>NC_091989.1:54570994-54887418 GCF_044704955.1 Pristiophorus japonicus
AAGACCATAAGAACGTAAGAAATAGGAGCAGGAGTAGGCCATATGGCCCCTCGAGCCTGCACCGCCATTTAATACGATCATGACTGATCCATCCGATCATGGACTCAGGTCCACTTCCCTGCAGGCTCCCCATAACCCCTTATTCCTTCATCGGTTAAGAAACTGTCTATCTCTGTCTTAAATTTATTCAATGTCCCAGCTTCCACAGCTCTCTGAGGCAGCGAATTCCACAGATTTACAACCCTCTGAGAGAAGAAATTCCTCCTCATCTCAGTTTTATATGGGCAGTTCCTTCTTCTAAGATTATGCCCCCTAGTTCTAGTCTCCCCTATTAGTGAAAACATCCTCTCTGCATCCACCTTGTCAAGGCCCCTCATAATCTTATACGTTTCGATAAGATCACCTCTCATTCTTCTGAATTCCAATGAGTTGAGAGGCCCAACCTACTTAACCTTTCCTCATACGTCACCCCCTCATCTCCAGAATCAACCCAGTGAACCTTCTCTGAACTGCCTCCAAAGCAAGTATATCCTTTCTTAAATATGGAAACCAAAACTGTACGCAGTATTCCAGGTGTGGCCTCACCAATACCCTGTATAACTGTAGCAAGACTGACCTGCTTTTATACTCTATCCCCTTTGCAATAAATGCCAAGATTCCATTGGCCTTCCTGATCACTTGCTCTACCTGCATACTAACCTGTTGTGTTTCATGCATCAGGACCCCCAGGTCCCGCTGTACTGCAGCACTTTGCAATCTTTCTCCATTTAAATAACTTGCCCTTTGACTTTTTTCTGCCAAAGTGCATAACCTCATACTTTCCAACATTATACTCCAAACTTTTGCCCACTCACCTCGGCTGCCTATATCCTTTTGCAGGTTTTTTGTGTCCTCCTCACAAATTGCTTTTCCTCCAATCTTTGTATCGTCAGAAAACGTGGCGATGTTACACTCGGTCCCTTCATCCAAGCGTTAATATAGATTGTAAATAATTGGGATCCCAGCACTGATCCCTGCGGCATCCCACTAGTTACTGATTGCCAACCCGAGAATGAACCATTTATCCCAATTCACTGTTTTCTGTTAGTTAGCCAATCCTCTATCCATACTATTATATTACCCCCAACCCCGTGAAGTTTTATCTTGTGCAGTAACCTTTTATGTGGCACCTTGTCAAATGCCTTATGGAAGTCCAAATACACCACATCCACTGGTTCCCCTTTATCCACTTGTTCGTTACCTCATCAAAGAATTCCAGCAACTTTGTCAAAATGATTTTGCCTTCATAAATCCATGCTGACTCTGCCTGATTTAATTATGCTTTTACAAGTTTAAGTAAAACTGAAATATTAAACAGATAGGTTTAATATTGTTGTAGGTTTAAGCAGAGAGAAACAAGCAAGCTCGCTTAGTTAATTGGCCAGCTAAAAATTGGTTCTCTAAACAGGCCAAGTGGTGAGTCAGCTGGAAACAGTGTAAAAAAAGATGGCTTTGTGCAGATCTGCACTGAGTGCAGGAGCAGCTCAGAGTGCAAAGGTAAGAATTTGGTAAGTGGGAGAGTTCGGGCAAGTGGGCACGGGAGGTGTTGCTTTGTCTTGTTTTCCCCACCAGTGCTGACTCCCCGACCTGCGAGGAAAAGAAAATGAAGTATGATGTCACAGCCAAGAGGGTAAGTGAATGGCTGGTTGATTGGTGAATAGTTTTTCTTTTTTCCTTGCCTTGTCAGTAAGAAACCTTTGGCATTGTTGCCAAATTAGGTTATTTTAAGCGTTAAGTCATGGCAGGAGAGCCCAGAGCCATGTCATGCTCCTCCTGTGCCATGTAAGAAATCAGGAATGCTTCCAGTGTCCCTGACGACTATGTGTGCAGGAAGTCTATCCAGCTGCAGCTCTTGTTAGACCGCATGACGGCACTGGAGCTGCGGATGGATTCACTCTGGAGCATGCGCAATGCTGAGGATGTCATCGATAGCACGTTCAGTGAGTTGGTCAGACCGCAGGTAAAGGTTACAAAGGCAGATAGGGAATGGGTGATCATCAGGCAGAGCAGGAGTAGAAAGGCAGTGCAGGAATCCCCTGCGGTCATCTCCCTCCAAAACAGATATACCGCTTTGGATATTGTTGGGGGAGATGGCTCACCAAGGGAAGGCAGCAGCAGCCAAGTTCTTGGCACCGTGGATGGCTCTGCTGCACAGGAGGGCAGGAAAAAGAGTGGGAGAGCTATAGTGGTAGGGGATTCTATTGTAAGGAGGACAGATAAGCGTTTCTGCGGTCGCAACCGAGACTCCAGGATGGTATGTTGCCTCTCTGGTGCAAGTGTCAAGGATGTCGCGGAGCGGCTGCAGGGCATTCTGGAGGGGGTGGGTGAACAGCCAGTTGTCATGCTGCATATAGATACCAACGATATAGGTAAAAAGCAAGATGAGGTCCTACAAGCTGAATTAAGGGAGCTAGGAGTTAAATTAAAAAGTAGGACCTCAAAGGTAGTAATCTCAGGATTGCTACCAGTGCCACGTGCTAGTCAGAAATAGCAGGATAGGTAAGATGAATACATGGCTTGAGGAGTGGTGCAAGAGGAAGGGAGTTAAATTCCTGGGACATTGGAACCGGTTCTGGGGGAGGTGGGACCAGGACCAGTACCAGTACCCCAACTGGACGGTCTGCACCTGGGCAGGACTGGAACCAATGTCCCAGGGGGAGTGTTTGCAAGTGCTGTTGGGGACTAATATGGCAGGGGGATGGGAACCTATGCAGGGAGACATGGAAATAAAATGGGGGCAGAAGCAAAAGATAGAAAAGAGAATAGTAAAAGTGCAGGGCAGAGAAACCCAAGGCAAACATCAAAAAGGGCCACATTACAGCAAAATTCTAAAGGGACAAAGAGTGTTAAAAAGACAAGCCTGAAGGCTCTCTGCCTCAATGCGAGGAGTATTCGTAATAAGGTGGATGAATTAACTGCACAGGTAGCTATTAACGATTATGATATAATTGGGATTATGGAGACATGGCTCCAGGGTGACCAAGGCTGGGAACTCAACATCCAGGGGTATTCAACATTCAGGAAGGATAGACAGAAAGGAAAAGGAGGTGGGGTAGCATTGCTGGTTAAAGAGGAAATTAACACAATAGTAAGAAAGGAAATTAGCTTGGATGATGTGGAATCTGTATGGGTAGAGTTGCGGAATACCAAATGGCAGAAAACGCTAGTGGGAGATGTCTACAGACCACCAAACAGTAGTAGTGAGGTTGGAGATGGCATCAAACAAGAAATTAGGGATGCGTGCAATAAAGGTACAGCAGTTATCATGGGCGACTTTAATCTACATATAGATTGGGCTAATAAAGCTGGTAGCAATGCGGTGGAGGAGGATTTCCTGGAGTATATTAGGGATGGCTTTCTAGACCAATATGTCGAGGAACCAACTAGAGAGCTGGCCATCCTAGACTGGGTGTTATGTAATGAGAGAGGACTAATTAGCAATCTCATTGTGCGAGGCCCCCTGGGGAAGAGTGACCATAATATGGTAGAATTCTTTATTAGGATGGAGAGTGAGAGTGTTAATTCAGAGACTAGGGTCCTGAACTTAAAGAAAGGTAACTTCGATGGTATGAGACGTGAATTAGCTAGGATAGACTGGCAAATGATACTTAAAGGGTTAACAGTGGATAGGTAATGGCAGACATTTAAAGATCACATGGATGAACTTTAACAATTGTATATCCCTGTCTGAAGTAAAAATAAAATGGGGAAGGTAGCTCAACCGTGGCAAACAAGGGAAATTAGGGATAGTGTTAAATTCCAAGGAAGAGGCATATAAATTGGCCAGAAAAATCAGCAAACCTGAGGACTGGGAGAAATTTAGAATTCAGCAGAGGAGGACAAAGGGTCTAATTAGAAGGGGGAAAATAGAGTATGAGAGGAAGCTTGCAGGGAACAGAAAAACTGACTGCAAAAGCTTCTATAGATATGTGAAGAGAAAAAGATTAGTGAATACCAACATCGGTCCTTTGCAGTCAGAATCAGATGAATTTATAATGGGGAACAAAGGAATGGCAGACCAAAGGAACAAATACTTTGGATCTGTCTTCACTAAGGAAGACACAAATAACTTTCCAGAAATACTAGGGGTTCGAGGGTCTAGAGAAAAGGAGGAACTGAAGGAAATCCTTATTAGTCAGGAAATTGTGTTAGGGAAATTGATGGGATTGAAGGCCCATAAATCCCCAGGACCTGATAGTCTGCATCCCAGAGTAATTAAGGAAGTGGCCCTAGAAATAGTGGATGCATTGGTGATCATTTTCTAACATTCAACTGACTCTGGATCAGTTCCTATGGACTGGAGGGTAGCTAATGTAACACCATTTTTTTTAAAAAGGAGGGAGAGAGAAAACAGAGAATTATAGACTGGTTAGCCTAACATTGGTGGTGGGGAAAATGTTGGAATCAATTATTAAAGATGAAATAGCAGCACATTTGGAAAGCAGTGACAGGATCGGTCCAAGTCAGCATGGATTTATGAAAAGGAAATCATGCTTGACAAATCTTCTAGAATTTTTTAAGGATGTAACTAGTAGAGTGGACAAGGGAGAATCAGTGGATGTGGTGTATTTGGACTTTCAAAAGGCTTTTGACAAGTCCCACACAAGAGATTGGTGTGCAAAATTAAAGCACATGGTATTGGGTGTAATGTATTGACGTGGATAAAGAACTGGTTGGCGGACAGGAAGCAGAGAGTCGGAATAAACGGGTCCTTTTCAGAATGGCAGGCAGTGACCAGTGGGGTGCCGCAGGGTTCAGTATTGGGACCCCAGCTAGTTACAATATACATCAATAATTTAGATGAAGGAATTGAATGTAATATCTCCAAGTTTGCAGATGACACTAAGCTGGGTGGCGGTGTGAGCTGTGAGCAGGATGCTAAGAGGCTGCAAGATGACTTGGACAGGTTTGGTGGGTGGGCAAATGCATGGCAGATGTAGTATAATGTGGATAAAGGTGAGGTTATCCACTTTGGTGGCAAAAACAGAAAGACAGAATATTATCTGAATGGTGACAGATTAGGAAAAGGGGAGGTGCAATGAGACCTGGGTGTCATTGTACATCAGTCATTGGAGTTTGGCATGCAGGTATAGCAGGCGGTGAAGAAGGCAAATGGCATGTTGGCCTTCATAGCTAGAGGATTTGAGTAGCGGAGCAGGGAGGTCTTACTGCAGTTGTACAGGGTCTTGGTGAGGCCACACCTGGAATATTGTGTTCAGTTTTGGTCTCCTAATCTGAGGAAGGACATTCTTGCTATTGAGGGAGTACAGCGAAGGTTCACCAGATTGATTCCCGGGATGGCAGGACTGACGTATGAGGAGAGAGTGGATCAACTGGGCTTGTATCCACTGGAGTTTAGAAGAATGAGAGGGGATCTCATCGAAACATATAAAATTCTGACGGGATTGGACAGCTAAGAGGCAGGAAGAATGTTCCCATTGCTGGGGAGTTTCAGAACCAGGGGCACAGTCTAAGAGTAAGGGGTAAGCCATTTAGGACTGAGATGAGGAGAAACTTCTTCAGTCAGAGAGTGGTTAACCTGTGAAATTCTCTACCGCAGAAAGTTGTTGAGGCCAGTTCGTTCGATATATTCAAAAGGGAGTTAGATATGGCCCTTACGGCCAAAGGGATAAAGGGGTATGGAGAGAAAGCAGGAAAGAGGTACTGAGATTGAATGATCAGCCATGATATTGAATAGCGATAGAGGCTCGAAGGGCCGAGTGGCCTGCTCCTGCACCTAATTTCTATGTTTCTATGTTTCCAAATGTCCTGCTACTGTTTCTTTAATAATGGACTCCAACATTTTCCCAACCACAGATGTAAGGTTAACTCATCTATAGCTTCCTGCTTTTTGTCTGCCTCCTTTTTTAAGTATGCGCATTACATTTGCAGTTTTCCAATCTGCTGGGACCTCCCCAGAATCCAGGGAATTTTGGTAAATTACAACCAATGCATCCACTATCCCTGCTGCCACTTCTCTTAAGACCCTAGGATGCAAGCCATCAGGTCCAGGGGATTTAATTGAGATTAAAAGATTTTCTTACATCACCCTAGCATCCCTGTGAAGCATCACACAGATATAACCTTCCACCTCCGCACTTGCTCTGTCTCCTTATTACCAAGGGATTAATGCTCACCTAAACTTAGTTTCTACCCTCCTTTCTTGCAGATCCATTCTTAACAATGGTGGGGGGCGGGGGGGGAGGGGGCGGAGGCACACGAGGAGGAAAATGATAACGATGAATATGAGGAGGAGGAAGAACAAAGACTGAGCTACCTCCTGGTCAACTACAATGAGGATGAAGATGTCTTCAGGCTCAGAAACTCTTCACTTCTACCTGTATCAGCTGAACCTGGCAGGAGCTCTGCCTTATAATTCTCAGTATAAGCTATCCGGGGACCATTTTCAGGCCAAAAGGAAGAAAATCAGAACTGTGACGCCATTGATCCACATTATAATATATTTCAATGAGATACTCAGGCTTTGGTGGGCTGATCACGGAAAGGGCCAAAGAGCACATGGAAATTCAGCAAAGGGATTTACTACCAGAAATATTTTCCCGCGCATTTTGTACACCACTAATATGCCAAAAATTGCATCAAAATTCAACCTCAGATCTCAACAATGGCCCATAGTTTCATAGAATCTTGCAGCACAGAAAGAGGCCATTTGGCCTATTCACACCTGTGCCGGCTCTTTGAAAGAGCTATCCAATTTAGTCCCACACCCCAGCTTTATCCCCATAACCCTGCAAATTAGTCCTCTTCAAATACCAATTGCCTTTTAAAGGTCCTACAGAACTGATTCACCACTTTTTCAGGTATTGCATTCCAGATCTTAACAACCATGTGTGTGAAGAAAGTTCTCCTCATTTTTTGCCAATTACTTTAAATCTATGACCCCTGGTTACTGACCCACTTGCCAGAGGAAATAGTTCTCCCTTCTTGTTCTGTAAAAACTCTCATAATTCTAAACAGCTCTATTAGGTCTCATGTTAATTTTGTTTGCTCTATGGAGAACAATCCCAGCTTCTCCAACCTCTCCACATAACTGAACTCCCTCATCCCTGGTATCATCCTGGAAAACTTCCTCTGTACCCTCTTAAAGGCTTTGTCATCCTTCCTAAAGTGCGGTGCCCAGAATTGTGCACAATATTCAGTTGAGGCTTAACCAGAGATTTGTAAAGGTTTAGCCTTGTTTTTGTATTCAATGCCCCTATTTGCAAAGCCAAGTTCCCATATGCTTTCTTAACTGTCTTACTAACTTGCCCTGCAACCTTCAAGGATTTGTAAATACAGGACCCTCTGTTCTTGCATCCTGCTCAAAATAGTACCATTTAGATTAAACTGCCCTTACATGTTGTTTCTCCCAAGGTGCATCACTTCACACAATATCTACCATGTGTCTGCCCATTTCACCAGTCTGTCTATGTCCTCCTGAAGTCTGCTACAGATACGGTTACATAGTGGTTATATTACTGGATTAGTAATGCAGAGGCCTGAACTAATCATAGAATCATAGAATAGTTACAATAAGGAAGAAGGCCATTCGCCCCGTCGAGCCCATGTCGACTCTCAGCTAATCCCACTCCCCTGCGTGATCCAGAGACATAAGTTCAAATCCCAGTTAATTAATAATAAATCTGGAATAAAAAGTTAATATCAGTAATGGTGACCATGAAATTATCAGATTGTTGTAAAATCTCATCTGGTTCACTAATGTCGTCCTTATTTGGTCTGGCCTATATGTGACACCAGGCCAACAGCAATGGTCTCTGAAATGGCTGAGCAAGCTAATCACTTATACCAAACTGCTATGAAAAACAATAATTGAAAAAAAAACGGACAATCCACCAGACATCAACCTGGGCTTTGGACACAACAACGGCATACCCAGCCCAGTCGACCCTGCAAAGTCCTTCTTACCAACATCTGGGGACTTGTCCCAAAATTGGCTGAGCTGTCCCACAGATTAGTCAAGCAACAGCCTGATATAGTCATAATCACAGAATCATACCTTTCAGCCAATGTCCCAGACTTCTCAATCAGCAGCCCTGGCTATGTCCTGTCCCACCTGCAAGACAGATCCACCAATGGTGGCGGCACAGTGGTATACGGGAGGGAGTGGCCCTTGGAATCCTCAACATTTACTCTGGGCCCGATGATGTCACATGGCTACAGATAAAGCGTGAACAAGGAAACCTCCTGCTGCGTACTACCTAATGCCCTCCCTCAGCTGATGAATCAGTGCTCCTCCACCTTGAACACCACTTGGAAGACGCACTGAGGGTAGCAAGGGCATAGAATGTACTCTGGGTGCGGGACTTCAATGTCCATCACTAAGAGTAGCTTGGTAGCACCACACCTGACTGAGCGGCCAAGTCCTGAAGGACATAGGTGCCAGACTGGGCCTGCAGCAGGTGGTGAGAGAACCAACATGAGGGAAAAACCTACTTGATCTCGTCCTCACCAATCTATCTGTCGTTAGATGCATCTGTCCATGGCAGTATTGGTAGCAGTGACCACTGCACAATCCTTGTGGAGATGAAGTCCTGTCTGCACACTGAGGACACCCTCCATCATGTTGTGTGTGCTAAATGAGATAGATTCAGAATAGATCTAGCAGTTCAAAACTGGGCATCCATTTGGCACTGTGGGCTATCAGCAGAATTGCATTCCACTACAATCTGTATCCTCATGGCCCGGCATATCCCTCATTCTACCATTACCATCGAGCCAGAGGACCAACCCTGGTTTAATGATAAATGCAGAAGAGCATGACTGGAGCAGCACCAGGCATACCTAAAAATGAGGTGCCCAACACCAGAGGGGACAGTTCAGGATTTAGTACTGGGGAATGAAGCTGGGCAGGTGGAAGGGGTATCAGTGGGAGAGTACTTGGGTACTACTGACCATAATTCAGTCAGATTCAAGGTAGTTATGTGTAAGGACAAAGATAGACCAGGAATAAAAGTCCCAAATTGGGGAAAAGCTAACTTTGCTAAGCTGAGAAGTGATTTGGCCAGAGTGGACTAGAAACAGCTACTTGAAGGTAAATCAATGTCGGAACAGTGGGAGGCATTCAGGAATGAGATCCGGAAGGCTCAGGCCAAGCATGTGCCCTTAAAGAAAAAGGGTGATAATAACAAATCTAGAGCCCCGTGGATGTCTAGGGACTTACAGGGGAGGATAAAGAAAAAAAGGGAAGCTTATGTCACATACCGATGACTAAATACAAAAAGTTCAGAGGTGAAATTAAAAAGGATCTTAGGAATGCTAAGAGAGAGCATAAAAAGTTCTTGGCAGGTAAATCAAGGAAAATCCAAAGATGTTCTATAAATATATTAAGAGCAAGAGGGTAACTAAAGAAAGGGTAGGGCCTATTAGAGATCATGAGGCACCAACATCAGTGTTCTTGACCAGGCCAACATCCCCAGCATCGAAGCACTGACCACACTCGACCAGCTCCGTTGGGCAGGCCACATTGTCCGCATGCCCAACACAAGACTCCCAAAGCAAGCGCTCTACTCGGAACTCCTACATGGCAAGCAAGCCCCAGATAGGCAGAGGAAACATTTCAAGGACACCCTCAAAGCCTCCTTGATATAGTGCAACATTCCCACCGACACCCATAGACGGGAGAGTGGAGAGCATCAGTTCAAACTGTCATAGGACGGGAGAATGGAGAGCACCAGTTCCCACTGTCACAGGATGGGAGATTGGAGAGCACCAGTTCAAACTGTCACAGGACGGGAGAGTGGAGAGCACCAGTTCCAACTGTTGCAGGATGGGAGAGTGGAGAGCACCAGTTCAAACTGTCACAGGATGGGAGAGTGGAGAGCACCAGTTCAAACTGTCACAGGAGCACCCAGTCGTGCCCCGGTAACTGCCCCCAAAGGAAGTGGAGTGTGGGAAATTGCACTCCGCTTCCATTGAGGAGTGATAAGGCCAATTCTGCAGCATTAGCAGGACTTCCACGCTGGGAGCTAAAATTCCCTGCCCCAGAAGGTTACCGCCCCCAAGATGGGAGCCTGTGCGGGGAGGCAGAGGGAAGTTGAGGGGAGACGGGGGTGGGGGATGGAGGGGAGAGTGGTGGAGGTGGGGGGGGCGGAGAAACCCAGGGCGGGGGACGGGAGGGGCCACATTGCAGCGGAGGTCTGGGGGGGGGGCGAAGTATGTTGGAGGGGCGGGCCTGGGGGCTCTGTGCCTCGGTGCGGGGAGTGTTCAGAGTGGGGTGGACGGGTTGACTGCACAGATGGTGGTTGGTGGATGTGGTGTGGTTGTGTCGTGGGGGCGTGGCTCCGGGGTGGCCGGGGCTGGAGGCTCGACAACCGGGGGTGTTCGGCATTTGGGAAGGATTCTGATGTGACGGGGCAGGTTGGGTGCGGTGGGAGTGTTCCCGGTGTTGGGTGGGTCCGGAGCCGGGGGAGGGGCACGCTCTTGGGATGGGGGGTGGGCTGTTTGGGGCTGGGATTGGGAGAGACTTCTTCACTCGGGGAGTTGTTGGCCTGTGGAGTTCCCTGCCGCGGAGAGTTGTTGATGCCAGTTCATTGGATGTGTTCGGGAGGGAGTTGGATGTGGTCCTTGCGGCTGGGGGGGTCGGGGGGTGTGGAGGGGGCGTTTGGGGGAGGTGCTGGGGTGGGTGATCAGCCATGATCTTGTTGAATGGCGGTGCAGGCTCGAAGGGCCGAGTGGCCTACTCCTGCACCTATTTTCTATGTTTCTATGTTTCTATGTTTCTATGACACTTGGGAGTCCCTGGCCAAAGACCGCCCTAAGTGGAGGAAGAGCATCCGGGAGGGCGCTGAGCACCTCGAGTCTCATCACCAAGAATATGCAGAAAACAAGTGCAGGCAGCGGAAGGAGCGTATGGCAAACCAGACTCCTCACCCACCCTTTCCTCCAACAACTGTTTGTCCCATCTGTAACAGAGACTATAATTCCAAAATTGGTCTGTTCAGTCACCTGAGAACTCACTTTTGGAGTGGAAGCAAGTTTTGCTTCCTCGATTTCGAGGGACTGCCTATGATGATGATGATGGTGATGATCGCCGAGAGCATGCAGAAATCAAGCACAGGTAGCGGAAAGAGCTTGTGGCAAACCAGTCCATAAGACCATAAGATATTAAGAAATAGGAGCAGGAGTAGGTCATACGGCCCCTCGAGCCTGCTCTGCCATTCAATAAGATCATGGCTGACCTGACCATGGACTCAGCTCCACTTCCCTGCCCGCTCCCCATAACCCTTTATTGTTTAAGAAACTGTGTATTTCTGTCTTAAATTTAGTTAATGTCCCAGCTTCCACAGCTCTCTGAGGCAGCGAATTCCACAGATTCACAACCCTCAGAGAAGAAATTTCTCCTCATCTCAGTTCTAAATGGGCAGCCTCTTACTCTAAGATCATGACCTCTAGTTCTAGTCTCCCCCACCAGTGGAAACATCTTCTCTGCATCCACCTTGTCAAGCCCTCTCATAATCTTATACGTTTCGATAAGATCACCTCTCATTCTTCTGAATTCCAATGAGTTGAGAGGCCCAACCTACTTAACCTTTCCTCATATGTCACCCCCTCATCCCTGGAATCAATCTAGTGAACCTTCTCTGAGCTGCCTCCAAAGCAAGCACATCCCTTCGTAAATATGGAAGCCAAAACTGCATGCAGTATTCCAGGTGTGGCTTCACCAATACCTTGTACAGCTGTAACAAGACTTCCCTGCTTTTATACTCCATCCCCTTTGCAAGAAAGCCAAGATTCCATTGGCCTTCCTGATCACTTGCCCTACCTGCATTCTATCCTTCTGTGTTTCATGCACAAGTACCCGCAGGTTCCACTGTACTGCAGCACTTTGCAATTTTTCTCCATTTAAGTAATAATTTGCTCTTTGATTTTTCCTGCCAAAGTGCATGACCTCACACTTTCTAACATTATACTCCATCTGCCAAATTTTTTCTCACTCACTTAACCTGCCTATGTCCTTTTGCAGCTTTTTTATGTCCTCCTCACACATTGCTTTTCCTCCCATCTTTGTATCATCAGCAAACTTGGCTATTTTTCACTCAGTCCCTTCTCCTAAGTCATTAATATAGATTAGAAATAGTTGGGGTCCCAGCACTGATCCCTGTGGCACCCCACTCATTACTGAATGCCAACGAGAGAATGAATCATTTATCCCGACTCTCTGTTTTCTGTTTGTTAGCCAATCTTCTATCCATGCTAATATATTACCCCCAACCCCCATGAACTTTTATGGCATCTTGTCAAATGCCTTCTGGAAGTCCAAATACACCACATCCTCTGGTTCCCCTTTATCCACCCTGTTCATTACATCCTCAAAGAAATCCAGCAAATTTGTCAAACATGACTTCCCTTTCATAAATCCATGCTGACTCTGCCTGACCAAATTTTGCTTTTCCAAATGTCCTGTTACTGCTTCTTTAATAATGGACTCCAACATTTTCCCAACCACAGATGTTAGGCTAACTGGTCTATAGTTTCCTGCTTTTTTCCTGCCTCCTTTTTTGAATAAGAGCATTACATTTGCTGTTTTCCAATCTGCTGGGACCTCCCAGAATCCAGGGAATTTTGGTAAATTACAACCGATGCATCCATCCACCCTTTCCCTCAACGACTATCTGTCCCACCTGTGACAGGGACTGTGATTCTCATATTGAACTGCTCAGCCACCTAAGGACTCAAGAAGTGGGAGTTTGTGGCATTAGTGAGGCCTATAAAAGGCCCAACGGCAGCGAGAGGCGGCGGCATTCGAGAGGCGTGAGTTCGTGGTGTTGGTGAGGCCAAAAAAATGCCCGGCAGCGAGAGGTGGCGGCATTCGAGAGGTGGGAGTTCGTGGTGTTGGTGAGGCCAAAAAAATGCCCGGCAGCAGTCGAGAGGCGGCGGCAGTCGAGAAGCGGGCGTTCATGGCATTGGTGAGGCCTATAAAAGGCATGCTTGTGCAGCTTTAGTGGGGAGAGAAGGCAAAAAAGTAGAAAGAAATTGAAAGGTGACGTCACAGTAAGTGATTGGCTGGTGATTGGTAAATAGCTTTTCTTTTTTATTTTCTTTATGAGTAAGTAAACTTAAGCCTTGTCATTACCAGATTAAGTTTAACTAAGGGTTAAGTCAATGGCAGGACAGCTCGGACACGTGTTATGCTCCTCCTGTACTATGTGGGAAGTCAGGGACCCTTCCAGTGTCCCTGACGACGACGTGTGCGGGAAGTGCATCCGCCTGCAGCTCCTGACGGGCCGCATTGCGAAACTGGAGCTGCGGGTGGATTCGCTCTGGAGCATCCACGATGCTGAGAATGACGTGAATAGCATGTTTAGTGAGTTGGTCTTACCGCAGGAGAAGGGTACACAGCCAGATAGGGAATGGATGACCAACAGGAAGAGCAGTGCAAGGAAGGTAGTGCAGGGATCCCATGCGCTCATCCCCCTGCAAAACAGATACACCGCTTTGGGTACTGTTGAGGGGGATGACTCATCAGGGGTGAACAGCAGCAGCCAAGTCCATGGCACCGTGGCTGGCTCTGCTGCACAGGAGGGCAGGAAAAAGAGTGGGAGAGCGATAGTGATAGGGGATTCAATTGTAAGGGGAATAGATAGGCGTTTCTGCGGCCGCAACCGAGACTCCAGGATGCTATGTTGCCTCCCCGGTGCAAGGGTCAAGGATGTCTCGGAGCGGGTGCAGGACATTGTGAAAAGGGAGGGTGAACAGCCAATTGTCGTGGTACATATAGGTACCAACGATATTGCTAAAAAACGGGATGAGGTCCTACGAGACGAATTTAGGGAGCTGAGAGTTAAATTAAAAAGCAGGACCTCAAAGGTAGTAATCTCAGGATTGCTACCAGTGCCACGTGCTAGTCAGAGTAGGAATCGCAGGATAGCACAGATGAATACGTAGCTTGAGCAGTGGTGCAGAAGGGAGGGATTCAAATTCCTGGGGCATTGGAACCGGTTCTGGGGGAGGTGGGACCAGTTAAAACCGGATGGTCTGCACGTGGGCAGGATTGGAACCAATGCCCTAGGGGCAGTGTTTGCTAGTGCTGTTTGGGAGGAGTTAAACTAATATGGCAGGGGGATGGGAACCTATGCAGGGAGACAGAGGAAATAAAATGGAGATAGAAGCAAAAGCTAGAAAGGAGAATAGTAAAAGTGGAGGGCAGAGAAACTCAAGGCAAAAAACAAAAAGGGCCAATTTACAGCAAAATTCTAAAGGGTGTTAAAAAGACAAGCCTGAAGGCTCTGTGCCTCAATGCGAGGAGTATTCGGAATAAGGTAGATGAATTTACTGCGCAGATACCAGTTAATGGATACGATGCGATTGGCATCACGGAGATATGGCTCCAGGGTGACCAAGGCTGGGAACTCAACATACAACGGTATTCAGCATTTAGGAAGGACAGACAGGAAGGAAAAGGAGGCGGAGTGGCGTTGTTGGTTAAAGAGGAAATTAATGCAATTGTAAGGAAGGACATTAGCTTGGATGATGTGAAATCGGTATGGGTGGAGCTACGGAATACCAAAGGGAAGAAAGTGCTAGTGGGAGTTGTGTACAGGCCACCAAATAGTAGTCGTGAGGTTGGGGACAGCATCAAACAAGAAATAAGGGATGTGTGCAATAAAGATACAGCAGTAATCATGGGTGATTTTAATCTACATATTGATTGGGCTAACCTAACTGGAGGAGGATTTCCTGGAGTGTATGAGGGATGGTTTTCGAGACCAATATGTCGAGGAACCAACCAGAGAGCTGGCCATCCTAGACTGGTTGACGTGTAATGAGAAGGGACTAATTAGCAATCTTGTTATGCGAGGCCCCTTGGGGAAGAGTGACCATAATGTGGTAGAATTGCTTATTAAGATGGAGAGTGACAAAGTTAATTCAGAAATTAGGGTCCTGAACTTAAGGAAAGGTAACTTTGATGACATGAGGCGCGAATTGGGGATTAGACTGGCAAATGATACTTAAAGGATTGACGGTGGATAGGCAATGGCAAACCTTTAAAGAGCATATTGACGAACTTCAGCAATTGTACATCCCTGTCTGGAGTAAAAATAAAACGGGGAAGGTGGTTCTGGGAGAATTTTAGAATTCAGCAGAGGAGGACAAAAGGTTTAATTAAGAGGGGGAAAATAGAGTATGAGAGGAAGCTTGCCGGAAACATAAAAACTGACTGCAAAAGCTTCTATAGATATGTGAAGAGAAAAAGATTAGTGAAGACAAACGTAGGTTCATCAGTCATTGAAAGTTGGCATGCAGGTACAGCAGGCGGTGAAGAAGGCAAATAGTATGTTGGCCTTCATATCAAGGGGATTTGCGTATAGGAGTAGGGAAGTCTTGCTGCAGTTGTACAGGGTCTTGGCGAGACCCCACCTAGAATATTGTGTTCAGTTTTGTTCTCCTAATCTGAGGAAGGACATTCTTGCTATTGAGGAAGTGCAGCGAAGGTTCACCAGACTGATTCCAGGGATGGCTGGACTGACATATGAGGAGAGACTGGATCAACTGGGCCTTTATACACTGGAGTTTAGAAGGATGAGAGGGCACCTCATAGAAACATAAAATTCTGACGGGATTGGACAGGCTAGATGCGGGAAGAATGTTCCCGATGTTGGGGAAGTCCAGAACCAGGGGACATAGTCTTAGGATAAGGGGTAGGCCGTTTAGGACTGAGATGAGGAGAAACTTCTTTATTCAGAGAGTTGTTAACCGTGGAATTCCCTGCCACAGAGAGTTGTTGATGCCAGTTCATTGGATATATTCAAGAGGGAGTTAGATATGAACCTTATGGCTAAAGGGATCAAGGGGTATGGAGAGAAAGCAGGAATGGGGTACTAAAGTTGCATGATCAGCCATGATCTTATTGAATGGTGGTGCAGGCTCGAAGGGCCGAATGGCCTACTCCTGCACCTATTTTCTATGTTTCTATGTTTCTATGTTTAGAGTGGAAGCATGTCTTCCTCGATTCCGAGGGACTGCCTCTGATGATGATTTGTGTTGTAAGTGAGGGTGATAAAGACTTCCACAGTTTGAGGTCCTAAAAAGAATGAGCTTGAGCAGGAGTTGGTGTTGTGTTTCTTGAGTTCCAAACTTACCAGGTGATTGAGTTGTCATCGCAGATATACCTGTAAAATGTTAAAAATAGAAAAATAAAACATTAATTAAGGCATTAATAAACTCACTTTAACAAGTCATTTTCAGCAATGCTGCTGTAAGCTTTAATACTGTACATTAGGTACATTGAAGATTGAAGTGAGTTTATATCATTTGTAAACAATTACCCACTACAATGAATGTTACATTATTGATCATTTGCATTATAACTCAGGATATGATCTCAAAATAAATTAAGGAAGCATTTGGGCCAATGGACCCACTGAGCATTTTTAAAGCTTAACTGTGGTTAATGAAAAGGTTTAGCGAGTGGAGAGTGGTACTTACAACACAAATGCACCATAACTGTGTTAACAAAGGCCCACAAAGGATTCTGAGTTTTTTTAAAGTAAAAGAAAATCAACCCATTATGGAATATAAACTTTGAGGAAATAAGTAATGCTTTTGGCATTTTCAACAGTTTTGAGTGCTGTGGAGAGGTCCTATAGGCAGTGTCAACCTTGCAGTATCTTGTTCAAGGGAAGGTTCTTCATGTTTCTGCTTGGGCAGTGATTATCAGAAGAGTATACATATGGCCCATTACAGCACTGGCATTCACAGGGGGTAAAATTTCATCTGCATTTTAATGAATGAGAAATTATAGTCCCATGAATTGAGAGCAGCTTGAATTTCTGATGTGCGTGTTTGGTGCACAAACCTTACCTCACAATACATATCCCGAAACCAGGGAAAGATTTACACACCTTTTCTTTTCCTAGCTAAATACAAATCCCAGTTGAAATTTGTTAACTCAGTACAGAACAGAGATTAAATTTGGAACTTCCAAGTCTGTCTGACTCAGTGTCATACAATTACCATGCTGATGGCATGGCCATCCAAGCCCCGGTAACCTACGATAATGGAAATACAGTAAGTGACTCTAAGATACTGATAGAACCTTTTAATAACTGGTGCTCTAGCTGAGGGTGGTCAGCAACTTCACTTCCTTGCCCCCAGGCTAGCTAACATTGCAAATGGTTCCATATGCTCAGGTACTGTCCCCTTACCTTTGAAAATCACGGTCATCATCACCTTCTTACTAAAATTCCCATCCTCAATCTCTCTGTCCTTACAAACTATTGCGTCATTTCCAAACTACCTTTCCTCTCCAAAGTCCTTCACCGTGTTATCATCTTCCAAATCCATGCCCATCTTTCCCACAACTCCCTGTTTGAATAGCTCCAATTAGAATTCCATCCCTGCCAAAACAGCCTTGACCAAGATGCAAATGGCATCCTCTGGTGACTGTGACCATGGTACATTATCCATCCTCGACCTTTGCATTCTTTCATTATCAGCCACACATACTCTTTCAATGCCTCTCCTCCGTTGTCTAACTCAGTGGAACTGCCCTCACTTGGTTCTACTTTTATCTATTGAATTGTACCCAGAGCATCTCCAGTAATAGTTTCTCTTCCTGTCGCCACACAATTACCTCGGTATTTCTACAAGGATCTATCCTAGGCACCCTCATCTAAATGTTGCTCCTTGGTGACAGCGTCCACAGACATGAGGTCAGCTTCCATATGTATGCTAACAAAAATAAACTCTACCTCTTCACCCTGTCTCTTGGCTCAGTGCAGGCTGCTTGTCCGACATCTAGTCTTGGATGAATTGCAATTTTTTTCTAAGTAAACACTAGGAAGATCAAAGTCATCACCTTCAGCCTCTGTCACAAATTCCATATTTTTCCCAACGATTCCTTCTTCCTCCCCTGCCACTGTCTCAGCTTGAACCAGACTATTCACAACCGTGCCATCCTTTTGGACCATGAGATGAACCTCCAACCCCATAACATCGTCATCACAAAGACCATCCAACTCCACCTCCATAATATTGCCCACCTCTGTCTCTACCTCAGCCCATCTGCTGCTCAAACACTCATCCATGCCTTTGTCACCACCAGACTGAACTATTCCAATGTTTTCCTGCCTGATCCTCCATTTTCCATCCACCATAAATTTCAGCTCATCCAAAAATCTGCTGCCCATATTCTATACTGCAAAATGTCTCACTCACCTATCGCCCTTATGCTTATTGGCACCTGGTCCACTAATGCCTCAAATTTAAAACTCTTATCCTCATAAATCCTTTCATGGCCTCACCTTTTCCTATCTCTGTAACCTCCTCCAGTCTTACAGCCTCGCCCCACTCCACCCCACCCACCCGCCATGTAAACATAGAAACATAGAAAATAGGTGCAGGAGTAGGCCCAATAAGGGAATTAAGGGTTACGGGGAGCGGGTGGGTAAGTGGAGCTGAGTCCATGCCAGATCAGTCATGATCTTGTTGAATGGCGGAGCAGGCTCGAGGGGCTAGATGACCTACTCCTGTTCCTAATTCTTATGTTCTTATGTTCTTATGTTCTTAGAGTATGCACCACCATTCAATATGATCATGGCTGATCATGCAACTTCAGTACCCCATTCCTGCTTTCTCTCCATAACCCTTGATCCCTTTAGCCGTAAAGGTCACATCGAACTCCCTTTTGAATATATCTAACGAACTGGCCTCAACAATCTTCTGTGGTAGAGAATTACACTTGTTCACAATTCTCTGACTTACCCCTTATCCTTAGACTGTGGCCCCTGGTTCTGGATTTCCCCAATATCAGGAACATTCTCCCTGCATCTAACCTGTCCAATCCCATCAGAATTTTATACGTTTCTATAAGATCCCCTCTCATTCTTCTAAATTCCAGTTCATATAAGCCTAGTCGATCCAGTCTTTCTTCATATTTCAGTCCTGCCATCCCGGGAATCAGTCTGGTGAACCTTCGCTGCACTCCCTCAATAACAAGAATGTCCTTCCTCAGATTAGGAGACCAAAACTATACACAATATTCAAGGTGTGGCCTCACCAAGGCCCTGTACAACTGCAGTAAGACCTCCCTGCTCCTATACTCAAATCTTCTCGCTATGAAGGCCACCATGCCATTTGCCTTCTTCACCGCCTGCTGTACCTGCATGCCAAACTCCAATGACTGATGTACAATGACACCCAGGTCTCGTTGCACCTCCCCTTTTCCTAATCTGTCACCATTCAGATAATATTCAGCCTTCCTGTTTTTGCCACCAAAGTGGATAACCTCACATTTATCTACATTATACTGCATCTGCCATGCATTTGCCCACTCACCTAACCTGTCCAAGTCACCCTGCAGCATCTCCTCACAGCTCACACTGTCACCCAGCTTAGTGTCATCTGCACACTTGGAGATATTACATTCAATTCCTTTGTCTAAATCATTAATGTATATTGTAAATAGCTGCGGTACCCCACTAGTCACTGCCTGCCATTCTGAAAAGGACCTGTTTATTCCTACTCTTTGCTTCCTGCCTGACAACCAGATCTCTAGCCACATTAATACATTACCCCCAATACCAAGTGCTTTAACTTTGCACACTAATCTCTTGTGTGGGACCTTGTCAAAAGCCTTTTGAAAGTCCAAATACACCACATCCACTGGTTTTTCCCTTGTCCAGCCTACCAATTACATCCTCAAAAAATTCCAGATGATTTGTCAAACATGATTTCCCTTTCATAAATCCATGCTGACTTCAACCGATCCCGTCACTGCTTTCCAAATGCGCTGCTATTACATCTTTAATAATTGATTCCAACATTTTCCCCACTATGGATGTCAAACTAGCCGGTCTATAATTACCTGTTTCCTCTCTCCCTCCTTTTTTAAAAAGTGGGGTTACATTAGCTACCCTCCAATCCATAGGAACTGATCCAGAGTCAATAGACTGTTGGAAAATGATCACCAATGCATCCACTATTTCTAGGGCCACTTCCTTAAGTACTCGGGGATGCAGACTACCAGACCCTGGGGATTTATCTGCCTTCAATCCCATCAATATCCCTAACACAATTTCCTGACTAATAAGGATTTCCTTCAGTTCCTCCTTCTCGCTAGACCCTCGGTCCCCTAGTATTTCCGAAAGGTTATTTGTGTCTTCCTTAGTGGAGACAGAACCAAAGTATTTGTTCAATTAGTCTGCCATTTCTTTGTTCCCCATTATAAATTCACCTAATTCTGACTGCACGGGGCCTACATTTGTCTTCACTAATCTTTTTCTCTTTACATATCTATAGAATCTTTTGCAGTCAGTTTTTATGTTCCCTGCAAGCTTACTCTCATACTCTATTTTCCCCCTCCTAATTAAACCCTATGTCCTCCTCTACTGAATTCTAAATTTCCCCCAGTCCTCAGGTTTGCTGCTTTTTCTGGCCAATTTTCATGCCTCTTCCTTGGATTTAACACTATCACTAATTTCCCTTGTTAGCCACGGTTGCGCTACCTTCCCTATTTTATTTTTACGTCAGACAGGGATGTACATTGTTGAAGTTCATCCATGTGATCTTTAAATGTCTGCCATTGCCTATCCACCGTCAACCCTTTAAGTATAATTCGCCAGTCTATCCTAGCCAATTCACGTCTCATACCATCGAAGTTACCTTTCCTTAAGTTCAGGACCCTAGTCTCTGAATTAACTGTGTCACTCTCCATCTTAATAAATAATTCTACATTATTATGGGCACTTTTCCCCAAGGGGCCTCGCACAACAAGATTGCTAATTAATCCTCTCTCATTACACAACACCCAGTCAATAATGGCCAGCTCTCTAGTTGGTTCCTCGACATATTGGTCTAGAAAACCATCCTTTATACATTCCAGGAAATCCTCCTCCACCGTATTGCTACCAGTTTGGTTAGCCCAATCTATATGTAGATTAAAGTCACCCATGATAACTGCTGTACTTTTATTGCATGCATCCCTTATTTCTTGTTTGATGCTGTCCCCAACCTCACTACTACTGTTTGGCGATCTGTACACAACTCCCACTAGCATTTTCTGCCCTTTGGTGTTGTGCAGCTCTACTCATACAGATTCCACATCATCCAAGCTAATGTCCTTCCTTACTATTGCGTTAATCTCTTCTTTAACCAGCAACGCTACCCCACCTCCTTTTCCTTTCTGTAGGCTGTTTTGTTTTCAATCTGGCTCTTTTGCCCCATCACTGGTGGCTGGTCCATGGTCCAAGCTCTGAAATCCCTTTCTAAGCCACTCTGCCTTCCTACCTTCCTCTCCTTCTTTATAAGCCTCCTTAAAACCCATTTTTTCACCAAGCATTTGGGTACAGCTTCCAATATCTGAGAATACATTTTTTTAATGACACCTTTGTGAAGCATCTTGGGACTTTTTTTTACCATCAGTCAGAGGGAATGCAAGGCAGACTAAGATGGGTTTGATATGCATAAATGCTCGCAGCTTGGTAGATAAGGTTGGTGAGCTGTAGGAATAAGTAGCCAGTTGGGATTATGATATAGTGGTAATAACAGAGACCTAGCTCAAGCAAGGGGTGAATGGGGCACTTAATATTCCTGGTCACAATGTATACAGGAAAGATAGGCAAGGATAAAAAGGAAGGGGGGGGGCGGAGATAGAAGTATTGATCAAAAACACTGTTACAGCACTAAAAAGGGATGAAGTACTTGAGGGTCCAAAGACATAATCTATATGGTTCAAATGAAAGAACAAGAGAGGAGCTAATACATTGTATACTATTGGACACCAAATAGTGGGAAGGAGTTAGAGGAGAAAATGTGCAGGCAAATTGTAAAAAGATGCAAGTACTTTAAAATAGTGACAATGGCTGTGCAACTCTCTGCCAGTCCCTCCCAGCCAGCTTTTCTTATGTTAAAGTTCGCGCATGCGTGAACCAGTGAATGGGTCGCGAACCCCCCCAAAAATTGCGGGGAACATTAGTTGGGACCATTACCCTTTTTAATATATATTAATGACCTGGACTTGGGTGTACACGGCATAATTTCTAAGTTTGCAGATGACACCATAAAAGCAAGGAAGTTATGCTAACCCTTTACAAAACAATAGTTAGGCCTCAGCCGTTCAATTCTGGGCACCATACTTCAGGAAGGATGTCAAGGTCTTAGATTGGGTGCAGAAGAGATTTACTAGAATGGTAACAGGAATGAAAGATTTCAGTTACAAGAAGACACTAGAAAACTAGGCTTGTTCTCCTTAGAGCAGAGAAGGTTAAGTGGAGATTTGATAGAGGTGTTCAAAATCATGAATGGTTTTGATCGAGTAAATAAGGAGAAATTGTTTCCAGTGGCAGAAGGGTTGGTAACCAGAGGACACAGATTTAAGGTAATTGGGAAAAGAAACAGAGACGACAGGAGGAAAACATGTTTTATGCAGTGAGTTGTTATGATCTGGAATGCACTGCCTGAAAGGTTGGTGGAAGCAAATTCAATAATAACTTTCAAAAAGGAATTGGATAAATACTTTAAGGGGGAAAATTTGCAGGGCTTTGGGGAAAGAGCATTGCAGCAGGATTAATTGCACAGCTCTTTTAAAAAGCTGGCACAAGCATGATGGGCCAAGTGGCCTCCTTCTGTGCTGTAACATTCTATGATTCTATGACAAACACTATAGGAATGTTAAGTTATTGGTGTTGTAATTGTCAGAACTCAAGTAAAGGACAGAGAAAATAGGCAAAATGTTTCAAAACAATTTTACCCAACACTTGCATTCATTTTGCTTCCTACCCATCCCACTACGCAATGCAGAAGCTATCATGAATAAACAATTCAATTGTTCCCTCTTTTTTTACATTTATTCACCTCAATATATTTACAATATAATAAGATATGTTTGTTATTTTATTATGTGGAAATAATATTAATCTATTACCCTCCTATTTTATCAACTTTGCAAAAATTGCTAAAAAAGAAAAAGCGAAGAATGAAAACTATACTTGTAGTTTATTTAGCATGTGCTATTAAACTATATTGCAAAGCTTTGCAAATACTAATAATTTTAAAACTGTTTTAAAATACTAGAAAAAATTGAAATCATACACTTTAGGTATGAAAACAGCAATAATCTTGGAGGCTATAATGGATTTGTATAGGACAGTAAGTTTAATTCCTAATTTACCAGGTGTTAAAATGTAGTTACTTAATACAGAAATATATATTTTTTGCAAAATGGCTGCAAAATGATACAAGCTGGAAATTTGTATTGTAAATCATCCATATTTTTTCTGTTAAATGTGTTATAAGCAATAAAGTTGATAGGTTGAAATCTTGCAAATGTCATCTATGCCCTGATAGAAAAGTCTTGCAAAGATTTACTTGTATAGCTTAATTTTCATTGAATTCTTGGAAAATTATTTGATTTTCAGTAACATTTAAACATTGTAACAGCACGATAAAATAGGTGAAATAATGCATGTATGAATGTTTTAAGCATAATATATATATATTATTAGTTTAGATACAGTATACAGGAAAAATAACTTACCTGCAAAAAGGATCAAAGCCCAGAAAACACATAATATGGAGTGTTGCATTGTTTCAGTGAGAGACTGAGCAGCACAGTCTTCTGTTCACAGGCTTCTTATTCAAGTTTTTATAGCTCAATGGCTCCCAATCAGATTTGAATAGAATGAGGAAATTAAATAAGCTGTGGTAAAATTAGTATAACTTTTTATACCATGTAGACACTACTTTGATACTTCCTTGACTGACAGAAATTTTAAAACAATGAAGTATGTTTTACATAATATCAGAAAGATTATTTTAATGAAAACATTCTACATTTTCCATTTCTATAGCACCTATGATACCCCAAAGTGCTGCACAGCGACAACAACCAGACACTGCGCAGTGAGAAAGGTTTGAGGTGAGCCAAGTGGTAGTCAAAGAAATAGATTTTGAGGGAAAAGAGAGAGCGATAGTAAGGCTAATAGGTTTAGGGAGAGAATTTGAAAATGATCTGCTTGTAAAAGTGGAGCAGACAGAGGAGGGATGTAAAGGAGGTCAGAGACTGAAGAGTGGAGGGCACATATTGACTCATGGGTTTGGAAGAGTTTGAAATGGTAGGATGGGCCTTGGAGGGATTTGGCAACAAAGACAAGAAATCTGATTTTAATTGCCTCTGGCCAGTGTAAATGGGGCAGGAGGAACCCTACAATGGCATCAGGTCATTTGCACTGGTGTTCCGGCAGCTGTCATCTTGGGGAGGGTCCTCAGCTCCACTTGGAATATGAAAATCTGTGTTCTGTGATATACATAGCACCCCACCTGCAAGTTTGAGGTATAAATGCGTGGCACACACTTCACCCATCTTCACCAAGCCCAATGGCCCACTGCAGGCCACTCACAAATCACCCAGGAAATGTTAATTTATTTTTGGTAGGGTCAGCAGGAGCAGAATAGTACAAATTCTAGAAATAATAACATTTTATTGTTAAAGCTTATCAAACTCATTAGTATGGGCTCAGACTTTAAACTTGAAAATAAGTGTATGGTTGATTAAAGCAAATGCTGTCTAAATAAACATTGAATGAAATATAGCTTCAGAATGAAATTGATTACATTTGATATATATTGATTAATACTTAAAGGATTTCAGGTTTTACCACATTGGACTTAATTTGTTACAAACTAACTCACTGAGGGGTGGCATACAGAAAGAAGTGAAACAGATTTCATATAGAAATGAGAATGTAGGCAAGAGGCTGAATTGGTGGTGTCTGAGGGGGCTTGACAGGGTAGATGCAGAGAGGATGCTTCCCCTCGTAGGGGAGTCTAGAACTAGGGGACATAGTTTCAGAATTAGGGGTCGTACATTTAAAACGGAAATGAGGAAGAATTTCTTCTCTCAGAGGGTCGTGAATCTTTGGAATTCTCTACCCCAGAGAGCTGTCTGTGGAGGCTGGGTCATTGAATATATTTAAGGTGACGATAGACAGATTCTTGAATGATGGGGGAGTCAAGAGTTATGGGGAACGGGCAGGAAAGTGGAGTTGTGGCCATTGAGGAGTGGTGCAGAAGGGAGGGATTCAAATTCCTGGGACATTGGAACCGGTTCTGGGGGAGGAGGCACCAGCACAAACCGGACGGTCTGCAGCTGGGTAGGACCGGAACCAATGTCCTAGGGGGAGTGTTTGCTAGTGCTGTTGGGGAGGGGTTAAACTAATATGGCAGGGGGATGGGAACCTATGCAGGGAGACAGAGGGAAGTAGAATGGGGGCAGAAGCAAAAGATAGAAGAAGAAAAGTAGAAGGGGAGGGCAGAGAAACCCAAGGCAAAAAGCAAAAAGGCCACATTCAGCAAAATTCTAAAGGGGCACAGTGTAATAAAAAGACAAGCCTGAAGGCTCTGTGCCTCAATGTGAGGAGCATTCGGAATAAGGTGGATGAATTAACTGCGCAGATAGCTGTTAACGAATATGATGTAATTGGCATCACGGAGACATGGCTCCAGGATGACCAAGGCTGGGAGCTCAACATCCAAGGGTATTCAACATTCAGAAAGGATAGACAGAAAGGAAAAGGAGGTGAGGTGGCATTGCAGGTTAAAGAGCAAATTAACACAATAGTAAGGAAGGACATTAGCTTGGAGGATGTGGAGTTGGTATGGGTGGAGCTACGGAATACCAAAGGGCAGAAAAAGCTAGTGGGAGTTGTGTACAGATCACCAAACAGTAGGTTGGGGACAGCATCAAACAAGAAATTAGGGATGCGTGCAATAAAGATACAGCAGTTATCATGGGCGACTTTAATCTACATATTGATTGGGCTAACCAAACTGGTAGCACTGCGGTGGAGGAGGATTTCCTGGAGTGTATTAGGGATGGTTTTTCTAGACCAACATGTCGAGGAAACAACCAGAAGGCTGGCCATCTGAGACTGGTTGATGTGTAATAAGAAAGGACTAATTAGCAATCTTGTTGTGCGAGGCCTCTTGGGGAAGAGTGACCATAATATGGTAAAATTCTTTATTAAGATGGAGAGTGACACAGTTAATTCAGAGACTAGGGTCCTGAACTTAAGGAAAGGTAACTTCGATGGTATGAGACGTGAATTGGCTAGAATAGACTGGCGAATGATACTTAAAGGGTTGACGGCAGATAGGCGATGGCAACCATTTAAAGATCACATGGATGAACTTCAGCAATTGTACATCCCTGTCTGGAGTAAAAATAAAACGGGGAAGGTGGTTCAACCGTGGCTAACAAGAGAAATTAAGGATCATGTTAAATCAAAGGAAGAGGCATATAAATTGGCCAGAAAAAGCAGCAAACCTGAGGACTGGCAGAATTTTATAATTCAGCAGAGGAGGACAAAGGGTTTAATTAGGAGGGGGAAAATAAAGTATGAGAGGAAGCTTGCTGGGAACATAAAAACTGACTGCAAAAGCTTCTATAGATATGAGAAAAGAAAAAGATTTGTGAAGACAAATGTAGGTCCCTTGCAGTCAGATTCAGGTGAATTTATAATGGGGTACAAAGAAATGGCGGGCGTGTTGAACAAATACTTTGGTTCTGTCTTCAAGAAGGAAGACACAAATAACCTTCCAGAAATACTAGGGGACCGAGGGTCTAGTGAGAAGGAGGAACTGAAGGAAATCCTTATTAGGCGGGAAATTATGTTAGGGAAATTGATGGGATTGAAAGCCGATAAATCCCCTGGGCCAGATAGTCTGCATGCCAGAGTACTTAAGGAAGTGGCCCTAGAAATAGTGGATGCATTGACTCTGGATCAGTTCCTATGGACTGGAGGGTAGCTAATGTAACCCCACTTTTTAAGAAAGGAGGGAGAGAGAAAACAGGGAATTATAGACTGGTTAGCCTGACATCAGTAGTGGGGAAAATGTTGGAATCAATTATTAAAGATGAGATAGGAGCGCATTTGGAAAGCAGTGACAGGATCGGTCCAAGTCAGCATGGATTTTTGAAAGGGAAATCATGCTTGACAAATCTTTTAGAAATTTTTTGAGGATGTAACTAGTAGAGTAGACAAGGGAGAACCAGTGGATGTGGTGCATTTGGACTTTCAAAAGGCTTTTGACAAGGTCCCACACAAGAGATTGGTGTGCAAAATTAAAGCACATGGTATTGGGGGTAATGTACTGACGTGGATAGAGAAATGGTTGGCAGACAGGAAGCAGAGAGTCGAGATAAATGGGTCCTTTTCAGAATGGCAGTCAGTGACTAGTGGGGTGTCGCAGGGCTCAGTGCTGGGACCCCAGCTATTTACAATATACATTAATGATTTATATGAAGGAATTTAGTGTAATATCTCCGAGTTTGCAGATGACACTAAGCTAGGTGGCGGTGTGAGCTGTGAGGACGACGCTAAGAGGCTGCAGGGTGACTTGGACAGGTTAGGTGAGTGGGCAAACGCATCGTACGTGGATAAATGTGAGGTTATCCACTTTGGTGGCAAAAACACGAAGGCAGAATATTATCTGAATGGCGGCAGATTAGGAAAAGGGGAATTGCAACAAGACCTGGGTGTCATGGTACATCAGTCATTGAAAGTTGGCATGCAGGTACAGCAGGCGGTGAAGAAGGCAATTGATATGTTGGCCTTCATAGCTAGGGGATTTGAGTATAGGAGCAGGGAGGTCTTACTGCAGTTGTGCAGGGCCTTAGTGAGGCCTCACCTGGAATATTGTGTTCAGTTTTGGTCTCCTAATCTGAGGAAGGATGTTCTTGCTATTGACGGAGTGCAGCAAAGGTTCACCAGACTGATTCCCGGGATGGCAGGACTGACATATGAGGAGAGACTGGATCGACTGGGTCTGTATTCACTGGAGTTTAGAAGGATGAGAGGGGATCTCATAGAAACATATACATTTCTGACAGGACTGGACAGGTTAGATGCGGGAAAAATGTTCTCGATGTTGGGGAAGTCCAGAACCGAGGGACATAGTCTAAGGATAAGGGGTAGGCCATTTAGGACTGAGATGAGGAGAAACTTCTTCACTCAGAGAGTTGTTAACCTGTGGAATTCCCTGCCACAGAGAGTTGTTGATGCCAGTTCATTGGATATATTCAAGAGGGATTTCGATATGGCCCTTACGGCTAAAGGGATCAAGGGGTATGGAGAGAAAGCAGGAAAGGAGTACTGAGGTGAATGATCAGCCATGATCTTATTGAATGGTGGTGCAGGTTTGAAGGGCCGAATGCCCTACTCCTGCTCCTATTTCTTATGTTCTTATGTTATGCAGAAAATTGCACAATTTTGGAGGCAGATTAAACGCATGTAGCAAATGTTGCAGGACAATTGGACTTTGGAGCACCACAAATAGGATAAGGAGTGAATGACTGACATGAAGAAAAAAGCAAGAGATCAGGGACAAAGAATATATTTTTGGAAGTGCACAAAATGAGGGAGAATGGTTATTCGATGAACTTTATATTATATTTTCCTTCATAATGAGTAAGTTGCCTGTGAGCAGTAATCCAGATTCCAAGATTTACTGACTTGTTACCATATATTATCATACAATTCTATTTTGTTTAAAATAGGCGTTCGGTTTTGTACATAGTATTTTATTTACAGAATGCTGCACGTGAATTTTTCCTTCACAATGTGAATTGAAATGAGTATTATTTTATTCACAACTCTATATTTGTATTAAGAAGTACAAGCTGTACAGCCTAGTCCAGTTTCACTTTATAACAGTCACTAGAAGGCAAGCAAGAATAGCTGCAGTGAACTTGTGCTCTGATTTTGACTTTCTTCATGTAGGCTATTGCCTCTTCAGTTAGCCCAAGTTCAGGAAATGATTATGAACTGTAAATTACTGTTGATGATATTAGCGGAGGGGTGCTTAATGGATTTTGTATTACACTGCCCATTATCATATAGACACATTAAGCATTCCTCCATTAATATTTCCAACGCTAATTTTGAAACGTACATGGGAATGTCAGATCTGTCCTCTCAAAGAGCAGGGTTGAGTGATGTTTTCTACATTCAAAAACTGTTTAAATTGTTTTCAGCTATTAGTAAAGATGTAATTATGTGTAAATTTTGCTCGATAATGTTATCTAAAATGAAGATCTTACTTTCGTACACAAGAACAGGATTAGGCCAGTCAGCCCTTCGACTCTGTTCCGTCATTCAATTAGATCATGGCTGATCTGTATTTTAACTCAATTTACCCGCCTTGGTTCCATATCCCTTAATACCCTTACCTGGCTAAAATCTATCAATCTCAGTTTTGAAATTTTCAATTGTACTAGCCTTAACAGCATTTTGTAGTGCCCAGAATTGAACACAGTACTTCAGAGTGCTTTACAACTGTATCACGAGGGGTAGTTGGCAGCAGTGTCAGCTGTGGCTCAGTGAATAGCACACTCGTCTCAGAGTCAGAAGGTTGTGGCTTCAAGTCCCACTCCAGGGAATTGATCACATTAATCTAGGCTGACACTGAGGGAGTGCTGCACTGTCAGAGGTGCCGTCTTTCAGATGAGACGTTAAACCGAGGCCCCATCAGCTCTCTCAGGTGGATATATGAGATCCCATGGCACTATTTCAAAGAAGAGTAGGGCAGTTATCTCTGGTGTCCTGGCCAATATTTATCCCTCAATCAATATAACAAAAACAGATTATCTGGTCAGTATCACATTTCTGTTTGTGGGAGCTTGCTGTGCATACATTGGCTGCTGCTTTCCCACATTTCAACAGTAACTACACTCCAAAAGTACTTCAATGCTTATAAAGCACTTTGAGACTTTCGGCGGTTGTGAAAGGCGCTATATAAATGGAAGTCTTTCTTTCTTTCATAACTTTGTATCCCAGTCCTTGAGAAAAAGTCCGAACATTAAAATTCTAGCCAAGCAGTTCCAGTACAGTTATAATACTGACATCTACCTGACCACAAAAACCAGGACAAATCCAATCCGGCCAATTACCGCCCCATCAGTCTACTCTCAATCTTCAGCAAAGTGATTGAAGGTGTTGTCAACAGTGCTATCAAGCGGCACCTGCTCACCGAGCTCAGTTTGGGTTCCGCCAGGACCACTTGGCTCCCGACCTCATTACAGCCTTGGTCCAAACATAGATAAAGGAGCTGAATTACAAAGGAGAAGAGAAAACGACTGACCTTGACATCAAGGCAGCATTTGACCAAGTGTGGCATCAAGGAGTCCTAGTAAAATTGAAGTCAGTGGGAATCAGGGGGAAAACTTTCCACTCGCTGGGGTCATACCTAGCACAAAGGAAGATTGCTGTGGTTGTTGGAGGTCAATCATCTCAGCCCCAGGAAATTGCTGCAGGAGTTCCTTAGGGCAGTGTTCTAGGCCCAACCATCTTCAGCTGCTTCATCAATTACCTTCCCTCCATCATAAGGTCAGAAGTGGGGATGTTCGCTGATGATTGCAGTGTTCAGTTCCATTCGCAACTCCTCAGAAAAAGAAGCAGTCCATGCCCGCATGCAACAAGACCTGGATGACGTTCAGGCTTGGGCTGATAAATGGCAAGTTACATTCATGCCAGGCAATGACCATCTTCAACAAGTGAGAGTCTAACCACCTTCCCTTGATATTCAACAGCATTACCATCGCCGAATCCCCCACAATCAACATCCTGTCAGTCACCATTGACAATAAACTTTACTGGACCAGCCCATAAATACTATGGCAACAAGAGCGGGTCAGAGGCTGGGTATTCTGCGGCGAGTGTCTCACCTCCTTACTCCCCAAATCCTTTCCACCATCTACAAAGTCAGGAGTGTGGTGGAATACTCTCCACTTGCCTGGATGAGTGCAGCTCCAACAACACTCGAAGCTCGACACCATCCAGGACAAAGCAGCCTGCTTGATTGGCACCCCATCCACGATCTTCAACATTCACTCCCTCCATCACCAGCACATTGTGGCTGCAGTGTGTACCATCTACAAGATTCACTGCAGCAACTCGCCAAGGCTTCTTCGGCAGCACCTCCCAAACCCGCGACTTCTACCACCTAAAAGGATGAGGGCAGCAGGCGCTTGAGAGCACCGTCACCTGCAAGTTCCCCTCCATATTACACATCATCCTGACTTAGAAATATATCCCCGTTTCTTCATCGTCACTGGGTCATAATACTAGAACTCCCTCCCGAACAGCACTGTGGGAGTACCTTCAAGGACTGCAGTGGTTCAAGAAGACGGCTCACACCAACTTCTCAAGGGCAACTACAGATGGGCAATAAATGTTGGTCTTGCCAGTGATACCCACATCCCGGAATGAATTAAAATAAAATATTAATTCCATTTAACATTTTTTTTAAAACAGCTTCAAAAGTAAATGGAAGTCATAAAAAATAGATGCTGATGTCACAGTGTACAGGACATATGGTTCGGTAACATTTTGTCATGTTAGAATTTAATTAATTATTGTATGATAATACTTGTGAGTATTGTTTGGTAATGGCTATTAGCTTTCTCACAGCAGAGTAATTACGTTACAACCGGATCACACACATCTCTCAAATGTGTATCAGTAATATATTCTCTGGGATACAAGAGAAATGCTTCTGGTTATTTTATCATAATTAACATGTTCCTAAGCAACCTAACTATATGTCCATGATGAAATAGTTACTCTCACATATTCCCCATCACTGACAGTCTCCAAGACTTGCCTGATTGCAATGTATAACTGCACAGTCCATGGGTCCAAGTTTGCACCCATGGTTAGAATGATGCACCTCTGTAAGGTGCGGCGACTTTTTAGAACAGAAACGGCGCCTATTATTTACCTTCATATTCTCCATGCAGCAGCACCGATGTAGGGCCCTGGCGTAGCGCAGCGGAACACGTTGGGGGCGGAGCCAGGTCCCAGCGCTGAAAACAGTGTCGGGACCTCTGCACATGCGCACTGGAGTGCGCGCGCATGTACAGTAGCTCCTAGCCCCCAGATTCTGTGCGCGTGTGCTGCAGGCTGTGTGGGAGGGGCCAGAAGCACGCAGCCCCTAGCCCTGGCCGAATGGGCTCCCTGCCGCGACCTACGAGGGAATAGACGGCAATGTCCGTCATCGGAGACAGGAGATCCTGGGAACAGAAAGCCAAACAAGAAAGGGAGAAGGAGCTGGCAAAAATGACCATCAAGAAGGAAGATGACTGAGGCCATCGAATGTTCGTTGGGACTGTCTCGGAGATGTTCGGGGGGAGGGGGCAGGGTAGCAGGAAAGCAAAGAGATTGGGGGCAAGATGTAAGGAGGATGGGACCTGGGCAGGCTCATATGTTTAACATTGCCCCCCCTCTCTCCCCCTCCTCCCCTCCTCCTCTCTCCCCCCTCTCCCCTCATCGGCGGCCAGCTGCCTTCCCTTCACATAAAGGTAGGACTTCTATTTTTTATTTGTTATTGATTGATTGATTGTTTATTACTTTGGTCTGGTACTTTAGGTGCAGGGTTCCTTCTATTTTTTATTTGTTAATGTGCTTTTTGTGCTTTGTTTAGTGCTTTGTAAGTCTTGGTGCTTTCCTTGTATTTTTTATTTGTTATTTAATGCTTATTTTGTGCTTTGTTTAGTGCTTAGTGCTTTAAAGGTACTTATGCTTCTTTAATGTGTTGCGAAGGTGTTTAGTGCTTTGGAAAATCCTCTAACTTCCCTTCCACCCCCATCTCTTGCTACCCGCGCCTGATTTTTAAGTGTCCGCAAGGTTTTTCTCAGTCTACAGAAGTGGACACATACACCGGCCTAAGTTAGTTTGGAGTAACTATTGGCTGTCTAAACTTGCTTAAATGGTCAAAACAGGCATAAGTAGCTGGTAACGCCCCCTTTTGGAAAAAAAACTGAACTAAAAAGAAACTGAACTAACTCACTGAAACTGGAGCAAACTGGAGCGATTTTTAAGATACTCCAAAAAAAACTAGTTGCTCCAAAAAAATAGGAGTAACTCCTGTGGAAACTTGACCCCCATGAGACTGAGTGATTCAGAAAACCCTTCAATGAGTGTTTTTGTGCCTCATTGTTCACCTAAATTGATTCGTCAGCAGAAACAGCAGTCTTGTCAGCAATATTCAATTGCTTGCAAAGTTGTACTTCTTACCTTAAATAGCTCGTTTCCATTACTATAGATTTGGCTGCATTGTTCGACCCAAAAGACAACACTCAACATGAACAATTCTTCCATGACCTGCATTTTGTTCCTTACATGTGCATGCCAAATTCAAGGCAGAAACACTGAAATTGTAACCGTTACTGCTGACCAAGAATCAATTATGCCAAATTACTGCAGGAGATGCAATTATATTTCTGTAAGTAAAGCTGTAATTACTCCATAAAATACTCAGAACATGATAAGTTCTCATGCAAAAACTACTTGGTACTGTCGACATGTCTTCAATTACATAACTACATTTCCACCTCCCAACTTAATTTTAGGTAGTACGTAGCCCAGGAGGAACTGGGAAAAAGTGATAAACGTAAGAAGATAAAAAATAGGAGCAGGAGTAGGCCATACGCCCCCCCGATCCTGTTCGGCCATTCAATAAGATCAAAGCTTATCTTCTACCTCAACTAGACTTTCCTGCCCTATCCCTATACCCCTTGATTCTCTTAGTGACCAAAAATCTATCGATACTTAATGACTGAAGGCACCCTCTGGGGTAGAGAATTCCAAAGAATAAGAACCCTCTGAGTGAAGAAATGTCTCCGCATCTCAGTCCAAGCTGGTCTACTCCGTATCCTAAGACTATGATCCTTAGTTCTAGGCTCTCCAGCCAGGGGAAACAGCTTGTCAACATCAACCCTGTCAAACCCTCGAACAATTTTACACATTTCAATGAGATTGATCACCTCTCATTCTTCTAAATTCCAAGGAGTATAAACCCATTCTACTCAATTTCTCTTCATTGGACAACCCTCTCATCCCAGGAATCAATCTAGTGAACCTTCGTAAGGCAAGTATATCCTTCCTTGGGTAAGGAGACCAAAACTGTACACAATACTCCAGGTCTGGTCTCACCAAATCCCAATATAAATGCAATAACACTTCCTTACTCTTATACTCCAGCCCCCTTGCAATAAAGGCTAACAAACCATTTGCCTTCCTAATTGCTTGCTGTATCTGCATGTTAACTGTTGAGGGGGATGACTCATCAGGGGAGGGCAGCAGCAGCCAAGTTCATGGCACCGTGGCTGACTCTGCTGCACAGGAGGGCAGGAAAAAGAGTGGAAGAGCGATAGTGATAGGGGATTCAATTGTAAGGGGAATAGATAGGCGTTTCTGCGGCCGCAACCGAGACTCCAGGATGCTATGTTGCCTCCCTGGTGCAAGGGTCAAGGATGTCTCTGAGCGGGTACAGGACATTCTGAAAAGGGAGGGTGAACAGCCAGTTGTCGTGGTGCACATTGGTACCAACGATATAGGTAAAAAACGTGATGAGGTCCTACGAGACGAATTTAAGGAGCTAGGAGCTAAATTAAAAAGTCGGACCTCAAAAGTAGTAATCTCGGGATTACTACTAGTGCTACGTGCTAGTCAGAGTAGGAATCGCAGGATAGCTCAGATGAATACGTGGCTTGAGCAGTGGTGCAGCAGGGAGGGATTCAAATTCCTGGGGCATTGGAACCGGTTCTGGGGGAGGTGGGACCAGTACAAACCGGACGGCCTGCAACTAGGCAGGACCGGAACCAATGTCCTAGGGGCAGTGTTTGCTAGTGCTGTTTGGGAGGAGTTAAAGTAATATGGCAGGGGGATGGGAACCAATGGAGGGAGACAGAGGGAAACAAAATGGAGACAGAAGCAAAAGACAGAAAGGAGATGAGTAAAAGTGGAGGGCAGAGAAATCCAAGGCAAAAAACAAAAAGGGTCGCTTTACAGCAAAATTCTAAAGGGTCAAAGTGTGTTAAAAAGGCAAGCCTGAAGGCTCTGTCCCTCAATGTGAGGAGTATTCGGAATAAGGTGGACAAATTAACTGTGCAGATAGCAGTTAATGGATACGATGTGTTTGGCATCACGGAGACATGGCTCCAGGATGACCAAGGCTGGGAACTCAACATCCAAGGGTATTCAACATTTAGGAAGGATAGACAGAAAGGAAAAGGAGGCGGGGTGGCATTGCTGGTTAAAGAGGAAATTAATGCAATTGTAAGGAAAGACATTAGCTTGGATGATGTGGAATCGGTATGGGTGGAGCTACGGAATACCAAAGGGCGGAAAACACTAGTGGGAGTTGTGTACAGACCTACAAACAGTCGTAGTGATGTTGGGGAGGGCATCAAACAGGAAATTAGGGGTGCATGCAATAAAGGTGCGCCAGTTATCATGGGTGACTTTAATATGCATATAGATTGGGCTAACCAAACTGGAAACAATACGGTGGAGGAGGATTTCCTGGAGTGCATAAGGGATGGTTTTCTAGACCAATATGTCAAGGAACCAACTAGAGGGGAGGCCATCTTAGACTGAGTGTTGTGTAATGAGAGAGGATTAATTAGCAATCTCGTTGTGCGAGGCCCCTTGGGGAAGAGTGACCATAATATGGTGGAATTCTACATTAGGATGGAGAATGAAACAATTAATTCAGAGACCATGGTCCAGAACTTAAAGAAGGGTAACTTTGAAGGTATGAGGCGTGAATTGGCTAGGATAGATTGGCGAATGATACTTAAGGGGTTGACAGTGGATGGGCAATAGCAGACATTTAGAGACCGCATAGATGAACTACAGCAATTGTACATCCCTGTCTGGCATAAAAATAACAAAGGGAAGGTGGCTCAACTGTGGCTATCAAGGGAAATCAAGGATAGTATTAAAGCCAAGGAAGTGGCATACAAATTGGCCAGAAATAGCGGGGACTGCGAGAAATTTAGAACTCAGCAGAGGAGGACAAAGGGTCTGATTAGAGCAGGGAAAATAAAGTACGAGAGGAAGCTTGCAGGGAACATTAAAATGGACTGCAAAAGCTTCTATAGATATGTAAAGAGAAAAGATATGTTTGGACAAACGTAGGTCCCCTGCAGTCAGAATCGGGGAAGTCATAACTGGGAACAAAGAAATGGCATACCAATTGAACAAGTACTTTGGTTCGGTATTCACTAAGGAGGACACAAATAACCTTCCGGATTTAAAAGAGGTCAGAGGATCAAATAAGAAAGAGGAATTGAGGGAAATCCTTATTAGTCGGGAAATTGTGTTGGGGAAATTGATGGGATTGAAGGCCGATCAATCCCCAGAGCCTGATGGTCTGCATCCCAGAGTACTTAAGGAGGTGGCCTTGGAAATAGCGGTTGCATTGACAGTCATTTTCCAATATTCCATAGACTCTGGATCAGTTCCTATGGAGTGGAGGGTAGCCAATGTAACCGCACTTTTTAAAAAAGGAGGGAGAGAGAAAACAGGGAATTATAGACCGGTCAGCCTGACATCAGTAGTGGGTAAAATGATGGAATCAATTATTAAGGATGTCATAGCAGCGCATTTGGAAAGAGGTGACAGGATAGGTCCAAGCCAGCATGGATTTGTGAAAGGGAAATCATGCTTGACAAATCTTCTGGAATTTTTTGAGGATGTTTCCAGTAGAGTGGACAAGGGAGAACCAGTTGATGTGGTGTATTTGGACTTTCAGAAGGCTTTTGACAACGTCCCACACAAGAGATTAATGTGCAAAGTTAAAGCACATGGGATTGGGGGTAGTGTGCTGACGTGGATTGAGAACTGGTTGGCAGACAGGAAGCAAAAAGTAGGAGTAAATGGGTACTTTTCAGAATGGCAGGCAGTGACTATGTAGAATTTACCAATATCTCGCAAAGATTCCAGGTACCTTTCCCCTGCAGAGGAGAAGAATCCCTTTCTGGGCTTTTAAAATGAGTTTAAAGGGGCAGACGAAGCCTGCGGGGGATAAAAGGGGATGCATTCATGGAGACCCCCCCCCCCCCCAGTGTTTGGACTCATAGGAAAGGGAATTCAAAATGGACCTAAATTACAGAAGCTTGAGATCCCCTAAACATCTATGGGAAGGAGCATATCAATTTAAGATTCTACAACATTTTGGCTGCGAAAAAGAGTTACCAAATACAGGAGGTGGGGCCAACCTCTGAAGCAAATTCGTGTATTAAGGATCCCAGGCTATTCACCCCCTAAGAGATAATCGAATTACCCAATCAAGCACAATGGAAATCATGGTCAGAAAAACTGGACAATCCTAAAACAATGCAAAACCAGTGATAGCACATTCTCACACCCTAATTGAGTTGCTGCTGACAAAGGAGACATTTGAAAATCAATGGACAGAACAGTTTAAACAGAGCCCAAGAGATTTGATGGGAGATAACGGAGCCTTTTTTTGGGATATATCTATCCCCCCAGTTTTACAAGGAAAGACTAGCAGAACACAGACTCGAACAAGGACACAGATGGGAACACAGACACAGACACAAGCAGCCTGCTTCCTCTACAGTGAAGAAATGGAATAGTGAAGGAAACTACCAGAACTCATCAAGAACTGACCGAGCACGAGGCCCACGAAACGGAAGGTTGTCAGCAACCACTCTCCAATCTACTTCTGAACGACCCAACGGGGAGAAATTACCAAAAGGGACGAACTAAAAATATTCCTAACCAAAGAAAGTGGGTACTTACCCCATACATCCAAAACGCAACTTAGCGCATCAACGGACGCACCCCAACCGAAGACTATGCAGTCTGAAGTCCTCTCCTCCGTCCAGGGTGCGGCTCGCCTAGAAGGCCAAGTGCAGCGAACCCCGAAACCGTGATTCACCGGCAACTGTCTAAAGGGATTGGTGAGCATAGCCCCTGAACCCTCAGAGCTATAACTTAGTTAGTTAGGGGAATTGAGATGGGGGAGGCTGGGATAACTTGTGTAAATGTATCTGCATTCTCCTCTTTACCCCATTTAAGTTTAAGCTGTATTCTTTTCCCCACAGGCTGTAATTTGACATTTTATTCGATGTGTTGTACCCTTCAGTGTGTATTGGTCTGTGTGTGTTATTAAAGGTGTGCCTTTTACTTCTTTTTAAACACAATAAAGCCATATCTGCTTCCTACCTTGAAACCGATTGTCTGTCCAAGTCTGTCACAGTCCCTTCATAATTCCAATGTCGAGAACCAAGGGTGTGGGAGCGATTCGGAACTGCTCATATAAGGTCAGAAGGGAAAGCTGACCCCCTGCAAACCACCCCTTACAACTAGTGGGGTACCGCAAGGTTCTGTGCTGGGGCCCCAGCTGTTTACATTGTACATTAATGATTTAGACAAGGGGATTAAATGTAGTATCTCCAAATTTGCAGATGACACTAAGTTGGGTGGCAGTGTGAGCTGCGAGGAGGATGCTATTAGGCTGCAGAGTGACTTGGATAGGTTAGGTGAGTGGGCAAATGCATGGCAGATGAAGTATAATGTGGATAAATGTGAGGTTATCCGCTTTGGTTGTAAAAACAGAGAGAGAGACTATTATCTGAATGGTGACAGATTAGGAAAAGGGGAGGTGCAACGAGACCTGGGTGTCATGGTACATCAGTCATTGAAGGTTGGCATGCAGGTATAGCAGGCGGTTAAAAAAGCAAATATCATGTTGGCCTTCATCGTGAGGGGATTTGAGTACAGGGGCAGGGAGGTGTTACTACAGTTGCACAGGACCTTGGTGAGGCCACACCTGGAGTATTGTGTACAGTTTTGGTCTCCTAACTTGAGGAAGGACATTCTTGCTATTGAGGGAGTGCAGCGAAGGTTCACCAGATTGATTCCCGGGATGGCGGGACTGACATATCAAGAAAGATTGGATCAACTGGGCTTGTATTCACTGGAGTTCAGAAGAATGAGAGGGGATCTGATAGAAACGTTTAAAATTCTGACGGATTTAGACAGGTTAGATGCAGGAAGAATGTTCCCAATGTTGGGGAAGTCCAGAACCAGGGGTCACAGTCTAAGGATAAGGGGTAAGCCATTTAGGACCGAGATGAGGAGAAACTTCTTCACCCAGTGAGTAGTGAACCTGTGGAATTCTCTACCACAGAAAGCTGTTGAGGCCAATTCACTAAATATATTCAAAAAGGAGTTAGATGTAGCCCTTACTACTAGGGGGATCAAGGGGTATGGCGAGAAAGCAGGAATGGGGTACTGAAGTTGCATGTTCAGCCATGAACTCATTAAATGGTGGTGCAGGCTCGAAGGGCTGAATGGCCTACTCCTGCACCTATTTTTATGTTTCTATGTTTCTATGTTTCTACGATTCGTGTACATGGACACCCGCAATCCCTCTGCAAACATTTACTAGTCTCTCACCTTTTCTGCTTATCTATTCTTTCTACCAAAGTGGATAATTTTACATTTTCCCACATTATTCTCCATCTGTTAGCTTATTGCCCACTCACTTAACCTGTCCGTATCCATTTGCAGTCTGTTAGTGCCCCCCTCACAGCTTGCTTTACCACCTAGCTTTGTATCGTCAGTAAACTTGGATACATTACGCTCGGTCCCCTTATCTAAGTCATTGATATAGTTCAACTTAGCCTTTTGAAATGGGTAAGGCTGACTTCAAAGGGATGAGACAGAGACTGTCCACAGTAAACTGGGCAAATCTGTTAATAGATAAAACAATAGAAGATCAGTGAAAGATGTTCAAAAAAGAATTTAAGCTGATACAGAACCAGTTTAATACCCCTGAGGGGCAAGAGCTCTTGTTGCCAAAAAAAACAGCCACGGACGACTAAATAGATAAGGGACAGCATAAATCTAAAAGGAAAAGCATACAAAAATGGACTATCAGTGGGATTTGATAAAGTCCCACATTTGATAAAAATCCACATATACTGATTCTACATCCTTATTTTCTGGGCTAAGATCCTTTCTTACCACTGTCTTTATCTCATCCACCATTATCAAGAGATTTATGGCTTTAAAAGTAAAAGCAGCAGAAGGGAAGGGATGGGACTCCGAGTCACTATTGTAACTATTGCATGCAAACACCAATGAATATTATTGCTAATCACTGACATATTTCTAACAATGAGAAAACAGCCTATTTACTTTCCATAAATTAATAAATGCATCAGCATACTGTGGACTGGATCAACCAAGAAATGGGGCCAAATTTCATTATAATAGCATCTCAAATTAGGATTGCAATAGGCTCTGCTGGATTTTCACACAATTTAAGCCCCGCTAAACATTCCAGTTGTGCCTGGGGCAGTCGTCTGAAGCTACCTTCCAAAGCAGATGAGAGCTTCAGTGATGGATATAAAAGAGAATGGAAAATTTTCAACAATTTTCATGCCCATGAAAATACAGTAGGAAGGATGCCTTGGACAGATCTGTAGGCAGCAGGGTCTTTAAAGATCTCAAAGATTCATTGATTTTTTTTTAGTGGACACTTTGGATATTCATAAGCCTTAGAGCCAGTTTTTGCTTATCTTTTTTTGTTGCCACCGAGCTCACTTTATTGGCATCAGAAGATTTGCAAGTAGGAAGATTCTCCGACCTGACATGTTTGGGAGAGGAGAAGCTGTGGAGAGATGCCAGGCAGCTTAGGCCTCCCAAGAGGTGCTCTGTTCCCTCCTGCGTATATCTGCACCCTCACATCTGCAGACTGAGGTATCATGCTGCAGTGCTGACATATGGGACAAGGCACAGAGGACTGCCCTCCCTACTAGCATCTCATGTAGCACCACTTCAACTTCAGCAGCCAAAGAGACCGGGTCGTGGGTTGCACCATTATTTGTCTAACTTTCCTACATTACAACAGTGACTACACTTCAAAAAGTACTTCATTGGCTATAAAGCGCTGTGGGGCATCCGGTGGTCATGAAAGGTGCTACATAAATACAAGTCTTTCTTTCTTTTAGACTATTCTCTGCGCTTTGTCTGAATTTCTCCTATATTAGCCAGTCGTTTTAATTTCCTCCTGGCCCGATACCTCTTAATCCTCTGCTCCTTTGGGCTTGGAAAAGGTTGCTTTTTAATGCACTCCACATTCTTTCTAAAATGTTCTTTTCCTTGTGACCCTCCCCTTTATTTGCCCCATGTTTTTAAATTTGACTTGCACATAATTTAAGCATTGGTGTCATCCTTAGATCGATTGTGTTTGTACCAGGACTTGGGAATAATTATGCAAATGAGTTTTGACTTGAAAATTGAGTGCTGTTAACACTTGAGATTCAGACAGGTCTTAAAGTGGTGCAAACCAAATTAGAACTGGTTCACATTTGAAGACAACAATTGTCCCCATGGTTTCAAATATAATCAAAGATATTCTGATACTGACCTATGTTGTAATGGCTACTTTCATCCGTGTTTATTGTACTTAGTAGGCCCAAGAGAGGAAGAGGCCATTAAATGTAATTTGAATTCAATTATCTTAGGATAAAAATAATCAATTTCTTGGAACTTATTTGGTTTGAGCCCTATTAACCTATATGGAACATCCATTTTATTTTGTCAAATTTGTGTTGACAGGAAATAAGTATCTTCATCCTTCTAGTCCCACTAACTGGGTCCTTTTTAGTCCTAAAACATAGTTACATTCAAAGATAGTTAGAACACGGCACTGTTCATGGTGAGTTGGCAGTATTTCTCTGGCTTATTTGTGTTGCTGCTTTTCTGACTACCTTCACTTCTGCTTGTCTTTGTTTCATTTTCTATTTCTGTGTGTCTCTTTGCTTATGTCATTTCAGGCAGGAAGTGGCAGGTAGTGAGTCACATTGGGAGGTAGCTAATGTAACCTCGCTATTTAAGAAACGAGGGGGAGAGAAAACGGGGAACTACAGACCAGTTATCCTGACATCAGTCGTAAGGAAAATGCTAGAATCTGTTATTAAGGATGTAGTAACAGGGAACTTCAAAAATAATAATAGGATTGGGCAGAGTCAACACGGATTTATGAAAGGGAAATCATGTTTGACAAATCTGTTATAGTTTTTTGAGGTTGTAACAAGTAGAATAGATAAGAGTGAACCAGTGGATGTGGTGTATTTGGATTTTAAGAAGGCATTCAATAAGGTGCCACACAAGAGGTTATTAAACAAAATTAGGGCTCATGGGATTGGGGGTAATATATTAGAATGGATTGAGGATTGGTTAATGGACAGAAAACAGAGAGTAGGAATAAACGGGTCATTTTCGGGTGGCAGGCTAGTGGGGTGCTGCAAAGATCGGTGCTTGGGCCCAACCTATTCACAATCTATATCAATGATTTGGATGAGGGGACCAAATGTAGTATATCCAAGTTTTCTGATGATACAAAGTTAGGTGGGAATATAAGTTGTGAGGAGGGTACAAAAAGGCTTCAAGGGGATATAGACAGGCTAAGTGAATGGGCAAGAACATAGCAAATTGAATATAATGCGGAGAAATGTGAAGTTTCCACTTTGGTAGGAAAAATAGAAAAGCAGAGTATTTTTTAAGTGGTAAGAGTTTTGGAAATGTTGGTGTTCAGAGAGACCTGGGTGTCCTTGTACACGAATCACTGAAATTTAACCTGCAGGTATAGCAAGCAATTAAGAAAGCAAATGGTATGTTGGCCTTTATTACAAGAGGATTTGAATATAAGAGTAAAGACATCTTATTGCAATTATATAGGGCCCTGGTGAGACCGCACCTAGAGTATTGTGTACAGTTTTGGTCTCCTTACCTAAGGAAGGATATACTTGCCATAGAGGGAGTACAATGAAGGTTCACCAGACTGATTCCTGGGATGGGAGGATTGTCTATGAGGAGAGATTGGGTAAACTAGGCTTATATTCTCTAGTGTTTAGAAGAATGAGAGGTGATCTCATTGAAACATACAAAATTCTTACAGGGCTTCACATGGTAGATGCAGGGTGGATGTTTCCTCTGGCTGGGGAGCCTAGAACCAGGAGTCACAGTCTCAGAATAAGGGGTCGGCCATTTAGGACTGAGATGAGGAGAAACTTTTTCACTCAGAGGGTGGTGAATTTTTGGAATTCTCTAACCCAGAGGGTATATTCAAGACAGAGAGCGATAGATTTTTAAATAGCAAGGGAATCAAAGAATATGGGGACAATGCAGGAAAGTGGAGTTCAGCCATGATCTTATTGAATGGCGGAGCAGACTCGAGGGGCCTACTCCTAATTCTTATGTTCTTATCTCTAGGGAAGGTAAAGTGTTTAATGTACCCACTGTCCCACACTCTTTGGTCCACAAATACCACTATACACTTTCCTCATCACCCAACACTCTCTCCACCCATATCACTTCTCCAACCCCTTTACATTCCATGGTACTAGCAGCTGTATGGACTTCCTGCATCACTAATAGCTTATTAAATCTTCCAACTCCCCTTTGCCCTCTCCTTTCAGTCTTCAGCTATGACAGATATAGTCTCACCCCATCACCTTACTTTCATTGCTTTCCCCATCTCTTTCCCCTCTCTACCACACTTCATCCCTGCTTTTTGTTTTCTTCTGCCTCTTGTGTTGTTCCTCTGCTCAGCCTCTCTCAGCATGCTCCATTGCTCTAATGTTCATCCCTCTCTTCAACTCCCCCATTGCTCTATGTCTACCCCCTGAACCTTCTCTCTCTCCTTTACTCTCCCTCGCTCTCTGCTACCCTAAACATTTAAAACAAGACACAAAGCTGGTTTGCCAGCTCTAGGTCCTCCCAGATTGGTACCAACCCACACATTGCCAGATTTATTGAATTCAATTTCAAAATGTGCCATACTATAAAACTATATTACCATATCCTGTGCAAAGTATTTCCACTGTAATTTTAATAGAAATGCTGGATCGTATGAGAAAATCAGAAGAAGAAAAATTGGTGGCAAGGTCTGCGTTGGAACCAATGACACAGGTAGGAAAAATATTGAGGACCTACAGGCAGAGTTTGAGGAGCTAAGAACATTATTAAAGAACAGGACCTCAAAGGTGATAATTTCTGGATTACTCCCCTGCCACATGCGAATGAGTACAGAGACAGTGTAGTGCAGATTAATGCATGGCTGGAGAAGTGGTGCAGGAGGGAGGCCTTCAGATTCCTGGGGGATTGGGCCCAGTTCTGGGACCTGTACAAGCTGGACGGGTTGCACCTGAACAGGGCTGGGATAAATGCCATCGCAGGGAGGTTAACTCGTGCTGTGGGGGAGGGTTTAAACTAATTTAGCAGGGGAAGGGGCACCAGGATGCAGCAATAGAGAGAGTAGATGCATAGAAAACTAGGAGAGACAAATAGTATGCATGGGTATCTTGCTTTCCCCCAACTCAACCCAACTCTTGTGCCTTTCTGCTTTCAGATAACCAATAACTGCCACCAGCACAGCATGTCCCCCAAGCCATGGAGGAGAGTGGAGATGAAGAAGGCACACTGTCACTGCATCTGACACTCGCAGACACCAGCTCAGAAACTGGCACTGCATGAAATTTTGAGGGTAATTATAGCTGTGGGATATGCACCATGGTGAGGCACCGGGCATGTGTGGGCTGCAGCCAGACCAGGGAGAAAGGGTAGCTCAGGGGCCAGCTCCCTGGAGGGCGAGTTCGCGCACGATAGGATGCATCCTAGGTTGCTGAGGGGAAACTAGGATGCTGATAGCAGAAGCTATGTCTTCAATCTTAAATCCTCCTTGGATATTGGCGAGGTGCCAGAGGATTGTAAATGTTACACCCTTATGTCAGAAATTAGGGGTGCCTAACAATGTATATGGTTATGTGAATGAAACTGTGAAGCGAATAATACCGTGTTTAAATAATTGTATGTTTTTGTTCGAGACAAGTAAGGGTTTAATGTATAATTTATGTTTTATTGGAACTGCATAAGCTTCGTTTTCCTGGAAAATGAGTACAAGGGACTCTAGCCTTGGGAGGATAGGCCCGGAGGAGATAAGGTCCTCAGCATGCTGCAAGACCATGATTGGTCAATTACAGAAAACGTGTGTAATGCTGTGAGAAGAATCGCAACAGGCAGGAGATAACAGGAGAGTTGGCCTTTTTCTATAGTTTAGACAAAGCACTCGACATGCCATTGGGCACCTTTTTTTTTTTTAAGGGGAACCTCTATAGGTTAACTGGTCCTGTCCATATTCTACCACAGGCCCACCTCTAAAAAAGAGAAGAAAGGGAAGACCTAAAGAGCCTTTAGTGTAGGCAGTGGAGTAAGGACTCCTGAGAGTGGAGTTAATGCTGGCTTCAGTGGGTAGTGAGCGAGAGTGAGAGTGAGATGACAAGGAGAGCTGTTTGCACACACCAGCCGACTGTCCAATCAGGGATAGTACCAGATACTTGTTACGGTCGTAGGTTTTTGCTGGCTAACTACTGTGTTTATGTTCCATCTTAAACTCTGATTAAACACAATGTACTCACCATATTGGTTTGAACTCAGTCCTGATTATCTGAAGACCAGAGATAAGTTAATCTCAACACTTTTTCAAGAAAGGGGAGAGGAGTAAATCTGATAACTACAGGCCAGTCAGTCCAACGTCAGTGGTAGGAAAACTACTAGAGACTATTGTCGAGAACAAAATTAATTCTCACTTGAAGCATGGGACAGCCAGCATGGATTTGTTAAAGGCAAATCATGTCTGACTAACTTAAAACAATCACTATCACTACAGAAAAAGTACTAGGCAAACTATTGGACTAAAGATGGACAAGTCCCTTGGACCTGATGGCCTGCATCCTAGGGCCTTAAAAGAAGTGGCTGCAGAGATAGTGGATGCATTGGTTGTTATCTACCAAAATTCCCTGGATTCTGGAGAGGTCCCAGCGGATTGGAAAACTGCAAATGTAACGCCCCTATTTAAGAAGGGAGACAGAAAGCAGGGAACTATGGACCAGTTAATCGAACAACTGTCATTGGGAAAATGCTAGAGTCCATTATTAAGGAAGTAATAGCAGGATATTTAGAAAATCATAATGCAATCAAGAAGAATCAGCATGGTTTTATAAAAGGGAAATCATGTTTGACAAATTTGCTGGCGTTCTTTGAGGATGTAACGAGCAAGGTGGATAAAGGTGAATCAGTAGATGTCATGTATTTGGATTTCCAGAAGCATTCAATAAGGTGCCACATAAAAGGTTACTGCACAAGGGGTTGAGGGTAATATATCAGCATGGATAGAGAATTGGCTAACTAACAGAAAACAGAGAGTTGGAATAAATGGGTCATTTTCAGGTTGGCAAATTGTGAGCAGTGGGGTGCCACAGAGATCAGTGCTGGGGCTTCAAATTATTTATAATCTATATTAATGACTTGGATAAAGGGACCGAGTGTAATGTAGCCATATTTGCTGATGATAAAGATAGATGAGAAAGCAAATTGTGAGGAGGATGCAAATAATCTGCAAAGAGATATAGATAGGCTAAGTGAGTAGGCAAAAATTTGGCAGATGGAATATAATGTGGGCAAATGTGAGGTTATCCACTTTGGTAAGAAAAATAAAAAAGCTAATTATTATTTAAATGGGGAGAAATTACAAAATGCTCCAGTACAGAGGAATCTGGGAATCCTTGTACATGAAATTCAAAAAGTTAGCATGCAGGTACAGCAGGTAATTCGGAAAGCAAATGGAATGTTGGCCTTTATTGCAAAGGGGATGGAGTATAAAAGTAGGGATGCCCTGCTCCAACTGTACAGGGCGTTGGTGAGACCACACCTGGAGTATTGTGTACAGTATTGGTCTACTTATTTAAGGAAGGATATACTTGCATTGGAGGCAGTTCAGAGAGGGTTCACGAGGTTGATTCCTGAGATGAAGGGGTTGTCATATGAAAAAAGGTTGAGCAGGTTGGGCCTATACTCATTGGAGTTTAGAAGACTGAGAGGTGATCTTACTGAAGCATATAAGAGTTTGAGGGGACTTGAGAGGGTAGATGCAGGGAGGATGTTTCCTCAAGTGGGAGAATCTAGAACTAGGGCGCACAGTCTCAGAATAAGGGGTCTCCCATTTAAAACGCAAATAAGGAGGAATTTCTTCTCTCAGAAGGTTGCGAGTCTTTGGAATTCTCTACCCCAGAGAGCTGTGGAGGCTGGGTCACTGAATATATTTAAGATGGAGATAGATGGATTTTTGAGATAAGGGAATGAGGGGTTATGGGGAGAGGGCAGGGAAGTGGAGTTGAGGCCAAGATCAAATCAGCCATGATCTTATTGAATGGCAGAGTAGGCGCGAGGGGCCAGATGGCCTACTTCTGCTCCTATTATGTTTTAACCTAATTGAGTTCTTTGATGAAGTAACAGAGAGGGTTTATGAGGGCAATGCAGTGGATGTTGTATATATGGACTTTCAAAAGGCATTTGATAAAGTTCCATATGACAGATTTATTTGGAAAATAGAAGTATATTGGATTAAAGGGAAGGTAGTAACTTGGGTATGAAATTGGCTAAGGGTTAGAAGGCAGCAAATAGTGGTTAATGGATGCTTTTCTAACAGGAGAGAAGTATGCAGTAGGGTCCCCCAGGGGTGGGTATTTGGACCATTGCTTTTCTGGTTATGTATAAACAACCTGGGCTTGGGTATCGGGAGTAAAATTTCAAAGTTTGCAGATGATACAAAGCTTGACAATGGAGTAAATAGTGAGCATGATAGTAGCAGATATCAGGAGGACATAGACAGCCTGGTGAAATGAGAAGACACATGGCAGATGCAATTTAATGCGGTTAAGTGTGAAGTGCTGCACTTTGGGAAAAACAACATGGAGGAGCAGTATAGTCTAAATGGTACTATTTGTAGGTGGGTGCAAGAACAAAGGGACCTGGAGGTGCATACTCACAAATCTTTGAAGGTGGCAGGGTAAGTTGCGAAGGCAGTTAAGAAAGCATATGGGATACTTGGCTTTGTAAATAGAGGCACTGAATACTACTAAACATTTACAAATCTCTGGTTAAGCTTCAGCTGAAGTATTGTGTCCAATTCTGAGCAGCACACTTTAGAAAGGATGTCTCGGCCCTGAACAGGGACAAAGGAGATTTACCAGGATGATACCAGGGATGAGGGAGTTCAGTTATATGGAGAGATTGGAGAAGCAGGGATTGTTCTCCTTAGAGCAGAGAAGGTTATGGGGAGACCTAATAGAGGTATTCAAAATTGTGAGGGGTTTTGACAGAGCAAGAAGGGAGAAACTATTTCCTCTGGCAAATGGTTTGGTAACCAGAGATCATAGATTTAAAATAATTGGCAAAAGAACTAGAGGAGAAAATGAGGAGAAATTTCTTCACACAGAGGGTGGTTAAGATCTGGAATACTTTACCTGAAAGTGTGGTGGAATCAGATTACAAAGGAACTTTCAAAAGGCAATTGGACATGTACTTGAAAAGGGCTAATTTGCAGGGTTATGAAGAAAAAGCTGGGTTGTGGGACTAAATTGGACAGCTTTTTCCAAAGAGCTGACACAGGTCTGATGGGCTGAATGGCCTCCTTCTATGCAGGAAGATCCTATGATTTTATGTTATAGTGAAATATCTAACTTTTTGATTTAAATATATATATATATAAACAGAAGAATTTCAGTGGCTAAAAAAATTGGCCACCATTTTTTCCATAAAGAATGTTGTGTTAGTTTACATTTCTTTCTCTTTTTAAAAAATCAGTAGGTTCTCCTGACTGATCATTCAGGATTTCTTGCTTTTATATGTCCTTAGTAGTTTCTCAATGATGGTTTTCAAGTCACTTCGCTTGCTTTTGATTCATATGTTCACAACCTCTTCAGTTCTGATTTGCTGTTTGTACACAAGACAATTGAGCCCTGCTTGAATTAAATATGTTTTAAGATCGTAGTCTGTCATACCTGAAAAACATTTATTTTTCCTCTAATTTCCTTCGTACTTCTCTTCTTCAAGGAAGCAATTCATGCTGGACTACAGTACCATAGGTGGTGGCAGCTGTTCAGCATCTTACCTACCACAACAACACAAAATTGCCTGTAATTTGGTAAGTATCAGCAATAAATTGGAAATCTATGGGAAAATTGGGGCAGCAGGGAGTAATCATTTGAGGGTGGAATTAAGATCACAAGCAATTTTACATCGAATCTTGCCTATCCTACATCTGAATCCTGATTCCGTTATATCACATCACAAAGTGCTAAGAGTGAAAAAGTATTCGATTCCTCAGTACAAGTACCCTTAGCCTTCTTGGTAAGAAAATTCATCAGGTTTTAGTCAGCATTACTTTCCACGGGAGTTCTTTTGATCTCTGGAAGATCTGCAGTACCCCTAGAGAAACAATGGACGTTTGAGAGAATGCCAAATTATGTTCTCAAGTCCCAAAGTGGGGTTTGAAGCCACAACTTTCTGACTCAGAGGCAAGCGTGCCACCATCGACCCAAGTCACTAGGACAAAACACAGTACCGCAGAATACAGGCACATAATTTGATAGTGCTACTACAGCATGGATGGTACAACTTTTTCCTCATGGTAAAAAAAAAATCCATACAAAATCAAATATTAAAGGGACTAACTAGAAGCTGAACAAGAACTGAAACTCAAGTAGAGTCAATAGCAGTGAAAATGCCTGAAAACAGGTGTAGAAACAACTTAAATCATGAGGTTCTCTTAAGTAAATAAAACAAACTCCATATTCAACAACAATAACTTGCATTTCTATAGCGCCTTTAATGTAATTAAGCATTCCAAAGTATGCCACGGGAGTGTAATTAGACAAAAAAATAAACATCATCACAGGAGTCATGGGGCCAAATTTTCTGGAGTGAGGCTTCTCGCAGCGTGCGCCATTAGTTAGACTTTTTCCGGCACCCTTCATCTCAATTATTTTGTGGCATAACTTGCTGGAAGTACGAGCTGACTCTGCTTGATTGTATTATGATTTTCTAAATATCCTGCTACTACTTCCTTAATAATGGACTCCAGCATTTTCCCAAAAATGATCAAAAGATTTTAGGCTAACTGGTCTATCGTTTCCTGCTTTCTGTCTCCCTCCTTTCTTGAATAGGGACCTCTCCAGAATCCAGGGAATTTTGGTAGATTATAACCAATGCATCCACTATCTCTGCAGCCACTTCTTTTACGACCCTAGGATGCAGGCCAGCAGGTCCAGGGAACTTGTCTCTCTTTAGTCCCATTAGCTTGCTTCTTACTTTTTCTCTAGTGATAGTTTTAAGTTCCTCCCACCCAATAGCCCCTTAATTATTTATTATTGGGATGCTTTTAGTGTCTTCTACCATGAAATACAAAATATTTGCTCAAAGTCTCCTCCATTTCCCTGTTTCCCATCATTAATTCCCCAGTCTCATCCTCTACTCTCTTCTTTTTTATATACCTTTAGAAGCTTTTACTGTCTGTTTTTATATTTTGCTAGTTTACTCTCATAATCTACCTTCTCCGTCTTTATTATTTTTTTGCCATCTTTTGCTGGTATCTAAAATTTTCCAGTTATCTGGCCTACCACTGATCTTCACAATATTGTATGCCTGTGTTTCAATTTGATACCATTCTTAACTTCCTTAGTTAGCCACAAATGGTTTCATCCTTCTCTTAGAGTCTTTCTTTCTTTGCTAATCATTAGTTAAGCAAATTATTTGTATAAATAGAATAGTCACATTGTAAACAAAGTCATAGGGTATGACACATGCAATGAAATCAGAAACACATTGTATTCTAATACTTATCAAACAAAAATTTGTCAAGATCAGCCACAAAAAAATAAACGATGTCCTTTCACTTTTCTCCTGCAGGCATTGACTCACGTTGAGTTACAGTTCCATGGGCAGCAGCAGCCTTGTAATACCTTGTTTAAATCGTGTGTGCGTGTGTATATAAGACAACACCAACCAGGCATTAACGTTTATGGATGGGGGAGATCTTGCCTTTGGAAAATTGCAGTATAGAGTGCAGCACCGTCACAGGTGGTGTATTTTGGAAGAGATGTTAAAACGAGGCCCTGACTAATCTCTCAGGGGACCATGAAATATCCCATGGTACTACTGGAACAAGAGCAGGGAAGTTTTCTTAGTTTCTCGACTAACATTTTACCATCAACCAACACCAGTAAAACAAATTATTATTATTTTTTTATCTCATTGTTGTTTAAGGACTCTTGCTGTGTGAAAACTGGCTGTTGTGCTTCCTTACATTATGGCAGTGACTGCACTTCAAAAATCCTTCAGTAGATATAAACCACAATGGGACATCCTAAATTCAAGTTCTTTCTCTTCCTTCTTTCTAAAGAACTACAGAAAGTTCCAGTACAGGGGGACCATTTGCCCAATGTGTTTATGCTGGCTTTTTGTTTGAGCCTAACCAATGTATTGTACTAATTCAACATCACACAGAAGAAATTGGTTCTGAGGATGAGGGAATACAATTACATGGATAGACTAAAGAAGTTGGGGTTGTTCTCCTTAGAGCAGAGAAGACTAAGAGGAGATTGATAGAAGTGTTTAAAATCATGAAGGATTTAGATAAAGTAAATAAAGAGAAAGTGTTTCCAATGGCTGAAGGGTCGATAACAAGAGGGCAAACAATTGAGGTAATTGGCAAAAGAACCAGTGGCGACAGGAGGAAAAACGTTTTTTTTACACAAGTGGTTAGGATTTGGAATGCACTGCTTGATAGGGTGGTGGATACAGATTTAATAGTAGCTTTCAAAAGGGAATTGGATAAATACTTGAAGGAGAAAAAATTGCAGGGATATGAGGGAAGAGTAGGGGAGCGGGACTAACTGGATTGCTCTTCGAAAGAGCCAACAGACTCAACTGGCCAAATGATCACCTTCTGTGCTGTGAACTATTCCATGATCACTTCCTTGCTTTAATTTTCAATGCTCTTTATGAATAAAACACAGAAAACCATTTGCCTTTTTAATGGCTTTTATCACCTACATTCTTACCTTTGAAGATCTCAGTGTCTCCTCCCTACATATCTCCGTTATCGATTAGGGTATACTTCATTTCATTGTTTTTTTTTTCATTTTTTAAGCAGCGTACTATTTCACTTTTCTCTGCATTAAACTGCAGCTGCCACTTCTCTGTCCACTCCACTTACCTGTGTCATCCAACATGACCCCTAATTTGGTATCATCAGCAAACTTCAATATCATTGTTGTGTCTTTGGTCAACTCATTTATATAAATGAAAAGCAAAACCACGCTGAATACAGTGGCAATATTCCTGTTCTCAATGCTTGGTCACAAAGTAACTGAATGATACTTCTAAACTATAATGATAACCTAAGCTTTTTTCCAGGGGTCACGAGATCCTGGATTTGAACTTAAGTTATTGAATACACAGATTTTAAAAAAAATGTTGGCATTATTCGAGTTATCGAGCAAACCAATGCACACATTTGAAGGATAGATTTGTAACCATTTGTTATTCCTACCACCAACGGGATTTGGGCAAGCAAGGACCAATAAATTACATAGCTGGTAGCCTTGCCTGGTCCCAGCTGAAAATGGAGCCCTGTCCACTATATCCCTGTATCAATCACTCCCATTACTTTTGAGCGGAAGCCTCATTTAGCACACATGCAGCTTTGTAAGCAATATCAAGAAACTTCACTACAAAGAACAGAAAGATTTTTAAAGATGGTGTGATCTATAACCTGTCTCCCACAATATCAACGTTTATACCTCCTAAGTGTTGTAAGAATGTACAGACCCTTAAATCTTATGTATATTAAAATGCTTTGCCAGGCCAAAATACTTTTTGAAATAAAATAAAGCTGTTGAATGTAACAAGCTGTCTTTCAATGATAAAAGGAGAAGAACATATCAACAATTTAGATTTGACTATCGGGAGTATAATTAAGAGTTTGCAGACGACACTAAAATTGACTGTGTGGTTGATAATGAAGAAGAAAGTCATGAGCTGCAGGAGAATATCAATCTACTGGTCAGGTGGGCAGAGCAGTGGCAAATGGAATTTAATTCCGAGAAGTGTGAGGTGATGCACTTTGGGAGGGCTAATAAGGAAAGGGTATACACATTAAGCGGTAGACCACGGGTCCTTTTCAGAATGGCAGGCAGTGACTAGTGGAGTGCAGCAGGGCTCAGTGCTGGGATCCCAACTCTTTACAATATACATCAATGATTTGGATGAAGGAATTGAGTGTAATATCCCCAAGTTTGCAGATGGGTGGCGGTATGAGCTGTGAGGGGGACGCTAAGAGGCTGCAGGGTGACTTGGACAGGTTAGGTGAGTGGGCAAATGCATGGCAGATGCAGTATAATGTGGATAAATGTGAGGTTATCCACCTTGGGGGCAAAAATGCGAAGACAGATTATCTGAATGGTGGTAGATTAGGAAAAGGGGAGGTGCAACGAGACCTGGGTGTCATGGTTCATCAGTCATTGAAAGTCAGCATACAGGTACAGCAGGCGGTGAAGGCGGCAAATGGTATGTTGGCCTCCATAGCTAGGGGATTTGCGTATAGGAGCAGGGAGGTCTTACTGCAGTTGTACAGGGCCCTGGTGTGGCCTCACCTGGAATATTTTGTTAGTTTTGGTCTCCTAATCTGAGGAAGGACGTTCTTGCTCTTGAGGGGGTGCAGCGAAGGTTCACCAGACTGATTCCCGGGATGGCTGGACTGACATATGAGGAGAGACTGGATCAACTGGGCCTTTATACATTGGAGTTTAGAAGGATGAGAGGGGATCTCATAGAAACATACAAGGTTCTGATGGGATGGGACAGGTTAGATGCGGGAAGAATGTTCCCGATGTTGGGGAAGTCCAGAACCAGGGGACACAGTCTAAGGATAAGGGATAGGCTATTTAGGACCGAGATGAGGAGAAACTTCTTCACTCAGAGAGTTGTTAACCTGTGGAATTCCCTGCTACAGAGTTGTTGGTGCCAGTTCATTGGATAAATTCAAGAGGGAGTTAGATATGGCCCTTATGGCTAAGGGGATCAAGGGGTATGGAGAGAAAGCAGGAAAGGGATACTGAGGGAATGATCAGCTATGATCTTATTGAATGGTGGTGCAGGCTCGAAGTGCCGAATGGCCTACTCCTGCACCTATTTTCTATGTTTCTAAGTTTCTAAATGGTCTCCTTCTGCGCTGTAAATTTCTATGTTTCTAAGAATGTTCTTTACCTCATTTTCTAAATGGCTGGTAAAACCAGACAATGCAATCAGTTCGGATGGCTGATAGTCAGAAAATGGATGGGGCCATGGAGTTATGAAACAAGACATCTGTGAAAAAGGGAGGTCTGCAAGACAGGACACAAGTTAACAAGTTTTGCACAATTTGTATTGTGACCTAATGCTCTGCCGACCACTTCAGACAACAGTCCAGTAGACACAGGATGTGTATATTTGAAAGGTTGACAGTTCAGACAACTTAAGCTGATCATTGGAGGATTGCTGGGAATTTACAGAGAAGAATAAGTACTGTATAAAAGACAGTGACTAAAAGGTAGCTACACTGCAGTCGGAAGGAGGTGGCCTGGCCTGTCATCTCGCTTACGAGGATCAACACTGCAGTTGCAAATCATCTCACCTGCAAGGACCTACAATCATCGCTGGACTGATCATCTGCGGGCAGTTGTATGTATTATTGGTGTACTGCTCAAAAAGTGATTGAGGTGTTGAATCTGTCTTAAGAATAAAATGTTAAAGACAGAACTCGTGTGTCGTGTCATTTCTCATAAGTCTCAAGTCCGAACTCTGTAACCTGTTAGATGGGGAGTGTGCATTGCAATTTATATAGCTTTTAGTTAGATGCATCTGTTAGTGTGCATCTAACTAAAAGCTATATAAATTGCAATGCCCTTTGATTAAGACTATTGTCTGACTGCAGGAGGATGCTTAGCAAACTCCTCCTCCACCTCAATCACAGTATTTGACGGTACAAGAAAAATAAGGTATGACAGAAAAATCAAAAGGCAACACAGCCAAATTGGCCTCACCCACTATGATGTCACTAACCATATCTGCAGGTTCTAACATGCTTATCCAGCAATGTCTGTGAAATTGGCTGGATAGGCTCTGGGGAAGCAGGTCAGTTAGTGAGCGAGGCAGTCTGCTGCAGTCAACTTGCACTATCTGGTTGGTTCCATCAGTGGTAGACTGCAATAGCTATGCATTCAACTTTTTTTTAGCTTTGCTACCTTTCAGTCTTGCAGAGCTATCATCTGCACTATAAGTTAACGTGCTGCCCACTTTTTCATATTTACTACAGTGCTATTTCCCCAAGTAAAGGGGTGCTTGCCATCATCCAACAGGATCATGCCTCTACTCTCCCACCACAATTAGCTCCTCCTCATCTGTGACACACCTGTAGCTATCTCCTTAACCTCACTAACTGCATCCTCGAGGATGTTTGCGGTTGTGATGATCCTTGCAAACAATGGAGAGAGGGACAGAGGGTGCAGTTTTGTCCTGGCCCACTTTCAGTGCTGCAAGCTGCTGCTCCAGACCTAATACGGCAAAAATGTGACGAACGTTACACTGTCTCCTCCAAGAGACACATTCCAATAGAGTTTGCATTGCAATTTACTAACTATGTATGCTATTTGTATGCTTGTGAGAAGGGATGCTCTTACAGAAGTTTGTAGAAGAGAGTCAAGGACTTAAAATTTCTGAAGCTTCCTCCTGTTTGGGTTTGTTTCCTTATATGACATATAATTTTTCCATGCAACCAGAGAAGTACTCCTGCTATGTTGTAAATTGAAGGAGCACATGGTTAGTGACAACATATGCCGAAGCTCCAGCTCACCATGGGCATCATGACGCTAGGTTTTGTTTTGTGTGTAAAGTCCGTTGATGTGCTAAGTTGTTTTGTAGTCGTTTACAACTAAAATATATGCCTGATGGGTATGCATGTCAGAGTTATAAGGTTTTGAGAGAGCTTGCATGGGGCAGCAGTACACGTGCAATAAGCTACTTGGTAATACTTTGTGGGAGGCATAGGCACGTGATCAATGGAACTGTTATTTAATCTTACATTGGCAGCTTTTAAGGTGTTCCATTTTCTTGTCTCTGTTCCCAGGTACTACAGTTAGTGTGTACAGCATTGAACTTGGCTCCCACCTCTTGCCAGACATGTTGTTTTTTGTGCAAAGTGCTCTGGAGTGCCAAACAAGGCAATCCTCATATGACATACCTCATGCAGTAGCACGTCTACCTTAACCGTCATCAAACATATGCCATGTCACTCAATTCCAGCCCTCAGGCTCCTTTTTACTGCATCAGTCACTGGGCATCACCAGTTATGTTTTTTGCTCCAAACGTGTCTATGTGGAGGTGTTTTAAAAGCGTTTATAGCCATTTTAAAGGCAACCACAATTTTTGCCCTTATATTAAGAGATGACCATATCTTTTTAAAGGTTGCCATTGTTGTGATTAGCCTTTTAAGGACATGATATCCTTAGTGAGCTCCTAGGATCAGTGCTACTGATCATGAACATTCATAGCTTATTGTAATTCAGCAAACTTCCAGAATTCCTGAGGTGTCAGTCATGAGCCAATTGGGTGGGCACAAATCCCACCTTGGTGATGTTCTTGGACCCGAAAATCAGTGCTCTCTTATTGTCATTAACTTCTAACTCTCCCAGCATCACTTTGTGCTGGCAAATCAATCAAGTTTGGCAAGTATCCAAAATGTAAATTTATTTATATTCTTGCATTAATATGAGTGCCAAAGTTCAGCGATCTAGAGATTTAAACTAACTTCATGACAAGTAACAAAAATATATGATTGCTGGGACGATAGCATACTTAGTCAAAATGTCTAGTTTTAATCTCTACAGAAGGGTTTCCATGATGGGACAAGCATGGGGGGTATTATAGCTCCTTGGTGTGAAATACCTAATTTAAAACGCAGTATAAATTTTATTTTAAAACTGCCTTTTGTGACTTAACTAGAGTGCTGAAATGTTAGGTTTACCATTTCATATCTTCAATAAACACAAAGACATTAAATTAATTGAAGAAAATATACACATATGTATTTGCCCATGTACAATCATTCCAATGAACCAGTCCTCATTTTTTCAGTTAGTTCTCTTCTCATATCAGTGTGCTTCTTCAGGTTCTGGATCTCATAAGGAAGGTTCATGTCCCAAACAAACAGCTGCTTTTGAAAATCTGAAACATGCAATTTAAAAGTAGTTGAAATATCAACAATTAGAGTTTGAATCAGTTATTGCTGATGTCCAACCCGCACACTATGAAGCTTGTAGCTTTGGGTCAATAATTAACAGTAAATGTATACATTTGGCAGTGTAGAATTATATCTTGCAGTTCAATTTCTTTTTACATTTAACTATGTAAATCAATGCAATATTTTGTAAGAAAATCTTTTAATTATGCAACTGTGGGTGTGCAGAAGCCAAAAGTTAATTTTTTCATTGATTAAATACACGTTCTGTTCACTTCAACTATTACAGCAAAATATTCAGAAAATGAACATACCACTCTGCCATTTGTTGTTTTCATAATAATCCTTACATACATTTCCTAGGATCAGCATGACAGTGTGAAGGTGTCCTTTTTCTAAAACAAAGAATTAAAGAAATATGCTCAGCATCAATAAAAATACTATCAAGACAAATAATCTGAATCCTTTAATAAAAGCAATGCATAAAATACTCATGAAAATAATATAATTTATTTATTAAAAATCTTTCAATTGTATAAGCTTCCCATTTTGATTTTCTATCATAAACTCCTATGCCCAAATGTATAAATAGATGCTATGTAAACATCTATGTAATTACACCCTCCCAGCAGTGGAGATGCTGTAGTACAGGTACAGCACCTAAAATCCGGAACCCTCGGGACCGGGGCCGTTCCTGACTTTGTGTTTCTCCGGACTTTTGAATGTGTTTCTGACGTCACGAATCCGAAAACACGCTAGCCCAGGATCGGGTATTTTTTGAACATCAGAAGGGGGTGGGGGGCCCTGAGGAGGTGTTCAGGTCGGCCGGGCAGGGCCCCACCGAGGTGGTGTTCCGGCCAGGCGGGGCCCTGCCGAGGTGGTGTTCCAGCTGGACGGGGCCCCGCCGAGATGGTGTTTGGGTGGGCAGTGAGGAGGACCCGAAATAAAGGCGGCAGCGGGGCTGGATTCCGGAACATTTTATGGATTCCGGACAGCCCTGCCACTGACTGTCCCGGAATACTCCGGAACTAAATCCATGTCTGCTCTTTTATACAAGCATCGATTGAATTACATATTAAAAATGGAGTGTGGTTTCAAGATTCCAAAAGGTATTACACCTATAAGTGGAACAGTAACTGTAACATTACATGAATAATTGAGTGTAATGTGACAGTACCCAACATTGTGAAAACCCCACTGTAAAGTCTTACCCATTACCAACCAGTTGTAAATAGTGTGCACTCAGGAAATTTTTTGAGACCCTTCATTGGCTCCACCTATTTTACCTATTGTGACTACGACTATTTTAAAATAACCAATTATAAAACCAAGTATTCCCAAGTAAAAATTTGTATGTATTTTTTATAATTGTACCAGCTGTTGTCAAGATACTTTCCAGTAATACACAGTCCTATCTATTCCATGTCCTTTACTTGAATTCAAATAAAATAGTTTCTCAATCTCAAAACCTTACCCATTTGTGTGATCACCATACTTCTAATAGAGTGACAAAATGTATTAATGACCCGGATGGGTTGATGAGTAGAAAGATCTAATAATATGATGTCACCCCCTCCTGTTCCAATCCAAAGGGCAGCTGTCTTTTGAAGACGAAGTGCTTTCACTCTGGCAGAATAAGTGTCCTTCCTGGGAAAATTATTTTAAAAAAATGTAAGTGTTTTTAAACTGGGTTGCAAAATAACTTATAATTTTTTCCCCTTTCAAGATAAGTTATTAAAATAATGAATTGAAAAATAATTAATCACGATGGCATTTAGAAACATAGAAAATAGGTGCAGGAGTAGGCCATTCGACTCTTCGAGCAAGCACCACCATTCAATATCATGGCTGATCATGCAACTTCAGTACCCCATTCCTGTGACATTCCACACAGTGAGTACTGTCATGTATCTCACATTACTGTATATAACTGTATCTTACCATGCTATACATGACTGTAACTGGATATGACCTGCAACAATAAGCATACCTTACCACCAGGGGTGCACTTGCAGGAGACATCCCATACCTGTCCCACTGTGGTATATAAAGGGAGGTCTCAGGCAAGTGCAGCACTGGAGAGCTGGAATTAAAGGTGCAGGTCCTGAGTGACCTTGACTTCAGCATGTGTCTCGTGTAAGTCAGTACATTAGAGTCAGGACTTAACATTAACGAACTGGCCTCAACAACTTTCTGTGGTAGAGAATTCCACAGGTTCACAATTCTCTGAGTGAAGAAATTTCTCCTCATCTCGGTCCTAAATGGCTTGCCCCTTATCCTTAGACTGTGACCCCTGGTTCTGGATTCCCCAACATCGGGAACATTCTTCCTGCCTCTAACCTGTCCAATCCCATCAGAATTTTGTATGTTTCTATGAGATCCCCTCTCATTCTTCTAAATTCCAGTGAATATAAGCCTAGTCGATCTAGTCTTTCTTCATGTGTCAGTCCTGCCATCCCAGGAATCATTCTGGTGAACCTTCGCTGCACTCCCTCAATAGCAAGATTGTCCTTCCTCAGATTGGGAGACCAAAATTGTACACAACATTCAAGGTGTGGCCTCACCAAGGCCCTGTACAACTGCAGTAAAGACCTCCCTGCTCCTATATTCAAATCCTCTCGCTATGAAGGCCAACATGCCATTTGCCGTCTCCACCGCCTGCTATACCTGCTTGCCAACTTTCAATGACTGATGTACCATGACACCCTGGTCTCGTTGCACCTCCCCGTTTCCTAATCTGTCACCATTCAGATAATATTCTGCCTTCCTGTTTTTGCCACCAAAGTGGATAACATTATGCATTTGCCCACTCACCTAACCTGTCCAAGTCACCCTGCAGCCTCTTAGTATCCTCCTCACAGCTCACACTGCCACCCAGCTTAGTGTCATCTGCAAACTTGGAGATATTACATTCAATTCCTTCGTTTAAATCATTAATATATATTGTAAATAGCTGGGGTCCCAGCACTGAACCTTGCGGTGCCCCACTAGTCACTGCCTGCCACCCGTTTATTCCTACTCTTTGCTTTCTGTCTGCCAAGTTTAATTCTAAAGATAAGATTTTAAATGACACACAACTGTGTTTTATCAGTTATGCCTGTCTAAATGCAAGTAGTCATAATTTCACATCAGAAGTTCCAGATCAGCAAGTAATTGAGGGGACTTTTTTTGCCGCCTGAGAGTCATATGGCTGTCTCATTTGTGGAAATCAAATCATTATCTTACAGCTCTCCATGAAGTATCTGTTACAGGTAGCAAGAAATATGATCACAAACTGTGAAACATAAGCCATTGAAGTATTTAACTTAAACATATGATGGAATGTTAAAGGCAACTGATGTACAATGCAAGATTAAAACAGGCTTTTCCCGATTCACACTCGGGGGAGCTCGGAGTAAATTTGCGGAACTTTTCCTTAGATGTCTAAATGGGTTGGGTCAAGTCATGATACAGTACACTATACACAAGCTGCAAAAGAAACAGACTTAAAGGGCTTCCTTTTGTTTTATATTTTATTAAGTTATGTTCTCACATTTCTTGAAAATCTGAAGCACAAGTCAATAAAATAGTAAATAATGAAATAGTGGGGTCAAGTTTCAGCCTGAGTTGCTTCTATTTTTTTGGAGCAACTAGTTTAGAATGGAGTATCTTAGAAATTGCAATTCTCGGCATTTAGTTTGCTCCAGTTCTAGTGAGTTAGAACAGTTTCATTTTAAAACAGATTTTTCTTTCCAAAAGGGGGAGTGTCCAGCCACTTACACCTGTTTTTTAAGTTTAGGCAGTAAAAACTTACTCCATTCTAAGTTAGTTTGGAGTAAGTGTAGATTTTTGTACGCTCAGAAAAACCTTGCCTACACTTAGAAATCAGGCGTATGTTACAAATCAGGCGTCGGGAATGGGGGGGGGGGGGGAAGTTTACAAACATTAAACACTTCACTTTTACAAATAAAGAGCCATCATCAATAATGAATGATAAATAAATCAATAAATAATCCAATAAATCAAAATCAAAAAAAAAATTACAAAATAATTGAAAAATCACTCAAAAATAAAAAATTATTTATACTCACCTACTGCAGCACTGGGGAGAAGGGGGGGAGAGAGAAAAGAGAGAGGAGAGGAGGGGGAGAAGCGAGAGGAGGGGGAGAAGCGAGAGGAGGGGGAGAAGAAGAGAGGGGGGGGGAGAAAAAAGAGGGGGGGGAGAAAAGAGGGGGGGGAGAAAAGAGGGGGGGGAGAAAAGAGGGGGCGGGGGAGAGAAGAGGGGGGGGGGGAGAGAAGAGAGGGGAGGGGAGAGAAGAGGGGTGGAGAAGAGGGGGGGGAAGAAGGGGGGGAAGAAGGGGGGGGGAAGAGGGGGGTAGAAGAAGAACGGGGGAGGGTGCGGGGAGAGAAGAACGAAAGGGCAGAAGACGAAGCGGGGTCCCACCGAGGACTTCGGACGGGGCCCGCACGCAGCCGATGCCAGGCTGCCGACGCCTCTTCAGGCAGGGCCCACCCCCAGCAAAAACAGCAATGTGATAATGACCAGGTAATCTGTTTTGTAATTATGTCGATTGAGGGATAAATATTGGGGCCAGGACACCCGGAATAACTCCCGTGCTCTTCTTCAAAATAGTGCCATGGGATCTTTTAAGTCTACCTGAAAGAGCAGATGGGGCCTGGGTTTAACGTCTCATCCAAAAGACGGCACCCTCCGACAGTGCAGCACTTCCTCAGTATTGCATTGGAACCGCAGCCTAGTCTCTGGAATAGGACTTGAACCCAGAACCTTTTGACTCCAGAGGTAAGAGTGCAACCAACTGAGCCATGGCTGACAGAAGTCCGTATATTTAAACTACAGACTAAAATCTGTCACACATATTACGTAAAGGTAGTTCTTAAAAAAGCAGCAGGAAGGAGAGTTTATTGCACTCGTTCATCACTTGAAGTACAAATTACGCATGAAGAGATAGAAATAGTGGGGCCTTGCGGGTGCATTGTACTACACAAAAGGGGAATTTGCTCTTATGTTATAGTCAAAGATGGAAAGCCAATTTATACGAGCACTATGTTCAAGTTCATATATTCGTGTGTTGATGTCACAGCACTGATTTAAAGAAACATCAGTTGAACACCTGAACCACTGAAGAATGCATTTACACTGCACAGAGGGATTTGCATTTCTGGTGGTTTCACTCTAATCATTTGAAATCTTGCCAGAGTCCCATGTGATGGCAAGGAAAATTAGGTAGATTTGGATATGGAAGATTGCAGACAGATTAAAATGGTTAAAAAGGACAAGATTGAGTTTTTTGGAGAATATTTCTTGATCCAAGGATACTGGAAAAATAGTGACATTCTAGATAAAAGTTTAAAGTTTCAAAGTATGTCACTTCTCAAATATGTTAGCTTTCCTCCTCTGCCTAAAAACATAATGAAAAAATATATCCTAAAGTGGAGTATCTCACACAAATCTACACCTTAAGTGCATTCCAAAATATCTTAGAAACCTAAATTGCTACTTCTGATATTGGTGAATGAACATGTAATGTGTTCCTATAACATCCCTCTATCCACTATATTAATGGAGACTGCAGCACTTTTTTGCAATAGCCAAATAATGTTATTTTAAAGCTCTACACTCATCTTAATCAATGCTTAACCACTCAGAATCTAGTCTTTGATGCTCTGCTGTGAAATATTCCCCTCCCTCAAGTCCGCCACAACCAAGAAAGTGGGCAGGCAACCTGATGGCAGGTTTCTACCAACATCACTCTGTAACCAGCTGTTAAGAAATATGTATTAGAGCAATGCAGAGTGAAGTATATTGTGGGACAGGAATCACAAAAACATTTTAATTATTTCACAGCTGGATTAAGTTGTAGGAAACAACATCATACTATGGGCTAAGTTTATTACTTATTGAATATGAATGGTAACAATCTAACCCTATTTGATGTAAACCAGTTACAGTACAATGGCAAGTTGACATTTACTGATCTATGCTTGACCTATAATCCTCTCATTAACTATCATTGTGCCATCACCAGCAACAGACCATAATTTAAAATGCCTTCTCTTCAACAACATCTAATTCTAAACAATTCAAACAAATTCTAAAATATAGGGCCCGAAATTGGTGAAAGCTAAGTTCCGCCCAAGTATTATCCAAAGGACTCTAGGTGGAAGTTTCATGAAAAAAATCTGGAAACGACCGTCCGGCGGCAAAAATGGGACTTACGTGCCAAATCTGGGCAGCAGCTCCCATTCTCGGCGGCAAATGCAATCCTTGGCAAAGTTCCGCCAAGGATTGAATCGGGCCCAGGGAGGGGGGAAAACTGCTAAAATAAAACATTTTCAAAACATTAAAAATAAACTACTAGAAATCCTTCAGGGGAACCCATCCATCTAAATTCCTGCAAAAAAAAAAGTGGACTAACCTTTTTTTGCATGTCTTCATACTTACCGTTGAGGTTAAACCTGCCTCCATGCGGCAGTCTTTTCCCCTGCTGGAGCGGAGGACCGCCTGGACCCAACTGGCAACTCAGCGGGCAGGAGGATTCTTCTGAGCATTGCACGCCAGTGGACAGTACCCAGCGGTCTTCCCTCCCCGCCGGTGGGAGGCCTCCACCAAACTTGCTCGGAGGGGAGACCGCCCAGAAACCAGGGAGACCGCCGAGTCAGTGGACGGTAAGTTCACCAATTTTGGGCCCATAGTTTATTAGTATTAACTTATTAATCCACTCCTTGGCAACAACTTCAATTACGATTATGAAGGGCTCATTTATTTTCTCCAATATTTTTGGCAAATTAAAGTTGATTAAATACTTACTTAAGAATAAAAGCACAATCAATTGACACACTCATTCTGTCGATCTTTTTGTCCCATAGTTCAACAACATGGCTGTCCTTCTTTGCCAGATAAATATATTTATCGATCACCATTGTGATAATATTTCCATCACTGTAATATTTCTGCTGTCTCCTGCAAAGAAATGGTGGAAATAATGCAGTGAATTGTCTGCATTTATTTTACTTGTCTGCTGTGGATGGTAAATTTAAACAGTTCAGGAAATCATCCTCCTTAGACTGAATATGTCCTAAGATTTGTATAATGGAGACTTAACCTTTCTCCTTAAGATGGTGAAACTTCGTCTAGGTCACTTTTTTTACGGGAACCTGTTTGGTAAATTATTGAGAAGAGACAGCAAGAAGTGTGCACACAAGCTAACAGAAACCAATTATATTTATTCAAATTTTATACATTGGAGTTGTTGGATACCAAGGTTTTTGTTCAGCTGAAAAAACAAGTCAGCTGCTTTGCAGGAATGCTAAACTTAAGGTATATACCCATCCACAGATAAATAACATTAATCATAGAGAAACAACTGTTGCCCCACCTCCCTGTCAAAGAGCAGGAACTGCAGAATATGATCATAAGCTTTAAGGGATGTGTACAGTTTAGCCGGAAGCTAACCTGCCTGTCAAGTTGACATTTTTCTTAAAGGCACACTTGTGTTTGGCATTCCTTTACCTTGAATTGTGTATAAAACAAGATTAACAATGTTAGCTTTAATCTGTCCTTCTCAATGTGCCAGAAGATATTGGGTCATACAGAATAACTAAATGCTATCCATTTAGCAGGGACACTACACATGCCCATCTGTGTAGGCACAATAATTATGCTTGGCCTGATTCGACCAAATTGTATCAAAATATAGGTGCAACGTCCTGAATCCGGACTTCTGAAAACCGGAATTGTCCGAAAACCAGACAGTTCGGCAAGGAGCGGAGGATTGGTGGACGGCGAGGTCCGAAATCCGGCAAAACCCGAAATCCGGCACAGACTCAGACCCGAGGATTCCAGATTTCAGACGTTGTACCTGTACTTCTAAAATAAAAAGTGAAACAATTAAACCATTAAATGAGTTAAACCTGAGAGAAATCGGTATCATATTGGGAGTTAAAGTAATAGACACAAGATGAAGACCATCATTTACAGATGACAAAGTTGCAATATCTTGAAAAGCCTCATTTCAAATGGCTGCAGTTTGTTGTAGCTTCAATGAACACCTCTTCAGAGTATATAGAGATGAAAACACCACTGAAAATATGCACTAAAATATGCAAGATGCACTAAAACACTTAGAAAGTTAATTAACATATTTAAAGTTTATACCTCAAAATCAAAAAAACTTAACTCTAACCAAAGAATCTAGTAACTCACAGAATACTTGTTTTCATGTCTATCACCTTCTGAACTGTAAAATCGCTGCTTAGTGATATGATCTTTGTTCCACATCCTGCCCAAATGACTATCTGTCCTGAAGTGGACGATATGCTCAAACACACCAGAGGAGTACTGATGTCACCTATATCCACAACCTTCAGTGGTGCACCATCTTGATACTGTTGGATCAGAATAAACCACAAATTACAGTTTGTGTTGCTCTAAGTGTAGGAACATATGGTTTCAAAATATTGGTCAGAATCCTTGCTTTAACATTTATTGAGGCCAGAAGACCTCTTCAATAACACATTTGAAATAAACCACGCTGGTAAATATAGTCCTTTCTAAACATAATCAATCCCAAAACATAAACCACTCAAAAAAAAAAGAGAACCTAAATGAAATTAAGTGCACATGGACATACATGCACGCCATCAATTTGAACAAAATTTGTTGCATGTGCAGCTTTCTCTAACATGAAGAATGGCCAAATAATTACAAATAAAAGCTACTTTGGTATTGTTCTTCAAAGGGTATTCCGGGCCACTGTCACGGTTACTGGATCTAATAAATGCAGTACTTTTGGCATGCACGCTGAATAAAATGGCACAGTTAGCCTGCTCACGAGTGGAATGTTAGGCCGAGTTGATAGGAAAGCCAGCTGTGAAATATAAAAATATAAAAATGCAGCAGAGTAGCTAAGTTTGCTCACTCTCCTCCAATGTTAAAAATAGCTAAACAAAAAAGATCTCTTCAATAGCCTACAGGGGGTGGGAGGGAGGGAACGAACAAAAAGAGAAGAGAAGAGAAGAGAAGAGAAGAGCGAGAAGAGAGGACTTGCATTTATATAGCACCTTTCACGACCACCGGATGTCTCAAAGCGCTTTACAGCCAATAAAGTACTTTTGGAGTGTAGTCACTGCTGTAATGTGGGAAACGCGGCAGCTAATTTCTTGGAGTGGGACTTGAACCCACAACCTTCTGACTCAGAGGCAAGTGTGCTACCCACTGAGCCACAGCTGACACAATAATACTTGTACAACTCCCAAAATTTCTCATGTGAAATGCAATCAACTCACCCATATAAGATCAGCAATGAAGGTAAAGCATGCCGTAGTCTTTCAGCAAGTGACTACAGATGGCCTTGGAAGACAATCTCGAGCACCTCTGGGCCTGCCCAGCTGCTGACTACACCATCTCGGCATGGGTGGCAACAGTCTGGGCTGGCTGGCAATAGCAAGGGCACTGACGGAGTGGCAGTAGTGGGAGGATGAATGCTGTCATTCTGAGAGAGGACAGTGGGGTTGTGCTCCACGGAGCCACTGCCACTTCCCCGGGGTGGCACCTCAGCAATCCTAGTAATCTGTTAGAGTACAGATTGCTGGACTACTGTGACATCCTGCAAGCCCCTTTGAACACTGGCATCCGCAGCCAAGATGGCAGCAGTCTTGAGCTTGCGTGGCAGAAAGTTGAACCTGCACGGGAGCTTGCATAGCAGCACCCAGACATTGGGTGGCTGCTGCTTGTGCTGCAATGAGAGCTGAGATATCGATTATCAGATGCTGGATCATGGTTGGGTCCACAAATGTGCTAATGGAGTTGGCCACCACTTCCATGTTGGAAAGGATGTACTCAAGGCTCTGCGCAAGGGCTCCTCCGTGCTCCTTTACATTGCACACAGGCTTTCTGGCAGGCTTGCCAATGCACCAAACATTTCATTGCACATATCTAACAGCCTTCTTCTGCAGCCTCCCCCATCGAAGTGCGCATCCGAGTCCTCTGCAGCAGAACCCTTGTGCGACCTTGCCGTCCGGCAAGCTGGCACCTGTGCAACACTTTCCCCCCTCCCCTGGCTGCAGCCCATTCCTTCCCAAGTGTCTCACCACATGCAGACCCTGCCTCTATGCAGTCCTGTAAATTACGCGCACTGTAAGTATCTGAGCTGGTGGCTGAGTGTGTGAAATCGAGTGAAGGTGTTTCTTCATCGTCAATGTCTTGTTGCTCTTCCACCACTGCTTGGCCAGGTTGTAGTTCTTGGATATCTGAAAGAAGAAAGGCACAAGGGTAAGGTTGTGGCGAGGAGGGGGCAGTGGAGGCAAAAGGTGCATGCTTACGCCATCTGTAGCTTGTAAATCTGAAGAGATTTTGGGAAGAAAAGGAAATGTGATGTGAGAAGGAAGATTAGGCATGAGGATACCGTCATCTTCTATGGTTTCAGCCCCGCCGCTGGCCACGGCCTCAGCCAATATAGCTGCTCCAATGATAGCGAGCGCTGTCTCCTGCAAGGGGTTAGGACATGCAGATGCGGCTGTACTCTGCTGGTTAGCTCCTGCTGCCTCCGGTTATGCGCCACCTTGTCCTGCAAGAAAGAGGGAAGTGTGTCAGTGAGTTGTGCAATCTGTTTTGGTGATATGGATATCATAGTTGAATAGCTGGCAGTGTGTGGGTGTGAGGCTTGCAGCAGTACAAAGTGTGAGAGGGTGAGGTGCAATTATGAATGTTCGGTTTGAGTCTTGACTGGTAGAGATTGTTAGTATGCGAGTTGGTAGGTGTGGTGCATTAAGAAGGGTCTGAGGCAAGTAGTGCTGTTGGTGGGATATGGCATTTGAAGATTAATTCACTCACCTTGATCATTCGTCTGAGGTCATTGAACTTTTTGCGACACTGCATCCAGGTCGTCAGGGCTTAACTCCTGGCATTGACTGCCAGGGCTATCTGGTTCTACTGCCTTCTTGGAGCATTTGTCTGGAGGGCCTCATGACCCCCTGTGGATATAGCACTTTTCTCCTCCTTTCCACTTCCTCCACAAAGACCTCCAGTGCTGCGTCTAAGAACCTTAGAGCACGCTATCTCCCATGTTGTTCTATTATTCAGTCTTTTTCCAGGTCAGAGTGGTTTGTACGACTTCCACCACCTGCTCCAGCCACGCTGCTCCTTCTCTTTCAAGGGTGCAGGCTGGCTTTAAGTAGTGCAGCGAGCCTGTCACAATTTTGGGCTCCCTGCTGAGGCATGCAGCCACTTAATAGCACAGTTAGCGCTGGCTGCACGCTACAATCTTGGCAATGAGCAGGCAGCATGATGTTGCCATATTGCCCGCATCACAGTGAACGGGAGCAGGGTAATCGCGCATCGCGAACCCCGTGCCCATTTTCGGGGGCTATCCAATTTAGCCCCTACCTCTTCAACAGGACTCAAAGAGTTAAAGTTGCAGGGCCCTCATCCCATTCAAGTTTGCGCTCTCCTTTTATGTGCTATCTTGTCCTGCAGCAGAGAAGGACTTTTCACGTGTTAATAGTTTGAAGGGAACATTTACCATGTATCCTAAAATGTGAGAGTAAATGAACATACATTATGCAGCTAGGTTTTGTTTGCTTTGCAAACTCACCTGTGCACGTATGCAATCAACAACAGTTCCAGTTTTAAGATGTTTGTCCTGCTGTTCAGGCACGTAAAGTCTTGAAAAATCTGTAAAGTTTTATGTTCTGTATGCAGCTTCAGGCAAGGTGTAAAAAGTGGAGAGGAAACAGTTTACGGAATACATGCTTTGCCCATCTATAAGAAATTCCTAGGTAACCTTCCCTTGGCATTGACTCTGTCACCTCCTTCCCCACAATCCACACAGCTCTTCTGTGGAAAAAATACCCTCCAATGCCAAACAGGGCAAATATCCTTTTGCCTACTTTAATGCAGCTCCAGCAGAGCAGGTCTTCAGTCGTCCTGGTTAACCCTTGCCACTGGATAAAGGCCTAGCTCTGTCAAGCTTGTGTGGTGGCTGATGTGCAACGGTCATCACACGTTAAAAAAATCCACACACAGGCATCTTCCACCCCTGGGGTTCACGACTGGAATATCGGGTCCTTCGTTGAAACATCTGCGAACTCATCCCTTTTGGTGTGGAAGCAAGTCATCCTCGTTCAAGGGACCGCCTATGATTAGCAATAGTGGGCTCTTTAGATATGTTGGGACATTTTTGAATAAATATAAACATGTTTGCCTCCTCCTTCTGCTACTCTGCAATTTCATGTCCAAAATATTTCCCACCTCTCAGTCAGAAATCTCCTGGTTGGAGGGCTAATCCGGGCTAGAAGTTTGCTGTGAATACAAGCGAAGCAACCAGAAAATCCAACAGGGTTTACACATTCATAACTTGTATTGGTGAAAACCTTGCAATACTCCGCTCCAGTACAGAAGAGTAGGGAAAATGGTACTATTAAATCTACATTCCTCCAAAAATTTACATTTTTTAAATTACAAATGTATACACTTCAATAATATAAATCATGATTGGAACTCAAACACAAACTTCACTTCACTCATACAAAAGCAAAATACTGCGGATGCTGGAATCTGAAATTAAAAACAGAAAATGCTGGAAATCTCAGCGGGTCAGGCAGCATCTGTGGAGAGAAAAACAGAGTTAACATTTCAGGTTGTTGATCCTTCGTCAGAATTCAGTTCTAATATGATGCTGCTTCAATGTTCACATGGGTTGGCAAGCGATTGGGAGGTAGGAGACAGAGCATAGGGATAAATGATTCGTTCTCTGATTGGTGGGACATGATAAGTGGTTTTACCTGGGGATTCATACTGGGGCCTCAGCTTTATTATCACATGTTCATGACTTGGATGAAGGAAGAGAGAATTGTATATCTAAGTTCACAGATGACACTAAGTTAGGAAATACAGTAAATTGTGTGAATGGGAGGAGGAAGTTATAAAGGGACATAGACAGACTGTGTGTTTGGGCAAAATTGTGGCAGATGAAGTTCATCTGGGGAAGTGCCAGATTATCCACTTTGGATCAGAGAAAGATAAAGTGTAATATTTTCTTAATGGCGAGAGACCAGGAGCTGTGGAGGAGCAAAGGGATAGTTGTAGTTGTAATGTCCAACTACACAAATCACTAAAAGCTAGTGCACGGTACAAAAAGCAATCAAAAAAGCTGATGGAATTTTGGCCTTTGGCGAATTCAAAAAGGAGGAAGTGATGTTTCCGTTGTACAGAACCTTGGTCAGATCCCTTCTGGGACCACATCTCGGGAAAGATATATTGGAAGGAGTACAGCGTAGACACATCAGAATGATGCCAAGTCTCAAAGGGTTAGATTGTGAGAACAGGTTTGTATTATCTTGAGTTTAACATGTTAAGGGGTGATGTCATTGGGGTATTTAAACTGATTAAAGGATTCAATACAGGGAATAAAATCAAGAAGTACTTTTTCAGACAAATTATAGTAGAAGTCTGAATCTTGCTCTCCCAAAAGGGAGCTAAGGGTATTAAACAGATATGGAACACAGACAGGTAAATGGAGTTGAGATTCAGATCAGCCAGGATCTAATTGAATGACAGAACAGGATCGAGGGGCCGAATAGATTAATCCTGTTTCTGTGTTCTAAAATGTGGGTTCAAAATAAACTGATATTAAAAAACACAGTAAATGTAGAATGTGGAGGAAGAATTTGATTCTGTTCTTGATAACAAGAACAATTTGAATTTATATAGCATCTTTAACATCTTAAAGTGTTATCATTAGGAGCGTTATCAACCCAAATTTGACAGTTACATATGGAGCTATTAGGACATGTGACACAAAAGATTGATCAAAGAGGTGGGTCTTAAGGCTTGTCTTAACAGCGAGAGAGAGAGAGAGAGAGAGAGAGGGTATGGAGAGGATTTGGGAGGGAATTCCAGAGTTTAGGACCTAGGCAGCTAAGGAGGAGGATGGTGTGGCCAACCATGTCAAAGGCTGCTGACCAGTCGAGAAGAAACATGGTCACATAGGATGTAATTTGTGACTTTGATGAGGGCAATTTCAATGCTGTGGCAAAGGCAGAAACCTGAATAAAGGGGATCAGACATGGAGATGAGAGAAAGATGGCCACGGATTTGGGAGGCAACATATTCAAGGACTTTGGAGGGGAAAGAGAGGTTGGAGATAGGGTGTGTTTTTTTCTGAAGAGGGGTTTGATGACAGCAGATTTGAAGGGGAGGGGGACAGTACTGGAGGAGAGGGAACTGTCAACAATATCAGCTAACATAGGGGCTAACATTGGGTGGTCAGCAGTTTTGTGAGAATAGAGTCAAGGGAGCAGGAGGTGGGTCTCATGAAAGTATGCTAGGAAAAGAGTAGTATTTAAAACAAAACTTCCAGGAGATAAACATAAGAACATAAGAAATAGGAGCAGGAGTAGACCATTTGGCCCCTCAAGTCTCTCTGCCATTCAATAAGATCATGGCTGATCTGATCTTGGCCTCAACTGCACGTACCTGCCTCTTCCCCATAACCCGCGAATCCCCTGCTGTTCAAAAATCTGTCCATTTCTGCCTTGAATATATTCAATGACAGCCTCCACAGCTCTCTGGGGTAGAGAATTCCAAAGATTCACGACCTTCAGAGTAGAAATTCCTCCTCATTTCCATCTTAAATGGGCAGCTCCTTATTCTGAAACTATGCCCCCGAGTTCTAGATTTCCCCACGAGGAGAAACATCCTCTCAGCATCTACCTAGTCAAGCCCCCTCACAATCTTATACATTTCAATAAGATCACCTTTCATTCTTCTAAACTCCGGTAAGTATAGGTCCAACCTGCTCAACCTTTCCTCACAAGACAACTCTTTCATCTTGGGGATCAACCTTATGAATCTTCTCTGAACTGCCTCCAATGCAAGTATATCCTTCCTTAACTTTATGCAGTACTCCAGGTGTGGTCTCATCAATGCCCTGGACAATCATAACAAGACTTCCCTGCTTTTATACTCCTTCCCCTTGCAAAAAAGGCCAACATTCAATTTGCCTTCCCAATTACTTGCTGTACCTGCATGCTAACTTTGTGTTTCATGTACGAGGACACCCAGATCCTTCTGTACCGCCGCATTCTGTAGTCTCCATTTAAATAATAATTAGCTTTTCTATTCTTCCTACCAAAGTGGATAACCTTACATTATACTCCATCTGCCAAACTTTTGCCTATTCACTTAACCTATCGATATCACAGTGCAGATTCTTTGTGTCCTCCTCACAACTTGCTTTCCCACCTATATTTGTAGCAGCAGCCAATTTGGTTACATTACACTCGGTCCCTTCATCGAAGTCATTAATATAGATTGTAAATAGTTGAGGCCCTAGCACTGATCCCTGTGGCATCCCATTAGTTACAGTTTGCCAACCTGAAATTGACCCATTTATCCCGACTCTCTGTTTTCTGTTAGTTAGTCAATTCTCTATCCAGCTAATATATTACCCCCAACCCCGTGAGCCTTTATCTTGTGCAATAACCTCTTAAGTGGCATCTTATCAAATGCCTTCTGGAAATCCAAATACAATCCAGTGGTTCCCTTTGATCCATCCTGCTCATTATATCCTCACAGAGCTTTAATTAATTTGTCAAACACAATTTCCCTTTCATAAAACCATGCTGACTCTGCTTAATTGTATTATGATTTTCTAAATGTCCTGCTACTACTCCCTTAATAATGCATTCCTGCATTTTCCCAATGATAGATGTTAGGCTTACTGACCTATAGTTTTCTGCTTTCTGTCTCTCTCCTTGCTTGGATAGGGCTTTCCAATCCACTGGGACCTTTCCAGAATCTAGGGAATTTTGGAAGATTCCAAACTATGCATCCACTATCTCTGTAGCCACTTATTTAAGACCCTTTGTTATGGGTTGAATTATACTTTGTGAATTGTTTTCAAGTATTTACATACAAGGTTTGTTGTATTTTGATAAATAAAAGGTGAATTTACCTTTACAGTTGTATCCTTAAAAATAGCAAGCTTTCCATTTGCTGTCCCCACCAACAGGAAGTTTTCTTCTTTGCTAGGAAAAATGCAAAAATGTTTTGATAAATGGAAAAATCATGGTTCCTTTTCCTAAGTAACTGTTGTTTCAACAAGTCTATAATTATTGCTTGCACTTCATAAATGTATTTATCTATTCAGTAGCAATTTTTGAGCAAGAAGCTTGTCGGGCCACATCAAAAAGGCGTTAGGAGTGAACCACATATTGTGGCACATGGAGGGAGGGGGTAGATTCACTGTCACTAAATGACATTAGTGAGTAAGCTGGGTTTTAATGACAGTCCAGCAGCTTTGATGACCATCTTACCTGGTGCCAAACAATTAATTACCAGATTTATTCAATTCTATTTCACAAATTACCAAGATCTCTAGGTTACTGTTCTAATACCATAACCATTATGTTCCCATTCAAGAAGCTGCAAGATCCAGCAATAAGACAATAATCTGGAAGGTGAGGTCAAAATGGGCTCTAGGATCACTTCCATTTGAACCTACCATGATCAAAGCAGCTTAAAATTGTGTAGATCATATCTCGTGTAATTGTTCAATTTCTATCCAATCGCTAGCAGTGTAGAATATTTTTGCAGTACCTTACTACAGAGCAAGTAAGGAAAGTATCAATGCATTGATGGAAACATCTAGAGATGGATAATAAATGCCGGCCTTACTACTGATGCTCACATCCCAGAATAAAACTAATGCCCTATCCCTATTAGTGGCATTTTTCAGGTCTAGCATGCCTAGGGGACTAGATGCAAGATACAGGTGCAACCAAGTCAAACACATCCAATACCCTGTGATTTTTTTTTAAAACTACAGTGAAACTTGCATATTAAAGATACCTAAGGAACTTGCATCAGCTATCCTTTATTTGCAGAAGTTCTTATTTTTAAAATGGTAATTCTATGTACAGTAAGCCAGATGAGCTGCATCTCCTGAAGCGTTCCTTTTTTTAAAAAAAAAAGTCTTTCTCACCTGGGATCATACCTAATTTTGGAGTCCTGCCAATAGGATGTGATTCAGTTCAATTTTTTGTTTGTTGGGTTTCCCAGTTCATTACCATCCCAGAATCCTTTTCCAGAGAGAGAGATGTCCTAATCCGGGTTCTGCTATGTGGCAGCCTGCACACAGTAAGATGACTGCTGTAGGACTGGGGTGCCTGGCAGATCCCAGCAAAATAGGGTGAGGGGATGGGGTGGGGGGATTTATTTTGTGCAGACCACTGTCAGGGACCCCCTGCCTCCATGTGCTGCAGCTGCTAATGTTCGAAGTGCTGAGAGTTAGCAGCTCATTAGTGCCCGACGTACTGGTGTACGGAGATGTGATCCTCCAATCATAGATTTAGTTTTTCTCGTTCGCGCATTTTGGGTCAGGTTTTGAGTGCTCAGCTGGCACATCATGCCCGCTGCTTGCATTCAGAGCAGAACTTTCCTCCCGCGAGGCCGCTTTCACAATCTGCACCCGTGCTTCTCTGTTCTGCACTTAATATAGTTTTAAATTAAAAATGTGGTGGTGAAGGATCCCATGGCCTAATAAAGAACCTACCTCCTCCCTTTCCACTTTAATTCTTCCACTTTACTGGCTGGTCCTCTCAGTGCTGCTCCCACTCCATTTTGTTGTTGCTGCTGTTACTGGCTCTGCAAAGAATCATAGTGCCCAACCCCACCCCCAATCTCCCAACTCCTAGTCCCATTCTCTTCCCTTTTTCTACGCTCCGTGACCCCCCCACCCCACCATTCCTCAGTCTCCATCTCTTCCCCCAATGATTTCAGAGACCGCACCCCCACCCCTCCCCCACTGCTGAGATCCCCTCCAATTTCAAAGTCCTAATTTCAGCTCCCGGATTTTATGGAATGGGGAGCACCCATCGCGGCAGAGAAACCTCTCTATCCCTGGCAAGCATTTAATCCCAGAGATAGAGGGGTTTCTCCGCCACTATGGATGTCTGGTTAAAAAAAAATCTTCAGTACACAAGACCACTTTTTTTCCACCCGTAGCCATCTCACACTTACCTGTGTGTCTGGTGTTTTGAGTTGCAAAGGGAGATGGTGATTTGAAGGCTGTTTGTAGTTTGTAATTTGCGTGTGTCCATGGTTTCAAGGGGCAGTTTAAATCCATTATAATGTACATTATTTGGGATTGTCAACAAGTGTCCGTTTTTTGCAGATGTCTGTAGTTTGGAGGTGCCTGTTTATACAGGTTTTACTGTATATTCAATTATGTTTCATACTATAACATCTCATTTAAAAATAATTGCCATCCACACTTTACTAAAAAGTGTTGAGAGATTATATGCTGATCCAGCTACAATCTCCTGCAGTAGACTGTTGCGTTTAATGACTCCTGTGGAAGACCCAGCAAACTAAATCTAGATTTGAATGAATACCCAGACATCAATCTATCCTGCTATAAATATAACAAAACCAATAAACAGGAAACTGAAAACAAAAATCAGCTGGTAGTTTTCACTTCTAGCACCTGAATAAGAAAAGCATCACAGTAATCAATTAAATAATTAAATCCCTTGTGTTGTTGAGCATTTAAAAAAATGATGTTTTATAAAAATAGATATATATGCACTCGAAGCTGCTTAAATACATGCTTACCTATGTTTGGAATGATAGGTGAAGAACAAACAGGTAATAGAATCAGACATCTTCCGAAGTTGATGAACAGAGTTGACATTCTCTGTGCTGACTACCCACAAATGTCCAGACTGAGTGCCAGCAACAACCCAGTTAACTTGTTCACCAATCACACATACCAGTGCCAGGCACAAAATGCGGCTATCATCAATGTCCTAGACAAGGATCAGAGAATTTAGAATAAAAGGCATATTAAATGAATGGTGCTCTGGGGAAGCAAAATGAATAGGACCCAGTTTATAAGAATTTCCCAAAATTGAAGTAGCACTGAACTTTAAGTTCTACTCAATCTGGGCTCCACTTCCCCACCTCCATCACTGTTTATTCACTTAATTTTTTTGTGTTATTGTCAAACTATGCACATATAGCTTTCAACAAGATGTCATTGATTGTCAAGGCCATTTGAAACTGTATGTGTCACCCACTCACAAACTTGCCTTTCTAAATACTAAACAGATAGACAGACTCAAGTAGGAAGCTTCAAAAAAATGTTTTAAACATTTTGAAAAGGGTGCAAAGTAAAGGAATGGCCTAATTTTCAAAATGCAAAGTCTGTTTAACCAAAGACAATAAATATTCTTCCCAGATCTACCATTTCCCTACTAAGCAAAGCTCCTTGTTGGAGTTGCAATTTATTTCTAGTGAAACGTTAGATTTTCTCCTGTACACATACCATGAGAGTTTGTTCATTGGTATCCAGCTCTAAAGAGGAGAGTTGTGCCTTGTCTCTTTTTCCACTGCCAATCCAGACACGAGGCTTTCTGCAAATTAGGTTGGTAGCTACCATGCACTCTGCTGTGAGATTACTGGGTACTGTCATCCTTCTCTTCAAACAAAGTAGTTCCGCTGAGTTCAGAGTCTCATATACCTATAGAAGAAAAAAGATGTACAGGAATACCACTCAAAAGAGAGTATTATTTCATCTTTTGGGCTCCAATTACAATGAACACGCTCAAAAGCATTTCTGCATATTGTTTCCCCCACCAAGTCTTTTTAAAGCTATACACCTCTGTAACCAAGGAGAAGGACAGTTGGCCTGTCACAAATGACTAAGTTGCTCTTGGTTCAGCTGACGGGGGCAAGGACTTCTCCTTGAGTATTCCCTTCCCTGATGGGCAACTAAATGGAGTAGAGGGATCAGACCTGTATCTTCACGTTTCATATTGATGCTTGGCAGTACTGCTGTTCTTATTTTTCATGTAAATTGATATTTTTAGTGAATTTTGTGATCGATGGGGTTGGGGAATATCAGCAGCAAGCACTCTTGGGTCAGGTAAAGTATAGCTAAAGGAAATGATGATCTGTCCAATCTGCTCCTACAGTTTCCCTGAACCCTAAACACAGAAATGCAGCTCCTTTATGACAAGGTAAGATTCTGCCTCTCAGAGACTCAATTTTGTGCCAAATGTCAGAAAGTTTAGGAACAGGGCCAACGGTGCTCTCCAACAAACAGAAACTTCCATCTCACCCCTAGGATTCAAACTCAAGCTCCTGAAACAAAAGAACATGTACATTTAACAAAATCTTACTAACATTTATCCAAGAAGCAGATACATTCAAATACTGATGATGCCAATTTAAAGTTTCAATAGAAAACACCAGCAAATTATCTAATTATGTGCAAGTCAATTCCATCCAATGTGTTATTTTGCAGGTCATGAAAAAGGAAAATCATTTTCATTGTCTTTCTCTGAATGCATCTCTCTGAAGCATCCCAAGGCAGTTCACATGCAATGAATTGCTTTTTGAAGTCGAGTGATTGTTTTGTAAGCAAACACAGCAGCCATTTTGCAACAAGATCCCACAAAAAGCACTGAGATGAATGAACAGGATCGTTGACAACTTCCTGCTTTTCTTTGAATAATTCCATGGGATCGTCAGCATCCACTAAAACTGCTAGAGTAGGCAGATGGAACATTGCCTATTCAACATTTCATCCAAAGGACTCTAACTCTGCTATTGCAGCATTTCCTCTTAAGTGCTAGCCTAGATTATGTGGTCAGATTCTGAAGTGTGGCTTGAACTCCCCACCTTATGACTTACTGCGTCATCTCAGCCAAACTAACACACACGGAAAACATTAACAATTTTGCTGCAATAAAGCACAGAGAGAAAATCTTCATTCATTTAGAACAATGTCTAACTTTCATTACAGCTTACAATGGGAATGAGGAGAAATTCATTGAAACTGATGGCAGGACAGACAGAAAATAAGATATGCTGCATGATATAGGAGAGATGCTATGATTATATGGGGAAAGTAAAAAAAAAAATCAGCTGTGATTTTGCCACCACTCTTTTTTTTAACCAAATTGCCATGGGAGGAGTTAAATGAAGCTGTCCGAACTGGTTTTAATGTAAACCAGACCACTAAACACAGTTTAGAAAGCTTAATTCAGCAGACTTATTTGCAGGAAATAGAATCTGATCTGGGATCAATCCAACTTAAAGCCACCACTACAAAAGCAAAGTATATAAGAACATAAGAAATAGGGACAGGAGTAGGCCATATGGCCTCTTGAGCCTGCTACGCCATTTAATACGATCATGGCTGATCCGATCATGGACTCAGGTCCACTTCCTTGCCCGCTCCCCATAACCCCTTATCATTTAAGAAACTGTCTATTTCTGTCTTAAATTTATTCAATGTCCCAGCTTTCACAGCTCTCTGAGGCAGCGAATTCCACAGATTTACAACCCTCAGAGAAGAAATTTCTCCTCATCTCAGTTTTAAATGGGCTGCCCCTTATTCTAAGATTATGGGCCCAAGTTTCCACATGATTTGCGCCTGATTTTTAGGAGCAACTGGTGGAGAACAGACTATCTTAGAAATCGCAATTCTCCACATTCTTTTTTCTGCAGTTCTACTTTGGAACAAAATTTTTTATTCAAAAAGGGGCGTGTCCGGCCACTGACGCCTGATTTGAAAGTTTCCACAGTGAAAACGTACTCCAAACTAACTTAGAATGGAGCAAGTGAAGATTTTTGTAGAACTGAAAAAACCTGTTCTACACATTAAAAAATCAGGCGCAGGTTACAAATTAGGCGTCCAGAACGAGGTGGGCGGGGGAGGGGGGGGGGGAAGGGAAGTCATTAAATTCTACAATAAATCCTTATTTATACTTCTACAAATATTATACAAATAAATCCAACCTGAATAAACATTTATAAGCAAAGAAAAGATTAAATAAACCATCTTCCTACCTGTGTGAAAGTGCTTCAGGCACGGAGAATGCTGCAGTCAGCCTGAGGCGCCCGTTCTTCCCGCCGGGGGGGGGGGGGAGGCGCCCATTCTTTCCCGCGGGGGGGGGGGGGGGGGGAGGGGAGGAGGCGCCCGTTCTTTCCCGCGGGGGGGGGGGGGGAAGGGGAGGGGGCGCCCGTTCTTTCCCGCGGTGGGGGGAGGAGGCGCCCGTTCTTTCCCGCGGGGTGGGGGGGGGGGGGGAGGAGGCGCCCGTTCTTCCTGCGGGGGGGAGGAGGCGCCCGTTCTTCCCGCCGGGGGGGGGAGGAGGCGCCTGTTCTTCCCGCCGGGGGAGGGGGGAAGGAGACAGTGAGAAGGCTGCAAGTGCTAATGTGCTGATGGCAATGTGCTTTTATTAAAAAATGTTCAAAAATTAAACAGCTACAAAGAACTACAAAAATGGCCGAGTGCCAATGTTTCCTTCACACTGCGCGTGCACGCGCAGCGTTGCCGGCAGGAAAAAAACTAATTTAAATAGTACCCGCCCCCTCCCACTTACAAAATCGGCGCGAGTGTAGGCTCCGCCCCCCTGGGCGCCGCGCCAAACAGACAAGGAGCTGCAGAACGCTCCAGAATTGCGAGTTTTTTTTCCGGCGCCCGTTTTTTATCGTGTGGAAACTTGGGCCCTTTGTCCTCCAGTTGTAGTCTCCCCTTATCAGTGGAAATATCCTATGACAGCTTTTGTGAAGCCTTCGAGTGGCCCAATAAATGAACTGTTTGAGTGAATTGACTATTTGAATACAAATAAAGATAATATAATTTTACCTCAAAAAACATGTAAATGCATCTATTCAATAAAATCTTCTCTTTTTTTTTTTACAGCTGTCATTATTTAAGACCTATTACAAACTACTATTCTGTGCCATTTATAGTGCTTTGAGCCATGGGAACAATGGACCGGTGATCTCACCATTTCTCAACACAATTGAGTGATGGAAATTTTACTTTTCATTTTACCAATACATCGCGACAATTATTTTTTAAGATAATTTCTCCTCCTGCCCACACTAAATCATTCTTTTTTTTTTGTAAGATCCATCAGCAGCATCTCACAACAATTTTAAATATCCCAAAAAGATGAAATTCATACACCTGGAGCTTGAGTCAAAAAATAATTTTAAAGAAACTATACCACCAAATAAAAATAAGGCTTGTATAATATGGCTAGTAACAGACCCAATAAGATTGACACTTTAATGCTTATGATGAGATGTTTTCCACAACCATCTATTTATTCACACCAGATCAGATAGATCAAATAATGTGTTGAAGTAGAGATAACCGCAGCCATCTCAAATTTAAGAGAAAAGTTTCCACTTTTCCATCTGAAATCTTATGATCCTTGGCCCCATCACCTGGCATGTTAAGTATTTATGTTGACCCCAGGAAAATTATTCAGTTATTGCTGCTGGTCTTTCCGATGAAGAGTTGGCCATCCTGTTATTTTTTTTTCCTCCTGCTCTTTTAAGAAGATTGTTCATGGTTTATTTCGTTGTCAGTTTGTTGTTAAATAACATTTTTAAACACCACATTCAAAATCCAGATTCCATCTTCATTAAAAGTCAGCACTCTTGCTCCCTGAGAAATTTGGTTAAAGGTACTCCGAACCAGATGTGAATGAAATGTGTCTAAATATATACAGTGGTTGAAGTTGTGTCAAAACTGCTCAAACATAGTTGATATATATTTGCAGTCCTCGGCATGCCTTTGTCTCCATAGGTTGCCAAGATTGTTGGTATTGTTTATCTGATCACCTTGTGTGATTATACATGCTTCTCCACCATCTGTTGATGTGACCAGGAGTGGATTTCTACATATAAATACAATTATATGCCCTCAAGCACAAAACTCTTTCCTGCCACGAGTGCTGCCAGCTGTGAATTGCATTGTACAGCTAACATTCTCAGAGCAGTTGCTGCTGCATCAATTTTAAATAAAGTGAACTACACATTACATAAATGTATCCATATTGGACAAATTTTCATCCAACTTCCATTTGCTGACTGTAGGGAAAAAAAAAAATTAGAGGTAATCTAATTAACCAAAGGGGACCTAATTAAGTAAAGTTAAAAACCAAAAGCAAGGCTGTGAGAAAAAAAGAAAAAATACGTGCTACAAACACAGGGAAAATGATAAAATTAGAACTCTCAGGAAGATAGATCATCTTATCACAGTATAAACCAGACAGTTGGGAAAAATACACTCCAAGGCTAAGTCACATGGGGTGGTAAGAGATTACGGGAAACAAAAGACGATTGAAAAACATCTCAACTGGTTGAAAGCAGTTAGGCCAAGAGAACAAGAGTGTGCAGACCTGAGAATGATGTGGCAAGTAACTTATCAGATAAAAGGCTCACAGGGGAGGTAACGAAGCTTGCTGTCAATATAATTGTATTAACCAATTAATCATAGTAGGTAGGGGAAAATTTTGTGATGCGACAGGGAAACAACAAATGGAAAGCCTCCGCACGGAACTTCATGATTTTGTACGTATTTTAACTGTATAAAAACAGTAACCCGATGATTGTTCGGGGAGAACAGCTGGTTTGGGTCACCGAGTTATTGAACTCGTATAGAAGCTGTCTCTCCCTCGATCGAGTACTTAATAAACGATTCTTTTCTCCAAAACAGACTTGTGTTGAGTATCTTTGTAATACTCCACATCACTGACTAATATACATTATTATTGCATAGATTATTTTGGTGCCTGCTTAAAGCTTAGTTTCCAACCGTTTTATAATCTTACCTGAGAAGCTGTAGGCCTGTCCTCGGGATTTTGTTTCAGACAATCATCAATTAAATTCTGGATACCAGGCCATGGGGAACAGTCAAATTCTTTGACAGGATCTAAAAAGGTTTGAACACTGATTAAGAGCCAAACATTTAATAGTATTTAGAGTCTTACTCGGATAGTGATGGCTGTGAAAAGTCCACCTCTTACAAAGGCTATAAAAAATATGTTTGGATTTTGCAACAGTAACAATCCTTGAATCATAAGGAGAAAAAACCCCACTAAAACAAGTCATCCATTCTAAATCAGGTAGAATGATGAGAAACATAATTCCATCTAACATAAAATTCACAGCACAAAATGCCCAGACTCTAAATGTTTCAATTTACATGTGAAATATAAAATTAAAGCACACTGTTGTCCCCAATCAAACTGGATATTCTTACTTGGGTCCCAAACACAGGATGGAAACAGAAATGTTCACAAAAATGTAAAAATGGGTGCGAAAAAAAAAAAATTTTAAGGCCCAAAACAGGCGAGAAAACACACAACTTTCAAAGTATCATTGTAAATTAAAACTAGATGAACCATTTTTAAATTCCACACAATGAACATGGGTTAAATTCAACAGGAAGGGTAATACATCTACTAAGGGTCACCCAGCTCCATCCTTGTTGACAATCAGAGCCGGAAAACCTCTGTGCTGCTAATCTGGAAAATAACATTGTTGGTGAATGGTACTCATGTGGGAGTGGCTTTTTTCCTGGTTCTGCATGCTGATTTTACCAATCCAAAGTGATAAACAATTATACATTAAAAAATGCAGTGAAATATCCTATGTCAACTTAGTCCTATGGATAATGCCACTATAAAAGTGCCCACATTTACCTGCAATATCTGTTACACCTGTTGGTAATGCTGTGATCAGAGTTTTCAATGTCAAATTTTTAAAACTTTATCATCATAATGTCTTATCTCAGGAACAAACCAGGAGAAAGCGGTGCCTGTTTGGCAATAAAGAAATCGTGCGTATTGGGAGAGCATCTCATCCTTTTTTTTTTTACATAAAGCAAGACTTCTTCAAACTTGAAATACCGAAACCTGTTCACGGTTTGAAAAATTAGGGCTTTTAAAAGGAATTGGGACCTATTAAAAGTAATATAATTGGAACCTGGGCAGTTTTAAAATGTCTAAGCATCTTCAATGGGAATAAGATCAGAGCCATGGCCCTTTTACTATCAGGGTTTTATAGGTCACTTTAACTTTCTCCTTGCTTTCCTCAATTCTGGAAGTTTGTGCTTTAGCAAATCAAAGGTCATAGCTTCATCATAGACAAGAATTTGTTCTGAGTAATTGGCTTGATAATGAGGTAACGATGTTCTGTGCATCAAGGCTATCTCACGAAATCCAGCTGCTCGAAAGACCATTTTTAGCAGATCTACCAAACCACTGATTGAAGTGGGTCCCAATAATTGCCAGGTGCATGAGACTTAGACTTGGGGTATCCAACGCCACTACCACAACATAAAAAAGCCTATACTACGGAATAGTTTCACCCTAATGGACTCTGCCATACTTCACATGTCACATTGCTGAGCAATATTCCTCGTGGTCTTGGAAACCCCAACCATGTGAATTAGTCAATATTTCTAGCAGAAAGCACTGGCATGAAGGGGAAATGGTCCAAAATATTTTCATTTAAAAGTTACATCAGATTTTTTTGTAATTCATCAGTTTAAAAGAAAAATACCTGGCAATTTCCCCTGAATCGCCATCTCATCGAAGTCATTTGGAAACTTCATTCCCTCAGAGATTCGTTCACCATTGGTAATTATATCATATAAAAGCAATCCAAAGGAATAGACATCAGCCTGGTGATTATAGATGACATTTCCTTTTGCAACTTCTGGTGCTCGAAATCCTAACAAAAGAAAATAATTATGCAAATTCGAAGGCAAAATCAAAATACTACAATGATATTTATTTATCATTCCTCTAAATCACAGGTACACTAGTTTAGAAACAGGAGTCGTCTGTTTTGGCCTTAAATTCACTCCATTTTATTTGCCATCCCAATTTCCAACATTTCTCCAGGACCCGAATACTTCCCAAATAAGCTTCTCGCTCCCTTTTAACATCTCAAGTGATTCTGCTCAATGCTTTTGCTATATGAAGCACAGTACTGCAACAGTGGCTGTTCACTTCCTCAATATTCAATGTCTTTCTAAACATATTACACAAAACTCACAGTTGCATGCAACAGTCCAATGTGAAATGTATTTGGCCAGTTCCAATATATTCGATTGTATGCATAATACCGCAACACAAACATGGCCCCTAATTCAGCACAACTGGTAACAAATTAGAAAAATAGCGACGATGAGGAGCAGAAATGGTCATTCTACAGGGAAGGGAGGGTTTTTCATAAGGGTCGGTCAAGACATGTTGCTGGGACAAAAATCGAAGGAGCTTTACTTGCCATCTATATTATGCTATTATCTGGCAGTACTTGATCTCACCAAGATGCTTAAAATAGGAGAATTATATTAGCCGGAATTTTCCGGGAAGTGGGCGGGGAGGGGGGGGGGGAAGTCAGCGGGTGCGATCGGTGGTGGGTTGGGTGGGAAATTTGATTTTTCTGACAGTGGGTTAGAAACCCGCTGTTAACCCACCACAATGGTGCGTCTGTGATATTGGATCGGACCCGACCCGCAGAGGCTGACGACCCAATTGAAACAATTATTGGCTTATTGACAGACCCTTAATAATTGTTTTAACCTTGCCTTTTAACTTTAACTGCTCGCCCAAGGGGTCCAAACTGCTCGTGGACCATGTCTGTTAACCTGAGACGGGAGTTGAGTGGCCATTGAATCAGCTGATTACTTGACAACTTGAAATGTACTATAAAAGCTCCCACCTCACTTTCCAAGTGCAGAAACAGAGAAACATAGAAAAATAGGTGCAGGAGTAGGCCATTTGGCCCTTCGAGCCTGCACCACCATGCAATAAGATCATGGATGATCATTACCTCAGAAACTGTTGCTTATAACATTTGGAACACAGATTGAGCTTTATGCAGGCTGTAAGTGTTTGGAGCAAACTCTCCATCCAGTGCCACCTCATTGGAACAACCTCTCTCACTACTGACAGATTGCTTCGGTCATCTCAACTTCACCTGCCATCTATTCCACCAGCATAGGTATGGTTTATACTGTTTCACCTTGATCCTCAGAATCCCACCACAATCAGCGCCAACACCAACAACACCAAAAACCTTCTCTGCAATCACCTGATACTGCACAGGACAGAGGGCATCAGTACCCAAAACACATTGGTGCACAGGAAGCCAGGAATGGCTCCACCTTGGCCAGATTTACTTCACTTGACGCTGTACACCCTGGCTGCCATATGATGCATCAGTTTGGCATCATCCCACACCAACACCATAAAACATCCCTACAATGCCCAAGCCATTCCTTTCAAACTCATCACTGCAGGGGGTACCGTTATGTCTCACTATTCACTGCAACTTACTAAGCCATTTCCAAAGGTGCACACAAATCTGTCCAAGAATGCAAAGTGTTGAAAATAAAAGTTTCAATGTTTGACACCACATTAACAGAAACTTTACATGAACATTGCATAAAACACCCAAGTGGTTACCCTTGCGTGTTGTTTAATGGTATGATTGCACTAGGATGAGAGAGTGTGAGGGTGGCTAGTAAGATGGGGATGTGATAATGTAGAGAGAGAGAGAGAGAGAGAGAGAGAGAGAGAGAGAGAGAGAGAGAGAGAGAGTTGTGTGGAGGTGCAAGGTAAGCTGGTGTGATTAAGGATGTGTAGGAGTAGGGTAGGGAAGCCAGAGTGATGGGGATGTTACGAGAGGCACAGCAGATTGAAGGCGAGTATGTCCTCAGGTTTCCTGATCTAATGAGATTATGGAAAGGTTTGCGCCATTGCACCCAGGTCCCACTGACGACATCCGTGCTAATCGCCTCTTCTGCAATATGCAACCAGGCTATCTTGGTCTCCTGGGGAGGTTCCTTCCACCCGGAAAAGGACCTCGCTGCGTGTTGACTCCCTCCATAAGCATACGAAGGGAGTCATGGGAGAACCTGGGTACAGCCCTGCACTTCTGTGCCATGATTGTCAGTGTTTGCAGCATTTTAATTTTGTCCTTTAATCGTTCTACCTGAAATGCTGTCCTTTAATTAATTTGCATGTCCTTAATTATCACATGATGGGAGATACAGAGGCCCCAGAAAAGGTTCAGAGTTGATCCACTAGATTGATATGTAGCTTAAAGGCACTCGGTTACCAGAACAAACTAAGAGACTGTGGCTTTTTATTTTGGAAAAACAGACTTTGAGGACATATGATTGAGGTCTTTTAAGATCATGGAAGGATTAGATTTAGACAAGGGAATAAGTTATTTGAGCTAGATAGGTTCGGGGGAAACGAGGGGACACATCTCTATGTTTCAAAAGCATGGAGCTTGGTTTGGTACTCGGAGGTACTTTTTTTTTTTTGCAGTGTCACTAATCTCGGCAGTAGCTTGTCGACACATGCAGTGAGTGTGGATTCACTGCAAATATTTGAGAGCTGGAAGAGTTCTTAAGAGTGAAAAACATTTCTACACATAGAAGGTAGACGGATCTTTCGGGTTCGGTCATCCAGTCACTGTGGTCTCCTGGAGCTTACTTGGGAGAGGAATTACCCAGAGTTTTTCCTCAACTGACCAAAGTCTTTTTCACCTTCCTCAGGAGATTGCATGGCTGCATGGAAGGAGCGGATGCTATTCAGAGGTCACACCATGCCAAGTTGGGACAGGCTTGATCAACCAGCTGGTCTTTACCTGTCCTTTTTCACATGCTCATTTTACATACTGTTCTGTATTAATCCAAGGAGTATTAGATAGCTCTCCAATTATGGGCAGAGTTATGACTGAATGACAAATGCACTGCATTTATGAGCACAGAAAGATCAAGAAGTAAAAAACAGTTAATCATTTTCTAATAAGGGAGGATCCACTGAAGTATATTTTATGTAAACTGATAAGTTTCTACCTGGTGTCCCCTCAGAGCTCTTGATTCCCATTCTGCAGCAGTATTGAGCAATGCCATAATCAGCAATTTTGGCAATTATAGCTGAGTTAGGATTCAAGTTGAACAGTAGCACATTGTGAGGCTTCATATCCCTATATATTATCATTGATGAATGCAGGTATCTGTCAAAAAATATATATATATTAACACAGCTAAAAGCAAATATAACCAAACATTTTACAGAATTTATACCTGGGAGTGATAAAGCAACAATCTCATTAGCAGATTTCGGTGGAGTCATTAATCACGTGATTTATATCCATCGCCTCCAAAATGTATTGGTGCTAACTATAGTGAATTGCAGTGCACTGAATTATAGTTACCTTAAGCCATCAGCCACATGCAGAGCTATCCGATGTTGAAGTGTTCGATTAAGGTGGTCTTTCTCACGGCTAAGCAAGAGATCCAGGGAGCCTTTGGGAGCCAATTCCATTACCAACATCCGAGGTCGAAAGTCAGCCGCCAATAAAGACACCAAACTGGGATGATGCAGATAACTAAGAACTGCAAGCTCCTGAATATTATAGAATTGCATAAGCTTATTAATTTTCTACAGATGAAAACAGTGGGATAGAGTTTCCGCTTTGGGCACAATCGGTGATCCAAGCTCAAATTGTACCCAAAGATGCTTTAGTTTGGGAAAGTTAGAAACATAGGTGCAGGAGTAGGCTATTTGGCCCTTCCTGCCTGCACCGCCATTCAATAAGATCATGGCTGATCATTCCTTCAGTACCGCTTTCCTGCTTTCTCTCCTTACCCCTTGATTCTCTTCACCGCAAGGGCCATATCTAACTCCCTCTTGAATATATCCAATGAACTGGCATCAACAACTCTGCGGCAGGGAATTCCACAGGTTAACAACTCTGAGTGAAGAAGTTTCTCCTCATCTCAGTCCTAAATGGCCTACCCCTTATCCTAAGACTATGTCCCCTGGTTCTGGACTTCCCCAACATCGGGAATATTTTTCCTGCATCTAACCTGTCCAGTCCCGTCAGAATCTTATATGTTTCTATGAGATCCCCTCTCATCCTTCTAAACTCCAGTGAATAAAGGCCCAGTTGATCCAGTCTCTCCTCATATGACAGCCCAGCCATCCTGGGAATCAGTCTGGTGAATCTTCGCTGCACTCCCTCAATAGCAAGAACGTCCTTCCTCAGACTAGGAGACCAAAACTGAACACAATATTCCAGGTGAGGCCTCACTAAGGCACTGTATAACTGCAGTAAGATCTCCCTGCTTCTATATTCAAATCCCTAGCTATGAAGGCCAACATACCATTTGCCTTCTTCACCGCCTTCAGTGACTGATGTACCATGACACCCAGCTCTCGTTGCACCTCCCCTTTTTAGTCTGCCGCCATTCAGATAATATTCTGCCTTCGTGTTTTTGCCCCCAAAATGGATAACTTCACATTTATCCACATTATACAGCATATGCCATGCATTTGCCCACTCACCTAACCTATCCAAGTCACCCTGCAGCCTCTTAGCGTCCTCCTCACAGCTCACACCGCCACCCAGTTTAGTGTCATCTGCAAACTTGGAGATATTACACTCTATTCCTTTATCCAAATCGTTAATGTATATTGTAAAGAGCTGGGGTCCCACCACGGAGTCCTGCGGCACTCCACTAGTCACTGCCTGCCATTCTGAAAAGGACAGTTTATCCCGACTCTCTGCTTCCTGTCTGCCAGTTCTCTATCCACGTCAGTATATTACCCCCAATACCATGTGCTTTGACTTTGCACAACTATCTCTTATGTGGTACCTGTCAAAAGCTTTCTGAAAGTCCAAATACACCACATCCACTGGTTCTCCACTTGTCCATTCTCTGCTAGTTACATCCTCAAAAAATTCCAGAAGATTCGTCAAACATGATTTCCCTTTCATAAATCCATGCTGACTTGATCCGATCCTGTCACCGCTTTCCAAATGCGCTGCTATTTCGTCCTTCATGATCGATTTCAACACCTTCCCCACCACCGATGTCAAGCTAACCAGTCTATAATTACCCGTTTTCTCTCATCCTTCTTTTTTAAAAAGTGGTGTTACATTAGCTACCCTCCAGTCCATGGGAACTGATCCAGAGTCGATAGACTGTTGGAAAATGATCATCAATGCATCCACTATTTCTAGGGCCACTTCCCTGAACACTCTGGGATGCAGACTATCAGGCCCCGGGGATTTATTGGCCTTCAATCCCATCAATTTCCCTAACACAATTTCCCGCCTAATAAGGATATCCTTCAGTTCCTCCTTCTCACTAGACCCACTGTCCTAGTACCTTCGGAAGGTTATTTGTATCTTCCTTCGTGAAGACAGAACCGAAGTATTGGTTCAATTGGTCTGCCATTTCTTTATTCCCCATTATAATTTCACCTGAATCCGACTGCAAAGGACCTACGTTTGTCTTTACTAATCTTTTTCTCTTCACATATTTATAGAAGCTTTTGCAGTCAGTTTTTATATTCCTTGCAAGCTTCCGCTCGTACTCTATTTTCCCCCTCTTAATTAAACCCTTAGTCCTCCTCTGTTGAATTCTAAATTTCTCCCAGTCCTCAGGTTTGTTGCTTTTTCTAGCCAATTTATATGCCTCTTCCTTGGCTTTAACACTATCCTTTAATTTCCTTTGTTAGCCACGGTTGCGCCACCTTCCCAGTTTTATTTTTACTCCAGACAGGGATGTACATTTGCTGAAGTTCATCCATGTGATCTTTAAATGTTTGCCATTGCTTATTCACCGTCAACCCTTTTAGTATCGTTCACCAGTCTATTCTAGCCAATTCACGCCTCATACCGTCGTAGTTACCTTTCCTTAAGTTCAGCACCCTAGTTTCCGAATTAACTTTGTCACTCTCCATCTTAATAAGGAATTCTACCATATTATGGTCACTTTTCCCCAAGATTGCTAATTAGTCCCTTCTCATTTCACAATACCCAGTCTAGGATGGCCAGCTCCCTGGTTGGTTCCTCGACATATTGGTCTAGAAAACCATCCCTAATACACTCCAGGAAATCCTCCTCCACCGCATTGCTACCAGTTAGGTTAGCCCAATCAATGTGTAGATTAAAGTCGCCCATGATTACTGCTGTACCTTTATTCACACATCCCTTATTTCTTGCTTGATGCTGTCCCCAACCTCACTACTACTATTTGGTGGTCTATACACAACATCCACTAGCGTTTTCAGCCCTTTGGTATTCCGCAGCTCCACCCATACCGATTCCACATCGTCCGGGCTAATGTCCTTCCTTACAATTGCATTGATTTCATCTTTAACCAGCAACACCACCCTGCCTCCTTTTCCTTTCTGTCTATCCTTCCTAAATGCTGAATACCCTTGGATGTTGAGTTCCCAGTCTTGGTCCCCCTGGGGCCATGTCTCCATGATGCCAGTCAAATCGTATCCGTTAACTGCTATCTGCGCAGTTAATTCATCCACCTTATTCCGAATACTCCTCACATTGAGGCACAGAGCCTTCAGGCTTGTTTTTTTAAACACACTTTGCCCCTTTAGAATTTTGCTGTAATGTGGCCCTTTTTGTTTTTTGCCTTGGGTTTCTCTGCCCTCCACTTTTACTATTCTCCTTTCTATATTTTGCTTCTGCCTCCTTTTTATTTCCCTCTGTCTCCCTGCATAGGTTCCCATCCCCCTGCCATATTAGTTTAACTCCTCCCCAACAGCACTAGTAAACACTCCCCGTGGGATATTGGTTTCGGTCCTGCCCAGGTGGAGACCGTCCGGTTTGTACTGGTCCCACCTCCTCAGAACCGGTTCCAATGTCCCAGGAATTTGAATCGCTCCCTTCTGCACCACTCCTCAAGCCACATATTCATCTGAGCTATCCTGCGATTCCTACTCTGACTCGCACGTGGCACTGGTAGAAATTCTGAGATTACTACTTTTGAGGTCCTACTTTTTAATTTAGCTTCTAGCTCCCTAAATTTGCCTTGTAGGACCTCATCCCGTTTTTTACTTAGGTCATTGGTACCTATATGCACCACGACAACTGGCTGTTCACCCTCCCTTTTCAGAATGTCCTGCACCCGCTCTGAGACATCCTTGACCCTTGCATCAGGGAGGCAACATACCATCCTGGAGTCTTGGTTGCGGCCGCAGAAACGCCTATCTATTCCCCTTACAATTGAATCCCCTATCACTCTCCCATTCTTTTTCCTGCCCTCCTGTGCAGCAGAGCCAGCCACGGTGCCATGAACTTGGCTGCTGCTGCTCCCCCCTGATGAGTCATCCCCCTCAGTAGTACTCAAAGCGGTGTATCTGTTTTGTAGGGGGATGACCGCAGGGGATCCCTGCACTACCTTCCTTGCACTGCTCTTCCTGTTGGTCTTCCATTCCCTATCTAGCTGTGGACCCTTTACCTGTGGTAAGACCAACTTTCTTTCCTTCAAGTTGCCACTCAAACTGATTTGAATATCGTCAAATGTAAAATCTGTCATGAACCAGTGCATTCCCAAAATCTTTTAATAAGAAAACTTGAGAGCTTCGGAAATGCTTATATCTGATGTCACGTGTGGGATGACCTTGGATTACAAATGTGATATGTTGTGTGTGACAAAACAGAAATGCGAATGCATAATGAAGATGCGCTGAGGAACAGGTCTCAGACATGCTCAGTCCCGCCGACAACATTAAATGGTTATCTGACGTGCTTGTCTGATGAGCAGAGATTTTCTCCAGTTAAATATTGGGAAGACCGAAGCCATTGTTTTTGATCCCCGCCACTAACTCTGTCCCCTAGCCATTGACTCCATCCCTCTCCCCAACACTGTTCACAACCTTGATGTCATATTTGACCCCAAAATGAGTTTTCGACCACATATCTGCAGCATAACTAAGACTGCCTATTTCGACTTTCGTAACATCGCCTGTCTCCGCCCTTAGCTCAGCTCATCCATTGCTGAAACCCTCATCCATGCCTTTGTTACCTCTGGACTTGACTATTCCAACGCACTCCTGGCTGGCCTCTCACATTCTACCCTACGTATACTAGAGGTGATCCAAAACTCGGCTGCAGGTGTCCTAACCCTCACCAAGTCCCGCTCATCCAACACCCCTGTGCTCGCTGACCAACATTGGCTCCCGGTTAAGCAAGGCCTCAAGTTCAAAATTCTCATCCTTGTTTTCAAATCCCTCCAGGGAATTCCCCTCCCGATCTCTGTAATCTCCTTCACCCCACAAATCACCCCTACCCCCGACAAGATACCTGCGCTCCTCTAATTCTGCCTCTTGAGCATCCTGGATTCTAATCGTTCAACCATTGGTGGCCGTGTCTTCTGTTGCCTGGGCCCAAAGCTCTGGAATTCCCTGCCTAAAACTCTCTACCTCTCTTTCCTCTTTTAAGATGCTCTTTAAAACCTACCTCTTTCACCTGCCCTAATTTCTCCTTATGTGGCTCGGTATCAAATTTTTTGTCTCATAATACTCTTATGAAGTGCCTTGGAACGGTTCATTACGTTAAAGGTGCTATATTATTACAAGTGGTTGGAAAAATAGGTAATACTAAAATACAACAGGATTGGGGAAAAAACTATATAAAACAAACAGTCACTGCAGGAAGAAAGACCTCAGAATTCGATGAGGTCTCATCAGCTGACCATTTTGCTGTTAACGTGTGAATTTTCCGGGATAAAAACTCATAACGGCTATTGTTAAGTGTATGTTTAATTATGGTCAATAATAATCATACACCATCTACCTCTAATGCTCTGAACCATATTATTTTGAGCAGTAACTTATAGTTAATCAGTGTCCATAAGCAGCTCTACTAGGAATTCCACAGAGTGACATATGGATTGGTAATTAGGAGACATCAAGATGTGGAAAAGCCAGCACCTGCTAGGTATTGTGTAAATAATCACAGCAGTACATACATACATTGCAGAGAAAGGAGAACTGAAATGAAACATCTCCACAGAAGCAAAAAATAAAAATCAAGAGGTAACCAATTTTTTGTTTAAACACTTTAGATTGAAAGTACTCCCCCTATAATTTATTTCTCTATGAAACAGTTACGAAGGTGCATTGTGCAACACAATTTTTTTTACATACTTGTCTCAGAAGGCGATGAAGGTACATCTGTGACACGTGCTTGTTAAAAATTTTAACAGCCACTTCTTCACATTTGTAAGTTGCACGATAGACAGACCCAAACCCTCCATCACCTTTAAAAGAAAAGAAAGTTGATGTTGACATTTTACCAAGGAAGTGTGCAGGAATTTCAAATCAATATTTTAATAAGATTTAATAATCGATTCATTAGAAATCCCAATTAGGTATACATTTGAAAAAACGATAAAATTCAGCACTAATGTCTTAATGGAATAGAAACTGTCCCGCTGTATGAACTTTCTTTTCAAGCAAACTTAGTTGTTGGATCAGCCCGCTTCAAAGTTCTCAATGCAGCACGTTAGTTAATTTGCAGTGGAAACATTTTCAACAGATCATATTAGTGTAACCCAGATTAAAAATTAGCAGTTGATGTTTCTCACATCATTGCAATAACTCAATTTATAAACAAAGATTTTATCTTCAACCTGAGTTAATAGTTTTACAACCAAAAGAATAAAATCGCAAAAATGATCTGAATTAAATCTTACCCAACAAAAAGTCGGGTGTTTGTTCAAGCTCAAGGTGGTTAACATCCAGCATAATCTTATTGGGTAGATCAACCAACACAAGGTCTGGAGCAACTCGAGAAATAGATATCTTGTTGCTTCTATCAGTGGGACAAGTCAAAAAATCCTCTGCAGAAGAAAACACAACAGAATATAATAAAAATTCCAATTGCTGCTTTACATGATGTCCACACCCTCCCTTTCCTACACTGACTATTGCTAGGGTATGGTTCAAAACAGATATTCTCGTGATATGTTTAGAAATACCTACACATAAAAATCTTATTGGTTTGTTGTCCATTTAAACAATCCATATTTCATACATTTGTTGGGAGTGCTAACTGTGTTGCAATCTATTCAAGGCATTTAAGAGCCAATTTTCATAAGATCCAAGTCCGTACTAAATGGTTTAGAACTGGGATGCTGTTAAGGCCCAGGATGCTGTGTCCAAGCATTTCTTAATGTCATGGTGGAGTTAGCTGAAGTGGCTGAATGCAGTTATGTATGGGTGGAGGGTGGGAGCCTTGGAAGGCGGGTGAGTAGGATCATTCACTCCGCCTATGGCAAATATGTCTGGCTTGCCTTCCACACTCCTGAGCTCCACCACAATTGAGGCTGGGAATGTTCATGGAACTTTCTGCTCTTGTGAGATGCCAGTTGTTCACAATCATTTGCAACTGGATGGGGTAGGGCTACGGAGCTTTATGATGATCTGTTTGTAGTCCACTCAGCTCGATCTATAAACTGCTTTTATTGTTTAGCAGGCAGACAGGTAGTCTTGTGTAGTAACTTCACTCGGTTTGCACCTGTTTCTAAGGCGTGCCTGGTGCTGTTCCTGGCATGCCTTTGATGCTCCACCTTGAAACAGGGCTGGTCTCCTGGCTTTTGGTGAAACAAGTAGAACATTTTAAGACTAACAGTAAATAATTATTTTAAAATATGGCTGAAATGTTTAAAGCTGAGGATAAGCCTTTGGGACCAAGAAAGAAAGGACCAATGAAATTTGTTAAGCTCTGGCTGGAACTTCTGGAGAATCAGGAGTTGTGACAAAATGATTGGAGCGAAGTGAGCCTGACATCTATTATCTATGAAATTTTAGTGTTTATCCTGAAGAAGGGTACTGCAAAACACCTAAAGGAGCATCAAGCAATCAAGGCAAACCACTATGACTTTATTATATCATATATCCAAATTTTCCGATGACACAAAGATGGCATTGTAGGCAATGAAGATGGATGCATAGAATTACAAAGGGATATCGACAGATTAAATGAATGGGCAAAACTGTAGCAAATGGATTTCAATGTAGGCAAATACGAGGTCATCCACTGTGGACCGAGAAAAGATAGAATAGGGTACTTTCTGAATGGTAAAAAGCTAAAAACAGTGGCGGTCCAAAGAGATTTGCGGGTCTAGGTACAAAGATTAAAATGTACAAAAAATAATCAAAAAGACTAATGGATTGCTGAGCTTTATATCTAGAGGATGAGAATACAAGGGGGGTAGAAGTTATGCTGCAGCTGTACAAACCCTGGTTAGACCACACCTGGAGTCCTGTGAGCAGTTCTGGGCACTCCATCTTTGGAAGGATATATTGGCCTTGGAGGGAGAGCAGTGTAGGTTTACCAGAACGATATCTGGACTTCAAAGGTTAGGTTACGAGGAGAGATTACACAAATGAGGGTTGCATTCCCTAGAATTTAGAAGGTTAAGGGATGATATGATCGAAGTTTTCAAGATATTAAGGGGAACAGATAGGGTAGATAGAGAGAAACTATTTCCACTGGTTGAGGATTCTAGGACTAGGGGTATAGTCTAAATGTTAGCGCCACATCTTTCAGGAGTGAAATTAGGAAGCACCTGCACACACAAAGTTTGGAACTCTCTTCCGCAAATGGCAATCGATGCTAGATCAATTGTTAATTTTAAATCGAGATTAATAGCTTTCTGTTAACCAAAGGTGTTAAGGGATTTTGGCCAAAGGCGGGTATATGGAGTTGGGTCATAGATCAGCCAAGATCTCATTGAATTGTAGAACAGGCTCGAGGGGCTGAATGGCTACTCCTGTTCCTATGTGTCTATTGGAGAGAGAAGAGATCGCCTTGACAAACCTATTAGGATTCTTTGAAGAGATGATATCAGTATTTGTGGATAAAGGGAGCTCCACGGGGAGAGACAAAACTGCCAAACTTTACTACTGACAAGGTGAAGGAACTGCATAGATTGAGTAGTTGGGCTGAGAAATGGCTATGAAATTCAAAAAGTACAATAATGAATCATATAGAATATACAGCACAGAAACAGGCCATTTGGCCCAACCAGTCCATGCCGCCATTTATGCTCCACTCAAGCCCCCTCCCATCCTTCCTCATCTAACTATCATAACGCCATATTCTCTTCTCCCTCATATGCTATCTAGCTTCCTCTTAAATTCATTTATACTATTTGCCTCAATCATTTCCTGTGGTAGTGAGTTCCACATTCTCACCACTCTCTAGATAAAGAAGTTTCTTCTGAATTCCCTATTTGATTTCTTGATGACTATCTTATATTGATAGCATCTATTTTTGCTCAACCCCACGTGGAAACACACTCTGTGTCTACTCTATCAAAACTTTTCATAATTTTAAAGACCCTGTTTAGGTCACCCCTCAGTCTTCTCCTTTCAAAAGAAAAAAAAAAGACCCAGCCTGTTTATCCTTTCCAGACAGTAATAATTTAGCAGTTCTGGAATCATCCTTGTAAATCTTTTTTATGCCCTCTCTAGTGTCTCTATATCCTGGCAGCACCCATGGAACAATACCAAAGTAAGTAACTTACTATTAACTTTCATTTTAAACTTTTAAACAACTTGGGAAACTTTTTTAAACTTCAAGAGAAACTTTTAAGACTTCTGGAGAAATTTTTAAACATTCGGGAGAAACTTTTAAACAACGTCGAGGAATTTTTAAGAATTATTTTCTTTAAAAAATTTTTTTACTAAGGAATTGAATACTGTACCCCAATCTAACTAGGAATTAGTTTGGTGTGTTTTATTAGCATCATTTTCAGACATTTGAAACCGGATTACTCACGACGACGCCCGACGAGCAGGTGAGCCTCCGACCAGTTGACCGGGATATCACCGCCCCCCCTTCTGCAGCGAGCCTACAACCCTCCAGCAGCGGGCTCTCACCCCTCCATCACAGCTATGACTCTTCCACCCTTCCACTCCTTGCTGACCTCCCACCTGGAACTCCAGCAGACAACTGACCCTCCTAATGCCTGCCCCCAACCAAGCCTCAGACCACCCACCATCAAGGGCACTACTCGGCGCCGAGCTTGTGGCAAACATCTCACCGTAGGCAATTAGGCTCATACAGCAGTGCCTGGTCTCCAGTCGTCTTGGACCCCCTTGCCACTGGACCAAGATCTTGCTTTGCTAAGCCCGTGTGGATGCCGGTGTGCAACGGGCACCCCATGTTAAAAGAACTCACGCACAGGCATCTTCCACTCCGTTAACATGAAGTTCGGGACCTGGAATGTCAGGGCCCTCATGGACAACTCCAACAGCGACAGGCCAGAACGCCGCACTGCCATAGTTGCCCGGGAACTTAGACGCTTTGACATCGACATCGCCGCACAAAGTGAGACCCGGCGGGCAGGGGAAGGCCAGCTCAAGGAACAAGGTGAAGGTTACACCTTTTTCTGGAAAGGGAAATCAGAGGAAGAACGCCACCTTCACTGAGTCAGCTTCGCCATCAAAAATGAGCTGGTCGACAGCCTCAAAGACTCCCCCTGTGGGGTTAACGAACGCCTCATGACTCTTCGACTCGCCCTATCCCAGAACCAATGCACCACAGTCATCAGTATGTACGCCCCAACAGTCGATGCAACGGATGAGACCAAAGAGGGTTTTTATTCCAACCTTGAAACATCCCTGTCCCGCGCTCCTGTGGGCGATCCTCCTAAGTGACTTCAATGCCAGGATCGGCAAAGACACAGTCCTCTGGGCAGGCGTGATTGGCAGAGAGGGGGTAGGGAAAGCCAACTCCAGTGGTACCCTGCTCCTGACAAAATGTCTAGAACATGAACTTCTCATCACCAACACCCTGTTCTGCCAGAAGGACAAATATAAGGCATCATGACAACACCCTCGCTCCAAACACTGGCACCTGCTCGACTATGTCATCGTCTGAGCCAGGGATTGCAAAAATGTGCGCATCACCCGCACCATGAGAGGAGCTGACAACTGCTGGACGGACCACCGCCTAATCCGATCCATCATCGACATCAACATAGCCCCAAAGCGGAGGGGACAGCAGCAGTAGTGCCGCAAAGAAGTCAATGCCGGGACATTTAAAGACCCAGCTAAAAGAGCCCTATACAGCCAGCACCTCACAGGTAACCTGGCATGTGTTGATGACCCTGAGATGCAAAATGCCCACAACGCTTGGTCTGCCCTACAGACCTCCATAACCAGTGCCTGTGAAGAGACACTTGGTCACTCAACCAGAAAACACCAGGACTGGATTGATGAGAATGATCAGGGAGATCCAAGAGCTAATAGATCACAAGCGCAGAGCATTTCTAAGCCTCAAGCAACAACCCAACTCGGGAGCAGCAAAGCAATATTACAGGTGGCTCAAGGCTGAGGTCCAACAAAAAACCCGGGACCTAAAGAATGGTGGTGGATGGAGAAAGCGCAGGAGATACAACAACTGGCCGATAGCCATGATGTGCGAGGATTCTTCATCAGTGGCACCACTCCAATGCTGGCCAAGAACAGGGAAACTTTCATCAAGGACACCGAGGCAGTCAGGGTTTGCTGGAAGAAGCACTTCGAAGATCTCCTCAATCGAGACTCTGCCTTTGACTCGAGTGTTCTCAACTCCATCCTGCAGCATGCGACCCGCCACCACCTCAGCGAAACCCCAATGTTGCACGAGGTAGGAAAAGCCATAAGTTAGCTCAAGAACAACAAGGCTACGGGAACGGATAGAATCCCTGCTAAGGCGCTAAAGTATGGCGGAGAGGCACTGTTGGCGCGGATACATAACCTCATCTCTCTCATCTGGAGGGAGGAGAGCATGCCAGGAGATCTCAGAGATGCAGTGATCGTGACCATCTTTAAAAATGGGGACAAGTCCGACTGCGGCAACTACAGAGGAATCTCCCTGCTATCAGCCATTGGGAAAGTTATCGCTAGAGTGCTCCTCAACCGTCTTCTTCTGTGGCTGAAGTCATAGTGCGGATTCACAGTGCGGATTTAGTCCCCTACGGGGCACAACGGACATGATCTTTGCAGCGCGACAGCTGCAGGAAAAATGCAGGGAGCAGCGCCAACCCTAATACAAAGGCCTTCTTCAACCTTACAAAGTGTCATGTATCCTACATGGTTATTGTTGGTACTATCACAAGGTGTGCCACCAGAGGACACAGCAGTGGGAGACTTGTAGGTTACCTGTACAGGCGTACCTGGCCTAGTATAAAAGACAGGCCACCAGGTGTGATCCTCACTCTGGAGTTAACTAATAAAGGACTACGGTCACTACAGTTCAAGTATAACACACTACCTCGTGGAGTCATTACTAGAGCATCTAAGGACAAATACAAGGACACTGTCAACCGCAAGGGTCTATGGAGCGTCCTCTTCCGTTTCGGATGCCTCCAAAAGTTCATCAACATCCTTCGCCTGCTCCACGACAACAAACAGGCCATGATCCTTACCAACGGATCCATTTCAGACCCAATCCATGTTCGGACCGAGGTCAAACAGGGCTGCGTCATCGCTCCAACCCTCTTCTCAATCTTCCTCGCTGCCATGCTCCACCTCACAGTCAACAAGCTCCCCGCTGGAGTGGAACTAAACTACAGAACCAGTAGAAAGCCGTTTAACTTTTGCCGCCTCCAGACCAGGTCCAAGACCACCCCAAGCCGTCGTCAAGCTACAGTACGCGGACGACACCTGCATCTGCGCACATTCAGAGGCTGAACTCCAGGATATAGTCAACGTATTTACTGAGGCATACGAAAGCATGGGCCTTACGCTAAACATCCGTAAGACAAAGGTCCTCCACCAGCCTGTCCTCGCCGCACTGCACTGCCTCTCCAGTCATCAAGATCACGGCCCTGGACAACGTGGACCATTCCCCATTCCTTCGGGAGCCTCTGATCAACAAAAGCAGACACTGATGAGGAGATTCAACACCATCTCCAGTGTGCCAGCGCAGCCTTCGGCCACCTGAGGAAAAGAGTGTTCGACGACCAGGCCCTCAAATCTGCCACCAAGCTCATGGTCTACAGGGCTGTAGTAATACCCGCCCTTCTGTATGGCTCAGAGGCATGGACCATGTACAGTAGACACCTCAAGTCGCTGGAGAAATACCATCAACAATGCCCCCGCAAGATCCTACAACTCCCCTGGGAGTACAGGCGCACCTACATTAGCGCCCTCGACCAGGCCAACATCCCCAGCATTGAAGCACTGACCACACTTGATCAGCTCCACTGGGTAGGCCACATTGTCCACATGCCAGACATGAGACTCCCAAAGCAAGCGCTCCACTTGGAACTTCTTCGTGGCAAACGAGCCAAGGGTGGACAGAGGAAATGTTACAAGGACACCCTCACACCTCCCTGATGAAGTGTGGCATCTCCACCGACACCTGGGAATCCCTGGCCAAAGACCGCCCTGAGCGGAGGAAGTGCATCCGGGAGGGCGCTGAGCGCCTCGAGTCTCATTGCCGAGTGCATGCAGAAAACAAGCGCAGGCAGCAGAAGGAACACGTGGCAAACCTGTCCCACCCTCCCTTACCCTCGACAACTGTCTGTCCCACCTGTGGCAGGGATTGTGGCTCTTGTATTGGACTGTTCAGCCACCTATGGACTCATTCTAAGAGTGGAAAGCAAGTCTTCCTCAATCCCGAGGGACTGCCTATGATGATATCCTTTTTATAATGCGGTGACCAGAATTGGACACAGTAATCCAAGTGGGGTCTAACCAAGGTTCAATACAAGTTCAGCATAACGGGCCCAAGTTTCCACATGATTTGCTCCTGATTTTTAGGAGCAACTGGTGGAGAACGGAGTATCTTAGAAATCGCAATTCTCCACATTTAAGTTTTCTGCAGTTCTAGTCATTTAGAACAGTTTCACTTTTGAACAGAATTTTTTTTCAAAAGGGGGCGTGTCCGGCCACTGACGCCCGATTTGAAAATTTCCACAGTGAAAACATACTCCAAACTAACTTAGAATGGAGCAAGTGAAGATTTTTGTAGGCCTGAAAAAACCTTGTCCGCACATTAAAAAATCAGGCGCAGGTTACAAATTAGGCGTCCGGAACGAGGTGGGTGGGTGGGGTGGGGGGGGGGGAAGGGAAGTCATTAAATTCTACAATAAATCCTTAGTTATACTTATACAAATATTATACAAATAATTCCAAACTGAATAAAAATTTATAAGCAAAGAAAAGATTAAATAAACCATGTTCCTACCTGTGTGAAAGTGCTTCAGGCAGGGAGAATGCTGCAGGAAGCCTCACAAGTTGAGGCAGCCGTTCCCGGGGGGGGGGGGGGAGGGGGGGGGGGAAATGCAGTGAGGGCCCGACCGACCGACGGCAGCAGCCGTTCCCGCGGGGGGGGGGGGGGGAGGGGGGGGGGGAAATGCAGTGAGGGCCCGACCGACCGACGGCAGCAGCCGTTCCCGCGGGGGGGGGGGGGAAATGCAGTGAGGGCCCGACCGACCGACGGCAGCAGCCGTTCCCGCGGGGGGGGGGGGGGGGGAAATGCAGTGAGGGCCCGACCGACCGACGGCAGCAGCCGTTCCCGACGGCGGGGAGGAGGCAGTGAGAAGGCTGCAGGAAGCGAGAAGGCTGCAGGAAGCCTCAGAAGTTGAGGCAGCCATTCCCGAGGCCCCCCTGCCGTCGGTCGGGCCCGTCGGGAAACGGCTGCCTCAACTTCTGAGGCTTCCTGCAGCCTTCTCACTGCTGCAAGAAGCCTCAGTGCTGATTATGGAAGGGCAATGTGGTTTTATTAAAAAATGATAAAAAATGGACAGCTGCAAAGAACTACAAAAATGGCCGAGTGCCAATGTTTCCTTCACACTGCGCGTGCGCGAATGCTTCAACGCGCACGCGTAGGGTTGCCGGCACGAAAAAAACTCATTTAAATGGTACCCGCCCCCTCCCACTTACAAAATCGGCACGAGTGGTAGGCTCCGCCCCCTGCACGCCGCGCCAGGCAGACATGGAGCTGCAAGGCGCTCGAGAATAGCGCGTTTTTTTTTAGGCGCCGTTTTAGGCGCTAAAAACGGGCGCCCAGCTCGGAGGGGCGCCTGTTTTGCCGCGTGTGGAAACTTGGGGCCAACGCCTCTACTTTATAATTCTATCTCTTTAGAAATAAACCCTGGTGCTGGTTTGCTTTTTTATGGCCTTATTAACCTGCGTCGCATCTTTTAATGATTTGTGTATTTGTACTACCTGATCCCTTCGCTTCTCTACCCCAGTTAGATTCTTATTCTCCAAGTAATATGCGAGCTCCTAACATGCCAGGACTTGATGACCAACCTGGGAGTGTGTACAGCAGCAGTAAGACAGGCAAATAGATTGGTTAATTATTCTGTTCCTGAACCTTCATTCCTTTTGGATTTTCAGCACTTCCTATTTTAATTTCAGTTTGATTTATGCTAGGAGCAGCTCGGTGCACGGAAACCAATTTCAGTGCACTCCATGAACGATGCATTATTACATTTAAAAGAGATTTCATTGCTGATGGCATCATTACTGCAGATCTAAATGAGAAATAATTTACAGTAGATTGAGGAGATAATCTTGTATGGTAACTAATGGAGAAATTACAATTAAATTACACTTTAAATATTACAAATGACATTTTACAGTTTGTCTCATCAATATTGCTGGAGTAAACCAGCTGAAAATATGACCAATATCAGTATTACACTTATTTAACATATTGCTTGTAATACACTATATTTAGAATGCATTTAAGCCAATACACTTCAGTGTTGTGCAAAACACTTCTTGTGTAATACTTATAATCATTTCATATTGCTTCTATCACTATGGCAATGTTGAAATTCAAAATGTTCTCTCCAAGCCCAGTACAATTTTGGAGTGGAACGATCTACAATTTTACTACGGATGCTTGTCACAATTCAAATATGCAAAATTATACTTAATTGACATCCTGGTGTCAACGCTAATTATTAAGACTTAATAATTTCATAGAAATTAATACCTTCTTCAGCTACATCTAGCAAGTCGTCTAATAGAATCTGCTGGCATTCTTGATCATCTTCAAAGCTATACATGGCATACTTCTTCAAAAGAGTTCCTCCTTCACCATTTATATCAGTCTCCAATAGACCTGGAAACCACTCTTCCAGCAGAGAATCAATGTGATCCACAATCTGGCCCAACAAAACGAACCCTGCTCGTTTTTTTATGCAACAGAAACAAAGTAACAATTTTGTGATCACAGAAAAAAACAGCAATTTTAGGAGTTTTAAACATAATTTCAACGGACCTACAAAGCATTGTGCTATGTATCGGATATATTTCTTTACTTTGCACTTAACCCCTACCAAGACAGGCAACGGGACAATTTAGATACAAGGTGAAAATCAGCAAAGTGCCCCAACAATATGCCTCGAGAGAAAACCCAAGATTACTGGTCTGGCATAGTATTTAATTTCCTACTGCAGTTGCCCTCACAATAGCTTGGAGGAAAATTGTTTACTTATGATACATAATACTGGCCTGTACACCCAACTGGAATTGGATAAACATTACCTAAAGATTCTCTCCCAGCCCTGCAAAAAGAAATTTGAATGAAAATTATTGGAAAATAGCAGCTTACCTTTCCTGCAGCATGGAACAGTTATTTTGAGAATACTCTCTGGTTTATTGTCCAATACAGCGGAATCCACTAGGCAGTATGCTTCTGGTGACCAGATCAGGTAGACTCCTTGTCTCCAATACGTCCTATTAGGACGTAAAGGTTTCTCTACATCTGAAACATCATAGTTTGTTTTTTGTTTAAAAAGGAAAGGTACACTATTCATTCTGTGGTGTATTAATCATTCCTATCCATGCAGCAAAACATCCTAACTTTTAAATATTACAGGTATTTATTACATTCAGTCAGCAGTTTCTAGTCAGCCCTTCATTTCATAATCAGCAAGTGCCATGCTGAATTAACAACATAATTGAATCCAGGAAGGTTAAAAGATTCCTGGATATTTTGAGCTGCACTCCTAATGCATTTGATAATTCCAGTAACATGGTTATCAAATTGAGAATATTATTAATAAAGTCAATATTCTAGTTCAAAACAAAGATTGGAATACCAGCAGTGAACAAAGGAAATGCTGCAGTGTAAAGGAAATATTCATGTCAAAATGTCTCAACACATTAGTTGTGGAGGCAAACTAAAAGAAACAGTTGGAATTCTGGAACAAACACCAACCAAGTGAGGTTACAATTATTCAATTATTCATCCTGTCACTGGATTCAATATTCAATATCCTCCACCACTAACACACAGTGGCTGCAGTATCTATAGGACGCACTGCAGCAACTCACCAAAGTTACATCGAGAAGCACCTTCTTTCTCCTGCAACCTGTACACCAAGGTCAAGAGCAACAACACTATGGAAACATGATCGCCTCCAAGTTCCCCTCCAACGCTCACGATCCTAACTTGGACATATATCGCCTTTTCCTTCATAGTCACTCGGTCAATATTTTTTCTTCCTCTAACACCATTATATGACCACAATCACCACAATGCAACAGGACGACTACAATGATCAATAAAAGTCACCTTACACCAGTGATGCCCACATCCCAGGAACAATAAAAAAAACAAAGAAGAAACAGTGCTCTCTCTACTAGTCATTCAACAGAATCGTAATGCCCAGTGACCTCCCCACTCTTTAAAATGTCATCATCAATAGAAGAGAGTCAACAAAAAGTAACGGACCATTACCTTGTCTACGAAGCATATAAGCAGAAACCTCCAGCAGTCTGTTGATAAGTCTGGACCAGAATCCCATTGGAAAATATGGCATCTCATAAAGCCTTACTATCAATTCAGAGTTTTCACAATGTGGGAGTTCAATTACAGGTCTCTGATCAGGCAAGCTAAAAAAAAAATTAATTAATTAGAAAGTGTGCAATAAGGTGTATCCATCTCATGCAATAAATGTACTGAAAGCCAGATTTAAAAATAAAGCAATTTGCGTAGCAATTACTTAACTGCACATGGTAACATCCAGAATTTGGTTAAAATCTGATTAAATATTTTAAAGATAGTTGGGTGACAATGGAAAACTACAAAAACAGCAGCATAACATAAATACTTCTGGTTACAAAGATCAATAAAGAATTAGACATTTACTCATCCTCAATGTCTGTATTACAAAAAGCACATTAAAACCACAAGAATTGCACTTATGTAACTCCATGAGAACACAGTGTACACATAATAATTAAGTTTGTTTTAATGTTGTGGTTATACTGTAATTACTCTATTCATGTTCCTGCACCACTTTCATGTATATTGGGTTTAGAACAGCAAATTGTTGCCTAACTATCAAGCCACCTGTTACAGGTGCAGCGCCTAAAATCCGGAGTTCCAGAATCCAGAATGTTCCGGAACGATCTGTGGCAGGGTTGTCCAGAATCCGCAAAATGTTCCGGAATCCGGACACCCTGCCAAACCGTTACCGCCGCCAGCCAGGCCCAGGGAAAAGTCAAAAAATGAAATCCAACTACTGTACAGTGACAAAAATTGCACGAATAAAAATGCCAATCCGACCGGTTCACCGCACCACTGCTCCTGGGTCCGCACCAATTCTGCACAGCACACAAATCCCTTCGGCCAGAACCAACCAAGCTCCAGCGCGCAAGTCCCTGGCCAGAATCAAACTCTGCACAGCACACTGAGCTCCCCAAAGCAGCAACCGCGCGATCGGATCGCCACACCCCATCACTCCGAACGGAGCTGACCCGACCTCACCCAACCAGATTTCGATTTTAAGTTTGTACACCTGTACCTGTAATAAAAAATACTACCTGTGCTGTACATGCACTTTTAAATTCAGCATTTAAAAAAAAAGTGGCATTAAACATTATAGGGCTACCCCAGCTGACACACATACACCCCATGAGGAGACCCACCTACATCCCATGATCAGACCCCACCCAACCTGACTCAACCGCTGTGGTGTTTTTCCCGATTTAAAGATCTGCACAGGTAAAGATTGTGAATTTGTGTTGTGTCATTGCAAACATGTCAAAAAGGCCAACAGATACCCCAATGATAAAGGAAAGAGGAAGCATAATTCACTTTCAATTGCCAAGAAAGTGGTGTTACTCCAGAGATTAGATAGAGGTGCTTCAGGTGAGAAGACTGAGTGAGGAACATGGTGTTGGATTCTCCACCATCTAGATCATCAGAAAACAAAGAACAGCTCATGAAGGTTTATGCGGAAAGTGATGTTCATAAGGAAATGAACAAGAGGAAAAAGTATGCATAAGCCGAAATGTGATGATTTGGATCGAGCAGTGATGGAATGGTGGCAATAGAGGCGAAGTGAAAAGGTTCCTTTGTCTGGCCCAATGGTGAAGCAACAAGCTAAAATATTCCATGCACAATTGGGGATTGAAACTCCATGCGAGTACTCTTCTGGTTGGCTAGCCAAATTTAAAAGGCGTCATGGCATCAGACAACTGAAAGTATGTGGTGAGAAAGCCTCAGCAGATCATGAGGCAGCTGAAAATTATATTTACAAGTTCATCAAACTAATTGCTGATGAAAACCTTTCACCTGAGCAAATGTACAATGCTGACGAGACAGCACTGTTTTGGCGCTGCGTACCGCGAAAGACATTAGCAGCAGCAGAAGAAACGCAGCCAGCAGGTATTAAAGACGCCATGGATAGGTTGACTGTGCTCGCTGCTGCAAATGCGACTGGGACACAAGCGTAAGCTTATGGTCATTGGGAGAAGCCAGCGTCCAAGATGACTCAAGAGTTTGAGTATTGCCAGTGCATTATTACGCCAATAAGAAAGTATGGGTAACCAGGGTAATCTTTCTGAACTGGTTTGAGAAGCATTTTGTCTCTCAGGCGCGTGGTCATTGCACGGAAGCTGGCCTTGAGGAAAACTGCAAAATATACTTGTTGCTAGACAATTGCTCAGCACATCCCGATGCTGAGCTTTTGGTAAAGGATAATATCCATGGAATCTACTTACCTCCAAATGTTACATCACTGATACAGCCAATGGACCAAGGAATTTTGAGATCGATGAAGTGTCTGTACAAAAACGAGTTTGAGGTGTTTGCTTAATGTTGTGAACACAGGCATGGGAATAAAAGCATTCTCAAAAGCTTCCTCTATCAAGGGTGCCATATGGGCAGCTGCGGATGCCTGGAACTTGGTAACTGCAGACACCTTGGTCAATGCTTGGTATAACATTTGGCCATCAACTATGTTTGCTGAAGATGATGTTCCTCAGGACTTTCAAGGCTTTCGTGAGTACAGGGAGAAAGCAATGATTGCTCAACTTTTAGATTATGCAAGAGGGCTGCCTTGCGAAGCTGCGCAGGAATTGAATGAGGACGATGTCATAGAAGTCATGGACATAGACAACAATGCTCCCATTGTGCATGCAGTGACAGATGAAGAAATCATCTCAGGGTTTTGCATCCAGAAGAAAAGGATAAAAGCAGTGAGAATGATGATGATGCCTGTGATCAAGACGAAAAAGTGCCCATTGACAAAGCAATCAATCTTTGTCAAAAATTAATTAACGCCTTAGAGCAACAAAGCTTCATAAGTGAAGAAGAAATACTGCAGGTCTACAGAATTCGAGAAAGATTAGTGAAAGAAAAGCACAAATTATTTAAACAAACAACAATATTAAATATCTTTCAAAAGATCTCGTATCAGAAGGCCCAAGACCTACAGTTAGCAACTACACCAGTAATTTCCAAATTTGATAAGCCTATTGCTGGCCCATCAACAGCCCCAGACATCAAAGCTGAGCCCTCTACCTCAAGCACAACCTCCAGCCAATTGTAACTGTACCGGTTTATTTTTACTCTGTTTAACAAATAAAAGCCTTCATTTACTGTTTTATATTTTGTAACTTTACTGTTTTACAAATAAAAACCTTTTTTATATTTCATGCTTTGAGTACTGTATATTCCTTTTCAAATTTGAATATGGTAGCAAAAGATACAGGTCAGGAAGCTTACATTAGTATGGTGAAAAAAAATAGAAGCCTCTTTTAACCCTGGGGATGTTCCTATGAACTCTGCATTCAAGTACTGTACTTTGCATTCAAATACTACACAGGGCATCAGACTACCTTCCAAAACATACAGGTACAAAAACAAGAAGGGGAGACTTACCATGTGTTGCGAAGAAGCGACGGCTACAAGGCCTGCGAAGAGAAGAACTACAAAATGACGTCCAAAAACCGGAAATATCGGAACCTGGGCCCAGGCATTTCCGGACTCAGGACAAGCTTCTGGCGTTCTGAAATCCGGAATTACCCGAACCTGGACTCGGGCATTTCTGGACTTTGGACATCAGAAACACATTTGAAAGTCCGGAAAAACACGAAGGCCGGAACGGCCTTGGTCCCGGATTTTAGGTGCTGTACCTGTATACCATTAAGTACATCTTGTCCTTATTTACTTAACCTTTTACACACAAATGATAATTAATGGATTTAGCAGCGGGTGACTAATAGTTTGGATCGCAAGTTACCTGCTTGGAATAAGTAGTTGTTCCTCTCCTAAAGGCAATGCAATTTGGAATTTTTCCAGTAGCTTTATGTATTGCGACATATAATTCTGAGGGAAACTGTTTTTCTGTGAGAGAAACTTCTCAACATCTGATCGGTAAATAATTCCACAAGGATGCTTTGGAAAACTTGCTGCTTTAACAGTCACAATCTAAATTCAAAAAGCATGCACTCTGGTTGATATTTATAATATTTTGGAAGATTTCCACATGAAATCAGTGTTTCAAAAATAACTGATGAAATTAGACCAAGATCACTAAGGGTTAAAAATAATTAACAGCCACAACTGTAGCAGCAGCTGAGTTCATGGGAAAGGGACGGTTTTGGCTGATAAAGGAACCAAGGGCAGAACTCAAGAGAGTTAACAACACCTAATAAAATAATCTCCAAGGACAGTAGGGAGTAAGCTGTCTGGAACTATAGACAGGATGCCTGACAGCTGCATTTGAAATGACCACAAAAGGGCAAGAATATTCTAAGGTTGCCAAATAATACTGTATATAAACGTTGTTGATTTGTGGATTGATGAAGTCCCTCTCAAGAGTGATCGAGAAGGGTTCTTCCCCTGCACATGCTTGAATAAAGATCATTTCTAACCTGTCTCTGGAGTCTATCATTCAATCGGGCATCAATCCTCTATCTCAGTGGGTCCGCTTGGGAGAAAGAACGATTTCTCCACAACAATCACTATGCACTAAACCCATTATGTCTCTATCATGTTCCCTATAATATTTCTGACAAATCAGAGATTATATACCATGTCACATTTCATTGACCTTTTGAGAACTATGTAACACTATTCATTAAACAAAAGTAAGTTAGGTTATCCAGACTTTGTAAAGAAGTATTCAGAAATGCAAGAAAGTGTAATGAATATTTGCATATTTCTGCACAATTACTGGACAATAACACGGAACAGGAAATGTATTTAAAAAATTGCTCTGGTAGGTCTGATGAGACAAACAAATAAACTTGTTTTGAAAGATAAAAACTAAGTATCAGGGACATTGTGCACTGTCTTTTTTCTCAACCTTTGGTTAAAGACAATGATAATGCCAAACTCCATCATGCTCTCCATGCGTTCATACTTTGCTGGTGAACTACTGGGACAACGTGTGGACCTACAAAAATGAACTAATCATTTGCAACTAAATCTCACGGATTTCACTACTTATACTAGCTTTTAAAGGTAAAATTGTGTTAATGTCTTCTTAAAATCCAAGCCCGTTAAATTACGCTCTATAAATATTAGTGTATGAACGTTTAACAAAGTGCCTCAGTTAAAATAACAGACAAAGCAACTCCACAGGACTGAATAGGGCTTTTGCACATTATTACTTGTACAGCATAATTTCAAGGCAAACATCTGAAGGTTTTACCTGTGCGATCATCTTGCATAACCATTGTGGATCTACAAAATAAAGTTCCCGTAGCTGAAGAGCTGGATCATGAAAGTGTAGTAAGACACCTGTAAAGAGAACACTCACCTTTAAAATAATTCAATATTTAAAACCCTGCCTACAATAATAAATCATAATGAAAGCTGAAGGTATTTGCTTGAATGTGTCGCAAAACATTGTTCTTGGTTTTTTCTTCTCCCAATATTATGCATAATTTTCTATACTGAGATTTTGAATTCCATGCAGCTACATAACCAAACAAAGCCTTTTCAGTTTAAAAAGGCTATCATGAACATGCACATTCCATCTAGTATATTACCGGTCTCCACTGCTAATTCATTGACCTTGTTTTCCTTTTTGTTAAGCCAGTCTTATCTGCATGGACTATACATACAGCACTGTGAATTTCAAATTGGCATGAATGGGAGAAGTGAAAGCAAGTGTATTCAACTGAATTCCCTGACCATTCTTAATGGCAGCTAAGAAGGTACCTATCGATTCATTGGTATCCCTCATTTCTGGTTATACTGTTGGATATTTTAAAACTGTTGAGAGAAAGCAAGGTAGCAGACATCGGACATCGTTAAATTCTAATTCTATGGTATCACTCATCAATCACTACTAACATGCATTTACACAGTACATGTTAGTGGTAGCATTGGTTGATTGGTGATGTCAAAGAAAAATGTCCCAAGGTGCTTCACAGACACACCAGGAAAAAAGTGGGCGCAGAGCCATAAAAGATACATGTTAGATGGGGTCAGCAAAAGAGGTGGATTTTAAGGATTAAAGGAGGAGAGCAAAGTGGAGAGCCAGAGGGACTTGGGGAGGAAATTCCAGAGATTATAGGCCAAAGTGACTGAAATCATGGTCATCAATGGTGAGGTGAAGGAAGAAGAATTGCACAAGAGGCCAGAGTTCGAGGAGTTCGGTGAAGGTTACAGAAAAAGGAAAGGGATGAGGCCATTATGGGATTTAATCACGAGAATGAGAATTTAAAATCTCAGCTGTTGGGGGACCAGGAATCAATGTAGGTCAGCGAGGATGGCATGATGGACAAGCAGGGCTTGATGTGGGATAGGATACAGGCAGCAGAGTTTTGGATCAGCTGAAGTTTCTGGTGGGTGGAGATGATTAGGAATTGTAGTAGAATTGGAGTAGTAGAGCCAGAGGTGATAAAAGCAGGGATTCAGCAGCAGATGGGCTAAGATAGCAGAAGCAAATGATTGTGGAAGTGGAAGTCAAGAGTCTGTGTGACGGGGAGGATATGGGGGTCAGAAACTCAGCTCAGGGTCGAGTAGGACACTGTGGTATGAACACTTCAACCTAAGACAGTGGCCAAGGACAGGATGGAGTTGGTGGTGAGGGTATGGCTAGGCTGAAAGACAATGGGGGTGAAATTCATTATCGCCCTGTTTGGGGGTGGTAACAATTGGAAGGCGCGAGACTTGGCCCCAGACGTGACGTCTGACCCCTCAAAAAATTTGGGTTACCGCCCCTGGAAGAAAGTGAAGCGCTAAATTAAGCATGCCACTTCCTTCTTGGAGTGCTAACGGGTGGATCCCTCAGCAGCGCTGCACACTGGACCGTGCAGTGCTGCCGCATCCAAGGTGCCCTTCGCTCCCTTAAAGGGAAGGGCCCACGCTGCAGACTCTGCAAATTAAAAATGGACCTACCTGGACCACCATGGAGTGGGAGTGCCGCGTGATCAGCCCCGCAGGACTTCCGCGAAGAAAACGGAGCAGCAGCGGAAAAACCAAGGTAAGTTTCTTGGTAATTTCCATCGGCCACAAAGCCTTTAATTTTTGACCCGGTAGCGGCTGGCTGCCCGACCCGTGCCTCCTGCAGCTGCCAGTGTTTCCGCCCGGCACTGCTGCAGGGGATGAAAGTGAATTTCGGTGTCGGGGTGCTAACAGGGCGATGTGCACGGTGATGACGTCACAAACTCCCGGCACAGGTGATTGGCGCGCAAAGCCGTAGCACCGCCACTAAACACCCGGCCAATATGGTGGGAATCGTTGTCTGCACCACGCCACCCTCGGGGGCGCTAACGGGAGGCGCAAATGTATTGAATTTCTTGCCCATGACCTCAGTCTTCCCAAAGATATCAATAAAAGGAATTTTAGGCTATGGGAAAGATGGCATCACATTCCCACCAACATACAGTCCGAGCTCTGTTCATTCTCAGTGGACCATAAGAGTGCTATCATCAGTCAGAATCAGACAACTGTCCTCACTGTTTTCTCAATCATATCTGCCTTTTGATAAATATAAGCTATTTAATAGATCAGCAAGAGAGCAGTTGAGTGCAAACTACGATGACACCCAAGGGAGGAGAGAAAGTGACACTAAGAGCTGGATTTTGTGGGGGTTCAGTGGGCGCGATCGGTGGCGAGTCGGGTGGGAAAGTGTTTTTTTTCCCAGCGGGGCAGGACTCCGCTGTGAACCCGCCACTAATCGTCTTTCCCAAATGTCGTGTCTATCAAGGTTGAGCAGACCCAACACGCAGCTGTAGGGAGGCCATTAAGATCATTAGTTGCTTGTTTACAGCCACTTATCAATGGTTTTTTTCCCAGCTTTTTGGATTCTCCACTGTGCCTAGACCTTGTCTGTGAAGCTGAGGCGGGAGGTCAGTAGCCATTGAATCAGCTGATGAGTGGACAGCTTCAAATGTGAAGTTAAACCACCCAGTTGAATGAGATATGTTCCCTCAACCACTAGCTTCTCTAAATTGCACTTCCACTGCAGATTCAGGATGCTGCAAGTCTTTACACAAGTTTCCATCCAGTCTGCGTCATTACCTCTCCCACCATTGACAGATTGCTCCTGTCATCTCTCCTGCACCTGCCATCCATACTATCAGCATGTGTTCCCTTGAAGCTCTCTCACCGTGGCCCTCAGAACTCCACCACCATCAGCCCCAACACCAGCATCACCAACACCACCACCAACCTTCTCCGCAATCAACTAATGCTGCACAGAACACAGCATCAGCACCTGAACACATTGCTGCCCAGGAGGCCAGGAATGACCTCACCATGGCCAGATTTACTTCACTTGGCGTCTACACCCTGGCTGCTACATGATGCGGCAGGTTGGCACCACCCCACACCAACACATTAAAGCATCCCTACAATGCCCAAGCCATTCCTTTCATACACATACCATTGTGGAGGACTATGGTTATGTCTAACCATTCATTGGAACTCACTAAGTCACTTCCAAAGATGCATACAAATCTGTCCAAGAATGCAAAGTGTTGAAAATAAAGGTTTCAATGTTTGATACCACATTAACAGAAACTTTACATGAACATTGCATAAAACACCCATTGTGTGTTGTTAGTTGGTATGATTGCACTAGGATGCGGGCGAGTGTGAGGAGCTGATAGTGAGATGGGATGTGAAAACGTAGATAGAGGGTTTGATGGAGGCAAGGCAAGTTGGTGTGAGTAAGGATGTGCAGGTATAGGGTAGGGAAGGCAGAGTGATGGGGATGTAATGAGTGGCACAGTAGGATGAGGTTGAGTGTGGCTTTGCAGTAACGATTTGTGATCTACTGAGATCTTTGAAAGGTTTGCAGCACTGCTCCCAGGTCCTCCTCACCACATCCATGCTCGTACCCTCCTCTGCAATGTGTAACCAGGCTGAGTTGTTCCCCCAGGGAGGTCTCATCCGCCCATGGGAAGGGAAGAGGACCTCCCTGTGTGCTGTGACTCCCTCCATAAGCATGTGGAGGGAGTCATGGGAAAACCTGGTGCAGTCCTGCACCTCTGTGCAGTGATTGTCAGTGTTTGCAGCACCTCAATACTGTAGAACACAGACAGCACAAATGTCAAAATGAAGTTGGCCATGGTCCCTTTAAGGAAACCGACTGATGATGAGTCATCAAGTGACGTCACTAGACCCGCTTCCTCTAGTTGGCCAGGAAACACGCTGGGCAGGCTTTTCAGAGGCCGGGATAGAGCCAGCAGCGGGGTTGGGACCTGCCACTGACATTGCCCGTCACGGTTCGTAAATTCGCAGCCATAGAAATAAAATGGGGGGCTGTTCTAACAAAACAAACAGTTGAATTGAAATCAATTATTATTCTGCACACAAATATCCATTTATTCCATTGTATCACTTGGAATGAGTCTTTTCCCTTTTTGCATGCACAAACATTTCCTCCCGTCACATGTACAAAATTAACAAGGCAATATAATTCTGCTGAATAGACCATTTGATTGCTGATACAGCCATTTAAAGACATGAGAATTAAACAAATACCAGACTCATTGAGGAAGCGAACAGCATGGGGCAGTTCATTTTCATCCAACTGTAATTGGTTCTCTTGAACTATTTCCAACAGCCGCTGCTGATGAATTACTGGGAATTCTGTTAGAACTGCTTTTCGTTCCTGTATAATCCTCTTTTCCAGCTCCATGTAACTATGAGGGATTAGTTGACCCATTACTGGTTGGTCCCTGATCTGTAAAGATAGCATTTAAAAATGGGAACCTTGGTTTGTCAAATCAGAAAGTGCAACAAGAAAGTGACCAATTAAAACAAGCAAGTATTAATAGTAACTAGACCAGAAACTAGACCAGAAAGAATGGAAATTTTGCATGCAAAAGTAAGTGAACTCACTTAAAATTAGATACTAGCAAAGTTCTTTATTACTGTACATTTTTGTCATCATAATTTGCGACAACTTTCACCGTGGTTTTTCAGTGTACTTTTATGCCTAATCTTTAACTTTTAAAGGTTCTTTTGATTATGCAAAAATACCTGCTTGTGTGGAAATAAGGAGGATGCATACAATTAAGAGACACCCATGGTTGTTCCCATAGATTTGACACGCAATCACCTATATGTTTGGCACTGTAATTAGCTGTGACTTCACTACAAGTTTCACTTGAAATAGGTTCAAAGCCTTAACCTCAGAGGACTATTTTCCACTGTGACAAAATGGTGATTCGTGGGGGAAAAAATCTATAATATTAAAAATGATTTCCTCCAAGAATATTATTATATTATTCTCCTTGACCTTCGGATAAACCTACAAGCCTGTTCTCTGTGTGAAAGTAATTTTGAGTCAAGGAATCTGAGTATGCAAAGAGCTGCTGTCATTACTATAAATAAAATGCCCAAAAACCCGAGGATGATAATAAACGACACGAGCTTCATTTTGGCAAATAAATATTTGCTCTGAGTTACTTGATTAGATTGCTGCCTTCTAATTATTCCTAGGGTCTACTATTCTGTAATTGATGTGCAGGATCAGAAATACACATTGTTTTTACAGGGCACATTCTCAAATCTGAAAATCCTTCATAACTCTAAAGGGTTACAGCAACATTGTTAAACTGGGTGAAAGCAGAAAGCTAAAATGTTTTGGAGACTAGGGCTCCAGTGACTAAACAATGCCCTCTGCAGTCATCATATGGCATTTAGTACATTTTTTGGAAGAATGTAAAGAGAGAATTTATGATAGGAAGTTTATTGGAACACAAATTTTAAAGTACTCGAATAATAAGCCCAGTATGATAAGATTGTGCAAAGACCAATGAAAGTAAATGAAACTAATAATTGCACTAAATCTACTGAAATATTGCAGTTTGAGACAGACAATGGTTATAATCCTTACACAAACACACAACTGCAGTCTTTATAACATTTCTTTTGTGCACCTTGAAAGTCTGTATTTGACTAATAATGGCTCTTCGCAGTCTTGCTACAGAGTCAGATTCTTCTGTGGCCACCACAAAATGGTAATCACGGATAGGAGGAAAATTACGATGCTGAAGGAATTCCATCTTAATTTTAGTTATGCAGTTTTGCTGATGTTTTTCATTGGTCATATCAACGTGAGTACCAACAAGAATTACAGGACAAGATGAGGCACGGGCCTATCAACAGAAAGAAAAATAAACTTACAAATCGCATTGTAAAACAAGTATCAACATCAAAATTAGGAAATGTAAACAAGAGCGATGGTAGTTTACATACATCTATCTTACAATGCACATGTGCAAGCAGGTAACATTTAAATGTCATGAAAACTCCAATAAGTTTTCAAATCAGTTGCAGTAAATTATGATTTTAACAACCTTTATTTTCTTTTATAACCAGCAAAATGTATAGAAACATAGAAAATAGGTGCAGGGGTAGACCATTCGGCCCTTCGAGCCTGCACCACCATTCAATGAGTTCATGGCTGAACATGCAACTTCAGTACCCCATTCCTGCTTTCTCACCATACCTCTTGATCCCCCTAGTAGTAAGGACTACATCTAACTCCTTTTTGAATATATTTAGTGAATTGGTCTCAACAACTTTCTGTGGCAGAGAATTCCACAGGTTCACCACTCTCTGGGTGAAAAAGATAAGATCACCTCTCATTCTTCTGAACTCCAATGAGTAGAGGCCCAACCTACTCAACCTTTCCTCATAAGTCAACCCCCTCATCTCTGGAATCAACCTTGTGAACCTTCTCTGAACTGCCTCCAAAGCAAGTATATCCTTTCGTAAATATGGAAACCAAAACTGCACGCAGTATTCCAGGTGTGGCCTCACCAATACCCTGTACAACTGTAGCAAGACATCCCTGCTTTTATACTCCATCCCCTTTGCAATATGTGAAATATCCTTAGTTACATCTGCTCCTTAGAGAACTGAAACTTTACAAAATCACTGGGGCCACAGAGGAATTCCTTTTTACTTCACCTGTCACAGAATTATCAGTCAAGTTTTATGTACAGAAAGTAAGCTTTTTATTCAGGGCAAGGCCTTATGTCCTTTCATAATGCAGTCCAAGTGTATGACCATTTGAAGGGATGTTGGGCCAAATGGCTTTTTTCTGTTACTAAAATTCTTACTTTTAGGTCATGAAAATTGTAGATTCTATTCCTGTTGTACTTAGTTGTTCCCAAGACAATGAGGCATTTCTGATCCAATCGTTACCCAACATCCAGTAATAATGTTAATTATAATATTCCAGCGATGCATCCAGGAGACTGAACAGCAGCCATAGACCTCAAAAGATATGCACTTCCAGATTGGGGTAAAGGATGTCCCATCAAAAGTACTCGAGGTTCAGATAGCAATACTGACTTGATAATGGCACACTGAGTACTCATGAAATGTTGTCGATAATAGCAGCCTTCCTCAGACTACACCACTTTTATGCCTATTTGTAGATTATTAGTTCAATCTCAATATACTGCAGACTAAGGGAATGGCTGATTAAGCAACGAGTAACCAGAACTTTTTTCTGGTGTAAATCAACAGCAAGATTGCTACCGACAACATTGACAAATTCGGAACAATTGTATGAGAAAATGATATGCATCTGCGAAGGTTTAAATGATTACCCAGTGACTGCTCCCATTTGGATGGCAGTCTCATCTTTTATCTTTGCAGATTAAACGGATGCAAAGGAACGATTTGTTTACTACCAAGCAGACATTACTAAATACGGGAACATTTACAGTTCTTCTCCTGTACCTTTATGTTGAACAGCCAATGTTTGATAGCATCAATTTCACCAGTTCCTTTACGAAGATCATAAACAACAAGGTACAGGGCTCGTGAAGACATAAAGTGGGGATGTGTGCTGTAGAACTCTTCTTGGCCTTATGAAAATAAAACTACATCATTTTTTTAAAAATAAAATTGCCATTTTATACCAACATTTTATGCATATTTTAAAATAAGATGTTTCAGCACAAATCATTACAAGCTTAGATAATTATCTAAAATTTACAAACGTCAAAATTAACTTCAATGTTTATGCAAATTGCCAATATAATATTTATACAATGTAATAAAATAGAAAATAAATGAAAACATTCCATTAAAACATACACTGCATGTGCTGTGAAAGGCTGCTGGGTCTATCCACAGTATGTATTCGCTGAACTTCTCAAATCTCAGCTTATCTAAACATTATCTAGCATGTCTCCTTGTGAGAACACAACTGCACAAGCATTGTTCTTCTATTATGCTATGATCTGCAATGTGCACAAGGCACCAGAGGCCAAAACTCATTTCATACAAGGAAAGCTTTGGCATGGATGAGTATGCATGAAAAGATTTTTATCTCAAAAATAGCAAAAAAAATACTATTTGTGATGTCCTGGAATGATTTTTCAAACAATCAAAATAGTGTCTATACAATAAAGAAAATACTTCATTGCTCTTTCACTGTCCTACATAGGTCACTAGTTTCGCAGCATTGTAGGCAGTGTAGATGAAAGCATAACTTTCTAACGGGATATCGACAGATTAAGTGAATGGGCAAAGCTGTGGCAAATGGATTTCACTGTAGGCAAATGTGAGGTCATCCACTGTGGACCTAAAAAGGATGGAACATAGTACTTTCTAAATGGTGAAAAGTTAAAAACATTGGCAGTCCAGAGAGACTTGGGGTGGGGGGGGCGGGGGGTGGTCCAGGTACATAGATCATTAAAATGTCATGATCAGGTACAGAAAGTAATTTAAAAGGCTAATGGAATGCTAGCCTTTATATCTAGGATGACTAGAATACAAGGGGGTAAAAGTTATGCTGCAGCTATAAAAAGCCCTTGTTAGACCTGGTTGGAGTATTGTGAGCAGTTCTGGGCACCACACTGTCATGTAACCTACATGGTTACTGCTTGTACTATTACAAGGTGTGCTACCAGAGGGCACTGCAGTGGGAGACTTGTAGGTTACCTGTACAGGTGTGCCAGGCCTAGTATAAAAGGCAGGCCACCATGTGTGATCTCACTCTGGAGTTACATTAAATGGACTAAGGTCATTACAGTTCAAGCACAACACATTGTCTCATGGAGTCATTTTTAGAGCATCTGAAGACATAACACACACCTTATGCAGGATATATTGGTCTTGGAGGGAGTGCACCGTATGTTTAACAGAATACCCGGACTCTAAGGGTTAAGTTATGAGGAGATAGATCAAAATTAGGGTTGCATTCCCTAGAATTTAGAAGGTTAAAGGGTGATCTGGTCAAAGCTTTCAAGATATTAAGGGGAGATAGGGTAGATCGAGAGAAACCAGTTCCATTGGTTGGGATTCTAGGACTGAGGGGCACAGTCTAAAAATTAGAGCCAGATCTTTCAAAAGTGAAATTATGAAACACTTCTACACACAAAGGGTGGTAGAAGTTTGGAACTCTTCTGTAAACTGTATTTGATGCTAGATCAATTGTTAATTGAATTTTAATTCTGAGCTTGATAGATTTTTGTTAACTAAAGATATTAAGGGATATGGGGAAAAGGCGGGTATATGGACTTAGGTCACAGATCAGCCATGATCTCACTGAATGGTGGAACAGGTTCGAGGGGTTAAATGGCCTACTCCGGTTCCTATGAAATAAATGCAAAAACCAGCACATTGACATATTAAATTTGCTATATGCTGTCACATTCCATTGGGAAGTTCTATCTAACTCTTTTCCTGTGATTGTAGCACTAATTTAATAGGATTTTTCAAAAGTTAGTTGGACAGTCTGCAATAATGAGATGCTGCAATTCTATGTTGGTCGCTTCTTTCCAAGTTTTAATTATTTAATTGTAGCTTTTTATAAATATAAATCTTTCTTTAATTCCACCCACATTTTCTTCCTAGCCACTTATTCAAAATTTGCTGAGACTCAAAACTGACACGACTCAACGCTCCTTTTTTGAAGTTCCTATATACAACTATGTGCCAGGCAGTAGATTTGGCCTCTTCCACTGACAAGATTCCAACCTTTATCTATGCTTTTATAAAAACAAGGGATGGGTAGAAATACAAATAAAACAGAAACAAATGCTTAAACTCAAACTTCAACCCGATTCACTTCCTCCCCATCAAAACACTTCCAACTTTGGCTGCACTGACAACATATAAACAGGATTTCATCTCAAATAAATTTCAGGATTGGGATCAATGGCTCCCATTGCCTACCGGTAATATCACCAACTCATTCCCTCGGGCCTCCATATCTGCTCACTCATCAGCTTTCAGCTGTTCTCGGTCTTTGCTACTCTCCCATCGATAGGGCATTTCTACTCCCAAACCCTGCCAATTTGTGCTATTAAAAAGTTACTGGTGCTTCTGGAAGGTGGTGTCTTGAGTGCCTTCTATTAACAGCACATCTTAATTGAACCACAACGAGGGCAGAGTCCTCAGACTACCTCCCCGGCCCCCAAGGTAAACCTTAGGAGTGACTGATGCAGAGCCACAGGACTCACAGCTCAGCTGTAGAAATCGTGCTAGTTCGGATTTTGTTTTCGAATTCAATTACACACCAGAAATATATAAATATCTATTTTTTAATTAACGTATTCAAATTGGTCATTTTGCCTCACTCCCCAGTAGTCTGTGGTTCTGCAGCAAAACAAGCCTGCCTTGGATAGAATTTACAACACAAAAACAGATCATTCGGTCCTGCAGGACTATGCCGGTCTTTATGCACCACACAAGCCTTCCCCCACCTTATTTTACCTCACACATCTCTCAGTCCATCAACATATGATGTGAAGTACAGCTGTCAGTACAATGACTGAAATGTAACAAGTCAGAAACACGTGTAGAGATGAAAAGATATTGAGACACTGTCCCTTTTTAAACCAAAAAGAGTGAATCACACCCCAAAACATGTGAAATTATGCTGACTGCTGATTAACATGCAAACAGCCTCTAACTCTGCAAGCAACATTTAAATAGAGAGCAGGCTCCACACGATATTGGGCTCCCTGTTGAGCGCTCACCCTCACACACTTACCACTGCTGCAAGTCTCACACCCACATTTCACAGCTTATACACAATACCAGCTATTCAATCATGACAGGTACATCTACCAAACACATTGCACCACACTCACTGACACACTTTTTCTCTTGCAAGTCAAGTTGGCTCACAACTGGCAGGAACCAGAGAAAACAAGCAGGGGCCAAGCATGGCTGCAGGCCCTGACCCAACTGTAGGAAACAGTGCTGGTGATAATGGAGGGACCATCACGGAGGCCATGGCGATCGGCGAGGCGGAAAGCATTGATGACGACGATATGGTCACCTAATCCTTCTTTGCACATCCCATTTCCCCCTCATCCCAAAATCTCTTCTCATTTACAAGCTGCCGATGGTGCAAGCAAGCACATCTTGCTTTCCCCTCACCACAATCCTACCCTTGTGCCTTTCTCATGACGTGAATAGCATATTTCGCGAGTTGGTCTTATCGCAGGTAAAGGTTACACAGCCAGATAGGGGATGGATGACCAACAGGAAGAGCAGTGCAAGGAAGGTCCCCTGCGGTCATCCCCCTGCAAAACAGATACACCGCTTTGGGTACTGTTGAGGGGGATGACTCATCAGGGGAGGACAGCAGCAGCCAAGTTCATGGCGCCATGGGTGGCTCTTCTGCACAGGAGGGCAGGAAAAAGAGTGGGAGAGCAATAGTGATAGGGGATTCAATTGTAAGGGGAATAGATAGGCGTTTCTGCAGCCGCAACCGAGACTCCAGGATGGTATGTTGTCTCCCTGGTGCAAGGGTCAAGGATGTCTCGGAACGGGTGCAGGGCATTCTGAAAAGGGAGGGTGAACAGCCAGTTGTCGTGGTGCATATAGGTACCAACGATAAAGGTAAAAAAACGTGATGAGGTCCTACGAGATGAATTTAGGGAGCTAGGAGCTAAATTAAAAAGTAGGACCTCAAAAGTAGTAATCTCAAGATTGCTACCAGTACCACGTGCTAGTCAGAGTAGGAATTGCAGGATAGCTCAGATGAATACGTGGCTTGATGAGTGGTGCATCAGGGAGCGATTCAAATTCCTGGGACATTGGAATCGGTTCTGGGGTATGTTGGGACCAGTACAAACAGGACGGTCTGCACCTGGGCAGGACCGGAACCAATGTCCTAGGGTGAGTGTTTGCTAGTGCTGTTGGGGAGGAGTTAAACTAATATGGCAGGGGGATGGGAACCTATGCAGGGAGACAGAGAGAAGTAGAATGGGGTCAGAAGCAAAAGATAGAAAGAAGAAAAGTAAAAGTGGAGGGCAGAGAAAACTAAGGCAAAAAGCAAAACGGGCCACATTACACCAAAATTCTAAAGGGGCAAAGTGTGTTAGAAAGACAAGCCTGAAGGCTCTGTGCCTCAATGCGAGGAGTATTCAGAATAAGGTGGACGAATTAACTGCGCAGATAGCAGTTAACGGGTATGATGTAATGGGCATCACGGAGACTTGGCTCCTGGGTGACCAAGGCTGGGAACTCAACATCCAGGGGTATTCAACATTTAGGAAGGATAGACAGAAAGGAAAAGGAGGCAGGGTGGCATTGCTGGTTAAATAGGAAATTAATGCAATAGTAAGAAAGGACATTAGCTTGGATGATGTGGAATCGGTATGGGTGGAGCTATGGAATATCAAGTCCTGAACTTGAGGAAAGGTAACTTCGATGGTCTGAGGCATGAATTGGCAGAATAGACTGGCAAACGATACTAAAAGGGTTGACGGTGGATAAACAATGGCAAACATTTAAAGATTACATGGATGAACTCCAGCAATTGTATATCCTTGTCTGGAGTAAAAATAAAACGGGGAAGGTGGTTCAACCGTGGCTAACAAGGGAAATTAAGGATAGTGTTAAATCCAAGGAAGAGGCATATAAATTGGCCAGAAAAAGCAGCAAACCCGAGGACTGGGAGAAATTTAGAATTCAGCAGAGGAGGACAAAGGGTTTAATTAAGAGGGGGAAAATAGAGTATAAGAAGAAGTTTGCTGGGAACATAAAAACTGACTGCAAAAGTTTCTATAGATATGTGAAGAGAAAAAGATTAGTGAAGACAAACGTAGGTCCCTTGCAGTCGGATTCAGGTGAATTTATAATGGGGAACAAAGAAATGGCAGACCAATTGAACAAATACTTTGGTTCTGTCTTCACGAAGGAAGACACAAATAATCTTCCGGAAATACTAGGGGACCGAGGGTCTAGTGAGGAGGAGGAAGTGAAGGATATCCTTATTAGGTGGAAAATTGTGTTAGGGAAATTGATGGGATTGAAGGCTGATAAATACCCAGGGCCTGATAGTCTGCATCCCAGAGTACTTCAGGAAGTAGCCCTAGAAATAGTGGATGCATTGGTGATCATTTTCCAACAGTCTATCGACTCTGGAGCAGTTCCTATGGACTGGTGCATAGCTAATGTAACACCACTTTTTAAACAGGGAGGGAGAGAGAAAGCGAGTAATTATAGACTGGTTAGCCTGACATCAGTAGTGGGGAAAATGTTGGAATCAATTATTAACGATGAAATAGCAGCACATTTGGAAAGCAGTGATAGGATCAGTCCAAGTCAGCATGGATTTATGACAAATCTTCTGGAATTGTTTGAGGATGTAACTAGTAGAGTGGACAAGGGAGAACCAGTGGATGTGGTGTATTTGGACTTTCAAAAGGATTTTGACAAGGTCCCACACAAGAGATTGGTGTGCAAAATCAAAGCACATGGTATTGGGGATAATATACTGACGTGGATAGAGAACTGGTTGGCAGACAGGAAGCAGCGAGTCGGGATAAACGGGTCCTTTTCAAAATGGCAGGCAGTGACTAGTGGAGTGCCGCAGGGCTCAGTGCTGGGACCCCAGCTCTTTACAATATACATCAATGATTTGGATGAAGGAATTGAGTGTAATATTTCCAAGTTTGCAGATGACACTAAACTGGGTGGCGGTGTGAGCTGTGAGGGGGATGCTAGGAGGCTGCAGGGTGACTTGGACAGGTTAGGTGAGTGGGCAAATGCATGGCAGATGCAGTGTAATGTGGATAAATGTGAGGTTATCCACTTTGGGGGCAAAAACGCGAAGGCAGAATATTATCTGAATGGCGACAGATTAGGAAAAGGGGAGGTGCAACGAGACCTGGGTTTCATGGTTCATCAGTCATTGAAAGTTGGCACACAGGTACAGCAGGCGGTGAATAAGGCAAATGGTATGTGGGCCTTCATAGCTAGAGGATTTGAGTATAGGAGCAGGGAAGTCTTACTGTAGTTGTACAGGGCCTTGGTGAGACCTCACCTGGAATATTATGTTCAGTTTTGGTCTCCCATTCTGAGGAAGGACATTCTTGCTATTGAGGAAGTGCAGCGAAGGTTCACCAGATTGATTCCCGGGATGGCAGGACTGGCATATGAGGGGAGACTGGATCAACTGGGCCTTTATACATTGGAGTTTAGAAGGATGAGAGGGGATCTCATAAAAACATCTAAGATTCTGACGGGACGGGACAGGTTAGATGCGGGTAGATTGTTCTCGATGTTGGGGAAGTCTAGAACCAGGGGACACAGTCTTAGGATAAGGGGTAGGCATTTAGGACTGAGATGAGGAGAAACTTCTTCACTCAGAGAGTTGTTAACCTGTGGAAATTCCCTGCCGCAGAGAGTTGTTGATGCCAGTTCATTGGATATATTCAAGAGGGAGTTGGATATGGCCCTTACGGCTAAAGGGATCCAGGGGTATGGAGAGAAAGCAGGAAAGAGGTACTGAGGGAATGATCAGCCATGATCTTATTGAATGGTGGTGCAGGCTCGAAGGGCCAAATGGCCTACTCCTGCACCTATTTTCTATATTTCTATGTTTCTGATACCTAAGAACTCCAACCTGGCCAGCCTGTGCAGCAAGAAGTAGCGGCGGAGAGTGATGGAGAAGAGGAGACATCATCACTCGATCTGACACCCCCAGGCAGCAGCTCGGCAAACGGCACTGTGCAAACTTGAGAGGGTAGTATAGAGGCGGGATCTGGTGATGAGTCACTTGGCATGACTGGGCTGCAACCAGGCTGGAGAAAAGGGTAGTGCAGGTGCCAGCTGCCCAGAGGGCAAGGTCACATATGAGTTCTGCTGCACAGGTATTGAGATGAGAACTTCGATGGGGCAGCTTTCAGAAGAACACATGGGGAAAGATTTTTTCTGAGTATTATTTTAGTTGCCGACGTGTTACAGAACTCCGTTCAGACCCGGTCTGCAGTAACTGCGTTCAATTCTGGGCACCACACCTCAGGAAGGATATATTGGCCTTGGAGGGGGTGCTGCAGAGATTCACCAGAATGATACCGGGGATTAAAGGGTTAAATTAAGAGGGCAGGTTGCACAGACTAGGCTTGAATTGCTTCGAGTATAGAAGATTAAGGGGTGATCTAATTGAGGTGTTTAGAATGATTAAAGGATTTGATAGTGTTGGAGTGGATTTTCGGACATAGCAAAGCATGATGGAGTAAGCCAACTATCTGCCTTTTCACTAAATGAACTTTGTACCAAGAAGCCTAATGAACTCTGCAGCAACAAGTGACTCATGGCCAGGTGCAGGCCACTGTTTCATAGAAAGCTTTGTAACAGAATAACTAACCACAAAAGAAGATACAGAGGAAGAGCCCCCAAACTCGTGCCATGCTATCAGGTTTCACTAGGACTAAAAAGTTGTGCAACAATATGATTGGTTGTATGTAAATGAATTGCATTGCCATATGGATTGATTGGCTGTATGTGAATGAATTTAAATGATTGTATTCCGCCTTCTGTAAACTGCTTATAACCCCGCGGCACCAGGCACTCGGGGAGAAGGTGTTTCGCAGGTCGCGGGACCTCAAATCTTCTCCCAGAGCTCTGTTAGCAATAAAGTTGTCTCTCTTACCCTACCAGAGTCCATGTGAATTTATTTTCACTAACAATAGGGTAGATAGAGATAAACTATTTCCTCTGCTGGAACAAGGGGACATAACCTTAAAATTAGATCTGGGCCATTCAGCGGTAATGTCAGGAAGAAATTCTTCACACAAAGGGTAGTGGAAATCTGGAACTCTCTTCTCCAAAAAGCTGTTGAGGCTGGAAAGGGTCAATTAAAAATGTCAAAACTGAGATTGTTGTTGGCCAGGGTTATGGAACCAAGGTGGGTGGATGGAGTCAAGATATAGATGAGCCATGATCTAATTGAATGGAGATACAGGCTCGAGGGGCTGAATGGTCTCCTCCTGTTCCTATGTTATTGAAAGATTAAGCTTCGCTTGGAGCCAGATTTCGCTGAAGTGTGAAATGTCCTGCGGTATTTGCCATTAGTCACACTGATTGCACTGACCCAAGAGACATTTCTGGGGGTGTTCACAGTCGTGTTTGGATATTTCGACTGGCTTCTTCAGACATGGAATAGCTATGAGTTGCCAACTCAGTTTGGACCTATTCCTGGAGGTTTCATCACATGACTTGCCGCCTTCAACCCCACCATTGGCCGCCCAACACGCCCATCCCCACGGAGCCCCCCCCCCCCCCCAACTGGCCGTCCAACGTGCTCGTCCTCGCAGAGCCACGCTCCCACTCTCCTCCGAGATAGGAGTGTCAGCTGTGGCTCAGTGAGTCGCACACTTGCCTCTGAGTCAGAAGCTTGTGGGTTCAGGTCCCATTCCAGGGACTTGAGCACATAAATCTAGGCTGACACTCCAGTCTATCTGCTCTCTCAGGTGGACGTAAAAGATCCCATGGCACTATTCTGAAGAAGAGCAGGGGAGTTATCCCCGGTGTCCTGGCCAGTATTTATCTCTCAAACAACATAACAAAAACAGATTATCTGGTCATTATCACAATACTGTTTGTGGGAGCTTGCTTTGCGCAAATTGGCTGATGAGTTTCCCATATTACAACAGTGACTACACTCCAAAAGTACTTAATTGGCTGTAAAGCGCTTTAAGACATCCAGTGGTTGTGAAAGATGCTGTATAAATGCAAGTCAGTCTTTCTTTATCTGTGCTCCTCTAATTCTGGCCTCAAGCATACCCAATTTTAATCGCCTGACCAGGCCCAAAGCTTTGGAATTCTCTCCCTAAACCTCACCACCTCTCTTTCCTCCTTTAAGACACTTCTTAAAACCTACCTCTCTGTCCATATATCTCCTTGTGTGGCTCAGTATCAAATGTTTTTTTAACGCTTCTGTGAAGCGCCTTAGGATATTTTAGTACGTTAAAGGTGCTATATAAGTACAAGTTGTTATTGTTGTTGTTGCCATTTTCAGTTCCCCATTTAAGCCCAGTTTCTCTTAAAACAAATCAGATTTAAAACAGTTTCTTCCCTGCTTGATATTTACGTATTGCAGATGTAGATATTGCGAGGACAAGCAAACTTCACAATACAGGACATTCATTCGTTTTTATTACGTTTTTATAATTGGGTGCAAAAGTCCTTGAACTCGTAACATTTAATGGAAGGAAGCAAAATGAATTGCTAACTATTAAAAATTCTTAACAATAATGAACCCCAGAAAAAAATAAACCAGCATATAATTACCTGCAAAATCCCAGACATTCAACATGTATTCCTTTCTCTTCCCTTTGTTTTCTTTTACGTGAACTGACCACTCTTTAACATCAATTCCAATAGTGGCTTTCTCTGGTCCAAAATTGGTACGCTTGCATTTCATCAGCTGCTGAAGCAATGTGGTTTTACCACTTCCAGCATTTCCCACTATTATTAGCTTCATTCTGTAATAAGGCACAGCTTTCTTCAGGCGCTGATGCAGAAATCTAATATAAAAAAGGTAAACGTGAGAATTTTTAAAGAAAAGTGGTTCAAAGTACAACTAAATTACATTGGCTCCGATATTTACTTGGGGAGGATTTTTGGATGGGAAACCCAGAAGTATGGGTTTCCCGAATGCTGCAGGATATCTTTAAAATCTTTTCAACAGGTTTCCTGACTGACCCCAACAGCTCTCTTCACAAGCTGCCCGGTAGAGACATGAGCGACATTATTTCATCTCGGCCTCATTTTGTGGAGAGCAGAAAGGAGTCCTGAACTAGGGTAGCAGGAGGTAGGCCTTGTGTCCAATCAGCCAGCCATTAGGCCAATCACCTGCCTTAAATATGCGAGCCATGTCCGTGTTCCTCAATATAAAAGCATCGTGAGTTGCTCCAGCGTGCATGGCATTCACGTGGAGGAATCGCAGATGGGCATCACACGCTATCCGAACATTAAAGGAGTGAAACCCCTCTGTTCAGGTAGCTTTGTCATTCGTCGCGCGTGATCTTCAATGCCACGTGTGTGCCATCGATGGATCTTGCACGTTGGAGATGCAGCTATCCTAAAGAACTCCAGTGACCGCTGCTCCGCCAATGTTGCATCAAATTTGATTATGTCATTTACCCTGCGGAACAGGGCATGTGTCACTGCCTGATGCTGGCCTTTACTGCCCCTGGGCTGAACCGGCACAGCTCCTCTGGTGATCTCTGGAATGAGCCAGTCCCATAGACATTGGCGGTTGTTATCACCTTCATCTCCACAGTGATGGCCGTGTTGGTCGACGATCGAGGCCTCAGGTCACCGATTGCCGCCTTAGTGAAGCGCAGAAGGCACATGACCCGCTCCTCAGACATCGCCTTGCAGCTCAAGTGAGCCTGTAAACACGTGTGGAGTATCTGCAGCTCGGGTGAACATATGGCCTGTGCAACCGCACTCATCGTGCTTCGAACCTCCACAGCTCTCTCTCCACTGTCTCCTCCTTTTCTTTCTCCTCCTTCTCCTCCAATCTTATACGGGCAAGTGTGATGGCAAGAAAGTGCGCCATTTTTAAACTTTACATAATATTTCAAAAATAAACAAGTGTAAACTACTATAATAAGGTAATAATGTAAATATGACTATTTTTAAACTACATCTAATGGCTTAATTTAAATAAACTCAGCTGCAGGCCTGTACCTCACAAACGATTACTAGTCAATGCAAAGGTTATCCACTTTAGCAGAAAAAATAGAAAAGCAAATTATACTTTAAATGGAGAAAACTTGCAAAGTCCTGCAGTACAAAGGGACCTGGGGGTCCTTGTGCATGAAACACAAAGTTAGTATGCAGGTACAAGTGATCAGGAAGGCAAATGGAATGTTGGTCTTTATTACAAGGGGCTAGAGTATAAAATCAGAGAAGTCCTGCTACAACTGTACAGGGTATTGGTGAGACCACACTTGGAGTACTGCATGCAGTTTTGATCTCCGTATTTAAGGAAGGATATACTTGCATTAGAGGCTGTTCAGAGAAGGTTTATTAGGCTGATTCCGGAGATGAGGAGGTTGACTTATAAAGATAGGTTGAGTCGGTTGGGCCTATACTCGTTGGAATTCAGAAGAATGAGGTGATCTTATTGAAACATATAAGATAATGAGGGGGCTCAACAAGGTGGATAGAGAGAGGATATTTCCACTCATAAGGGAAACTAAAACTAGGGGACTTGGTCTCAGAATAAGGGGCTGCCCATTTAATACTGAGATGAAGAGGAATTTCTTCTCAGATGGTTGTAAATCTGTGGAATTCTCTGCTCCAGAGAGCTGTGAAGGCTGGGTCATTGAACATATTTAAGGCGGAGATAAACAGATTTTTGAGCAATAAAGGGTTATGGGAAATGGGCAGGGAAGTGAAGCTGAGTCCATGATCAGATCAGCCATGATATTAAATGTCGGAGCAGGATCGAACGGTTAAATGGCCTACTCCTGCTCCTACTTCTTATGTTCTTAAGGCGGCTAAAATCTCATGACTATTGCGCAGACCCTTTAGCAGCTGAGCGTGCCGCTATCTCTCCCAGCGATCAGTGTGGGACCTCGCGATTGATGTGGGTCTGCGCACCTTAGGGGGAACATGGCCTACCGTCTCATCTTTAGGCTTCAGTGCAATCAGATCTGCCATTTGGCACCACACAAAAATAATATAATTGCTCTCTTAGTTTCATATTTCACACGCCTGCAGGCCTTCAGTATATATGCCAACAGTGTCATGGAAATTACATATTGATGACTTAACTGCACAAACATCTTTCTGCTTTCACGGGCTACGGAAATGTTTGACGCTATTTTAAAGAAAATAAAGTTAGTCACCTTATAATATCTTTTGTTTTACTGCCCACATGTTTTAAATCCAAATCCAGAAACAATCCTTGTAATTCAAGCTCCCACAACTTTTGCAGCTTCCCCATTTCATTTGGCAAGGATCTCAATTCAGAGTTATGACTCAGTAGTAAAGAGGTGATGTTTTCTAGCAGGCCAACCTGAGGAGGTAGCTGAAAGTAACATTAAAATCCAAATGATTAAAATTTAACTCGAGACTGGATAAACCTAAATATAAATCAAACATACTTAAAAATGCCAAACATGACCATGCACAATTGTAGCAAAGCACAGGTTCAAAGAAAAATATTTTCTTGTATATTTATCCACTGGTCATAAAATCATAGGGCTCAATTTTGGTCAGGAGTTGCTCAGTTTTTTTGGGGAGTAACTTGGTTTTTCTGGCGAAACGTAAAAATCACCATTTTCCCCAATCAATTTGCACCAGTGTAACTGAGTTAGTTACGATTTTTTTTAAGTTTAGTTTTTTTTCTCAAAAGGGAACGTTGCCAGCCACCTACGCCAGTTCTGCCCATTTAGGCAACTGTGGCCAGCTAATAGTTACTCCAAATCTACTTAGGCCAGCGTATGTGGCCACTTCAGAAAATCCTTGCGGAGAGTTAAAAAATCGGCGCAGGTAGGTACATCGAAGGCTATTCGACCTGGGATAGGGACAGGAAGCGGAGAGGACCTGCCTGCACCCAAACCACCAAGCCTTACAAACCACTAAACCTTGGAAACAAAAAGTAATAAGAATTCAATAATAAAAAAAAAATTGAAGTAAGTCCTACCTTCATCTTCAAACTCGGCCCTGGAAGGCAGCGGGCCAGCTGGTGAGATGGGCACTCGGCCTGGGCTAGGGGCGGGCAGGCAGGAGAACCGATAGAAATCATCCAGGCAGGAGCACTATCAGTTCTCCTGCCCGCCCATCCCTTGCCCTGGCCGAGTGGCCTCCCAGTGCGATTGATCTCTTAGAAATCGCACCAGGAGACCACTCGGCCTGGGCTAGGGGCGGGAACGATTCCAGTGGTCAGCATTGGGTCCCACAGAGCGGCTGCAGCAAGACACGAAGAGGGGGCGAGGAGTTACTGCGCATGCGCGAACACTCCACTGTGCATGTGCAGACGTCCCGGCAGTTTTTGGCGCAGGACGCTGATCCATCCCCGACTCGACTGGCCATGCTGCGTGACCACAGGGAAGAGGCCGGACAGCGGCCAAAGTGGGAGGGAAATTTTTCGGCGCACTTCTGAACGGAGAAAAGCGGCGCAACTCCAGGAAGTGCACCAAAAACCAGGCTGGGCCAAAATTGAAGCCACTGCATGGTTACATCACAGAAGGAGGCCTTTAGGCCCGTCAAGCCTGAGCCAGCTCTCTGCAAGAGCACATCTGCTTGTCCCATATCCCCATCCTTTTCCCGTAGCCCTGCAATTTTTTTCCCTTCAGGTACTTATCCAATTCCCTTTGGAAAGCCACAATTGAATCTGCCTCCACCACCCTTTCAGGCAGTGCATTCCAGGCCATAACCGCTCACTACATTAAAAAAGTTCTCCTTCATGTCGCCCTGGGTCCTTCTGCCAATCTGTGTCCTTTGGTTCTCGACCCTTATGCCAATGCAAACAGTTTCTCTCTATCCACTCTGTCTAGGACCCTCATGATTTTAAATATCTCTATTAAATCTCCTCTCAACCTTCTCTGCTCCAAGGAGAACAACCTTCATCCCTGGAACCATTCTTGTAAATTTTTTCTGCACCCTCTCGAAGGCCTTTACATTCTTCCTAAAGTGTGGTGCCCAGAATTGGACACAATACTCCAGTTAAGGCCGAATCAGTGTATTTTTAAAAAAGGTTCATCATAACTGCCTTGTTTTTGTACTCTATACCTATATTTATGAAGCCCAGAATCCTGTATGCTTTTTGAACCGCTTTCTCAACTTGCCATGCCACCTTCAACGTTTGTGCAATGTCAACAGGTCTCTCTGATCATGCATCCCCTTTAGAATTGTACCCTTTAGTTTATATTGCCTCTCTTCATTCGTCCTACCGAAATATATCACTTTGCACTTTTCTGCATTAAATTTCATCTGCCACGGTGTTCACCCATTCCACCAGCCCGTCTATGTCCTCTTGAAGTCTACCACTATCCTCCTCGCTTTTCATTATATTCCAAGTTTTGTCATCTTCAAATTTTGAAATTGTGCCCTGTGCATCCAAGTATAACTCATTAATATACTTCAAGAAAAGCAGTGGGCCTAGTACCGACCGCTGGGGAACACTACTCTCCGTTTCCTATCACTTAGCCAATTTCATATCCATGGGCTTCAATCTTGCTGGCAAGCATATTATGTGGCACTTTATTAAACGCCTTTTGAAAATCCAAGTACACCACATCAACCGCATTGCCCTCTGTTACCTCATCGTTAGTTAAACACGATTTGCCTTTAACAAATCTGTACAGGCTTTCCTTAATTAATCCAGACGTGTCCAAGTAACTTAATTTTATCCCGGATTATTGTTTCTATAAGCTTCCCCACTACTGAGGTTATACTGACTGATCTGTATTTGCATGTTTATTCTGGCATCCTTTTTTGAACAAGGGTGTAACATTTGCAATTCTCCAGTCTTCTGGCACCACCCCCGTATCTAAGGAGGATTGGAAGGTTATGGCCAATACCTCCGCAATTTCTACCCTTACCTACCTCAGCATCCCATCTAGTCCTGGTGACTTATCTACCTTAATACAGCCAGCCCGTCTAGTACCTCCCCCTTATCAAATCTTTTTTTATGCTCTTTCTAATTTTCAGAAAGGTTCAAGTAAGAAACCATGAACAACAGGTTATTCAATTTACAGGGTTTACTGAAATAAAACTTAAAATTTCACCTCTTTCAAGTTGTTATTGTTAAGATTCAATTTTTCTAGTCTTGACCATTTGTGCACTCCTTCACTCAGATCCAAAACACTGATTTGGTTATGGCTGAATATCAGCTCCCTTAAACTTGAAGATTCCCAATGTACAGGCCCAGGAAGCTCTGATATGTTATTGTGACTTAGGTTTACACTTCGTAAACTAGAGAGAAAATAAAGACATCTTAGATTATTGATTGAAAAATAAATTTAAATTTATGGTGATCAGACTGTGAAAAACAATCAATTCTTCAATCTGCAGAATTATCAAGTGTTTTCATATCTTGGTTCTCAAGATCTCTCAAACATTGAGCTTAACTTCAACATACACACCATTAAAGTTTCTACAAAAGCAAAATACTGCGGATACTGGAGTCTGGAAGAAAAACAGAAAATGCTGGAAATCTCAGCGGGTCAGGCAGCATCTGTGGAGAGAAAGCAGAGTTAATGTTTCGAATCAATGAACCTTTGTCAGAATTTCTACAGTATGAACATTTCATTCACACTGTACTAGATATGGAAATGATTAAAAGGATACTTCGCAATGCATCAGTTATAAAACCAAGGAGAGAGGGAATACAGAATATTTGTTTCTTCAAAACCATCTTCAATGCCACTCTCTGTTTAGATGCCTTGACTTAAGCAAGTTAAACAGAAAAAAATCACTTCAGGTTAACTTAATGGCTCATTAAAATTAGTTAATGCAATATCTTTTGTGGTGGGGGACCTGAATGCGCGGTTGGCAGCATAGCTAAGGATTACGCTGCCAACATCCGACCGAAATCCACACTTACCTCGTGTGAACCCTGCTTCAAAAAGTTGCTTTCAAACTCTGCAGAGTTGTGCGCAACATTGTGGCGCACCGTTGTGCATATGCAAACCTGGGATTCCTGAATCTTAGCCAGTCAGCAAACAGAAAAGATTGCTGAACCAGGATATATGTAAATATATGTAAATAGAAGACAGAAGTCTTCTACACACAGCACTGCCCCAAAGTCACCAAAATCCATGGCGCGGCCTTGGACAATGTGGATAACTTTCCATACCTCAGGAGCCTATTATCAGCAAGGGCAGACATCGACAACGAGGTCCAACACCGCCTCCAGTGCGCCAGCGCAGCCTTCGGTCACCTGAGGAAGAGAGTGTTCGAAGATCAGGCCCTCAAATCTGGCACTAAGTGTATGGTCTACAGGGTTCTAGTGATACCCGTCCTCCTGTACGGCTCAGAGACATGGACCATATACAGAAGACACCTCAAGTCGCTGGAGAAATACCAACGATGTCTCCGCAAGATCCTGCAAATTCCCTGGGAGGATAGACACACCAACGTCAGTGTTCTCGATCAGGCCAATATCTCCAGCATCGAAGCATTGACCACACTCGACCAGCTCTGTTGGGCGGGCCACATTGTCCTCATGCCCTACATAAGACTCCCAAAACAAGCGCTCTACTCGGAACTCCTACAAGGCAGGCGATCCCCAGGTGGGTAGAGGAACTGTTTCAAGGACACCCTTAAAACCTCCTTGATATAGTGCGACATCCCCACCGACACCTGGGAGTACCTGGCCAAAGACCAACCAAAGTGGAGGAAGAGCATCTGGGAGGGCGCTGAGCACCTCGAGTCTCGTCGTCGAGAGCACGCAGAAATCAAGCACAGGCAGCGGAAGGAACATGCAGCAAAGCAGACTCCCCACCCACCTTTTCCTCCAATGACTGTGTGCCCCACCTGTGACAGAGACTGCAATTCCTGCATTGGACTGTAGAGTCACCTGAGAACTCACTTTTAGCGTGGAAGCAAGTCTTCCTCGATTTCAAGGGACTGCCTATGATGATGATGATTTACAATCTACATAGTGTTTAATGTTGTTTGAAGGGATTTAAAAAGGCAGCTATATATATTTTAGTTATGGCAGATATACATTTGATGAATAAATGAATGAATTGAGGGTAAGGAAAGAGGCATACATTAAGTACATGGACAACAGGGGAGAGCATGATAAGGGAGAATGCGAAGAGATTAGGAGAGAAGTCAAAAAAACAATTAGGAAGGCAAGGAGGAACTATGGGCCCAAGTTTCCACATGATTTGCGCCTGATTTTTAGGAGCAACTGGTGGAGAACGGACTATCTTAGAAATCGCAATTCTCCACATTTTTTTTTCTGCAGTTCTAGTCAGGTAGAACAGTTCTACTTTGGAACAGAATTTTTTCTTCAAAAGGGGGCGTGTCCGGCCACTGACGCCTGATTTCAAAGTTTCCACAGTGAAAACGTACTCCAAACTAACTTAGAATGGAGCAAGTGAAGATTTTTGTAGAACTGAAAAAACCTGTTCTACACATTAAAAAAATCAGGCACAGGTTACAAATTAGGCGTCCAGAACGAGGTGGGGGGGAGAAGGGAAGTCATTAAATTCTATAATAAATCCTTATTTATACTTATACAAATAAATCCAACCTGAATAAACATTTATAAGCAAAGAAAAGATTAAATAAACCATCTTCCTACCTGTGAGGCTGAACAGGCCGGCCCGAGACTTCGGGCAGGGCCCGTCCCCAGCACCAGATTTACAGGTAGATGGTGTTGGGTCGGGTCAGGGGGAGGGAGGGAGAGAGAGAGAGAGAGAGAGAGAGAGAGAGAGAGAGAGAGAGAGAGAGAGAGAGAGAGAGAGAGAGAAGGGGGGGGGAGGGAGAGAGAGAGGGGGGGGGAGGGAGAGAGAGAGAGAGAGAGAGAGAGAGAGAGAGAGAGAGAGAGAGAGAGAGAGGAGGGAGGGAGCGAGAGGGGGGGGAGGGAGAGAGAGGGGGGGAGGGAGAGAGGGAGGGAGGGAGGGAGGGAGAGAGAGGGGGAGGGAGGGAGGGAGAGAGAGGGGGGGAGGGAGAGAGAGGGGGGGAGGGAGAGAGAGAGAGGGGGGAGGGAGAGAGAGAGAGGGGGGGAGGGAGAGAGAGAGAGGGGGGAGGGAGGGAGGGAGAGAGGGGGGGAGGGGGAGGTCAGGTCAGGGGGGGGGGGAGGTCAGGTCGGGGAGGGGGAGGTCAGGTCGGGGAGGAGGGGGAGGTCAGGTCGGGGGGGAGGGGGAGGTCAGGTCGGGGGGGAGGGGGAGGTCAGGTCGGGGGGGAGGGGGAGGTCAGGTCGGGGGGGGAGGGGGAGGTCAGGTCGGGGGGAGGGGGAGGTCAGGTCGGGGGGGGAGGGGGAGGTCAGGTCGGGGGGGAGGGGGAGGTCAGGTCGGGGGGGAGGGGGAGGTCAGGTCGGGGAGGGGGAGGTCAGGACGGGGAGGGGGAGGTCAGGTCGGGGAGGGGGAGGTCAGGTCGGGGAGGGGGAGGTCAGGTCGGGGAGGGGGAGGTCAGGTCGGATCCAGTCCGGGGGCAGAGGAGCGGGAGGAGGTCGGGTCGGGTCCAGTCCAGTCGGGGGGGGGGGGGTGGGAGCGGGAGCAGGAGCGCGGGTCGGATCGGGTCCAGTCAGGGGGGGGGGGGGGGCGGAGCGGGAGTCGGGTCGGGTCCAGTCTGGGTGGGGGGGTTGGGTCGGGGGACAGGAGTCGGGTCGGGTCAGGTCGGGTCCAGTCGGTGGGGGGGGGGGGGAGCGGGAGCAGGAGCGCGGGTCGGGTCGGGTCCAGTGGGGGGGGGGCGGGGGTCGGGTCGGGGGTTGGGAGCGCGGGTCGGGTCCAGTCGGGGCAGGGGGGGGGGGAGCGGGAGCAGGAGCGCGGGTCGGGTTGGGTCCAGACCCGGGGGGGGGTGGGGGGAGGGGGCGGGGAGCGGGTGTCGGGTCCGGTCCGGAGGCGGGGGGGGGGGAGCGGTGTCGGGTCTGGTCGGGGGGGGGGGGGGGCGGAAAGCAGGAGCTGGCCGTGGGAGGAGCCTTATTCACGCAGCCCCAGTGAGGCCATTCGGCCAGGGCTAGGGGCTGCGTGCTTCGGGCCCCTCCCACACAGTTTCGGGCGCCTGGAGCTACTGCACTTGCGTGCCCACTGTAGCGCGCATGTGCAGAGGTCACGGCACTGTTTTCAGCGCAGGGACCTGGCTCCGCCCCCCCACAGCTCGTGCTGCGCTGCGCCGAGGGCCAGAGGACCTGCAGGGAGGTGGAGAGTATGGAGGATTTTTTTAGGCGCACATTGTGGCCCGAAAAACGGGCGTCCAGGTCGGGACTGCGCCGTTCTAGGCCCTATGAAATTAAATTATCAAGGAACATAAAACAAAATAGCAAAATAATTTACAGGCTCAGAAATTTTTTTTAAAAAGGTAGTCGGAATGGGAATAGGGATGGACAAAATACTACCACGGGCAGCGATGGAAAAATGGCAGAAATATTAAATAATTACTTTGCTCCAGCAATTACCAGGGAGATAGAACAGGTGGATATGACATCGGATGATGAGATTGGTAATGAGATAACTGCATTTAAAATAAAAAGGATATATTTTAAATAAACTAATCAAACTCAGAGGATAAAACCCCTGGTCCGGACAGAATACATCCATGCATTTTAAAAGAATCTAGGGAAGGGATAGCAGAGGCATTACTACACATAATTAATAATTCGTTCGAACAAGGTGCAGTGCCAAAGGACTGGCAGATAGCCAACAGAATACCTATAGTTAAGAAGGGGTATAGAACATGTCCAGGGAACTATATCCAGTCAGATTAACATCGGTGGTAGGAAAATTAATGGAATCCCTATGAAAGGAGACAATAGAACATTTAGAAATCAAAAATATACCAATGAATAGTCAGCATGCATTTCAAAAGGGAAAGTCTTGCTTGACCAACGTCATTTAATTTTTTGAAATGGTAGCAGAGAGGAGTCAAGGGTAATGCAGTAGATGTCATTTATCTAGATTTTCAAAAGACTTTCGATAAGGTACATAAAACACTAATGAATAAGGTTAGAGAATGCAAAGTCAGGGGACAAGTAGCAGAATGAATAGCTAGCTGGCTTCAAGACAGAAAGCAGAGAATAGGGACAAAGAATAGCTATTCACTGTGGCAAAAGGGGGGTAGTGGTGTTCCACAGGATCAGTGCTGGGACCACTGTTGTTCACAATTTATATTAACGATTTAGACTTTGGAATAAAAAACACAATTTCTAAATTTGCAGATGACACCAATTTTTTTTTTTGGGGGGGGCAGGGGGAGGGGATAGCCAATACTGAGGAGGACTGCAACAAATTACAGGAAGACATTAATAAACTTGCAGAATGGGCATATAATTGGCAAATGGAATGCAACACAGATAAATGTGAGGTATTATATTTTAGTAGGAAGAATAGGGAGGTCACAAGTCTGGATGGGGTTGAGGAGCAAAGGGATCTCCGAGTACAAATACACAAATCACTAAAAGTAGTGACACAGGTTAACAAGGCCATAAAAAAGCAAAACAAGCACTAGTTTATTTAGAGGGACAGAATTGAAAAGTAGTGAAGTTATGCTGAACTTGCATCGAACCTTGGTTACAACAACAACTTGTATTTATACAGTGCCATTAATGTGGTAAAACATCCTAAGGCAAGAGTATTAGAAAACAAGAAAATAAATTTGACACTGAGCCAGATAAGAAATTATGGCAGATGTTTGGTCAAAGAGGTAGGTTTTAAAGAGCGTCTTGAAGGAGGAAAAAGAGGTAGAGCGGCGGAGAGGTTTAGGGATCGAGTTCTAGAGCTTAGGAACTAGGCAGCTGAAGGCACGGCCACCGATGGTTGAGCAATTAGAATCAGGTATATCCAAGATGGCAGAATTTGAGGAGCGTAGATATCTTGGGGGATTGTGAGGCTGAAGGAGATTACAGAGAAAGGGAGTGGCGAGGCCATGGAGGGATTTGTAAACAAGGATGAGAATTTTGAAATCGGGGCATTGCTCAACAGGGAGCCTGTCATGTATTCAACCAGCATTGTAACCCATGTATAAACTGACCTAAGTTGTACACCGTGACAACACTGACCACTAGGTGGGAGACACTCCTAACCTGGACCTTCAGGTATAAAAGGGGAAGCTCCACCCACCTTCATCACTTGAGTGCTAAGGAATAAAGGACAGGTCACAGACTGACCTTCTCTCAAGGATGGGCCTCGTGTGCATTTATACTGTGTAGTAAGGACGTATCAATGGTGACAAGAAACTGGGATTTAAACCACGCGAGCATGGCCACTAGCAGAACAGACGAGAGGTACTGTGTTAAGGAATGGTTGGGACAGAGATTCAACATTGTTAAAGCAGCACACAGTTCTCCAGGCGGACAAGGGCAGTCAGGCATGCCCCAACATATAGTCGAACCCAGAGGGGGAGTTCGACAGAGACAATGGCAAGCTGAACAGCGATTCACGCCATTGCAAGGGACAATGCGGCCAGTAATGGGGCGATCAACACCTGTTAATGGTGCACTCAAGGACAATAACAGGGGCAGTCAGGGACGATCGACTGGCAAGGGACCTTTTGTTTCAAACCGCAACTCATGCTGGAGGCGTGGAGGCATACATTCAGCCGGAGTTTGCAGAGATGAGCAAAATACCTGCAGAAATTGCAGAAATGGACACTGGGGGAAATCGCTGGAAGCTGAAGTTCAGCGAGTTCATGTGGAGCACGTATACAGTTCATACACCAAGACGCCACCGATAATGATGAAAGTGCTCCTCAATGGCATCCCAGTATCAATGGAGTTAGACACGGGTGCCAGCCAGTCCCTGATGGGTATCAAACAGTTCGAAAAGTTGTGGGCATCCAAGGCCAGGCGGCCAAAATTATCGCCGATTGACGCACAGCTACGGACTTACACAAAGCAGATCATTCCGGTGCTAGGCAGCGCCACGGTAGTCGTGACCCACAAAGATTCGGAGAACAGGTTGCCACTCTGATTGTCCCAGGGGACGGTCCCGCACTACTGGGGAGGAGTTGGCTTGCTGTCATGAACTGGAAATGGGGTGATGTCAATGCAATTTCCTCTGTGGAGCGAGTATCATGCTCACAGGTCCTGGACAAATTTGACTCATTATTTCAACCCGGCATTGGCACTTTCATGGGGGCCAAGGTAGTGATTCACATAAACCCGGACGCCTGACCAGTACACCACAAGGCCAGAGCGGTGCCGTACGTGATGCGGGAAAAGATAGAAGGCGAATTGGACCGCCTGTTGAGGGAAGGCATCATCTCGCCAGTCAAATTCAGTGACTGGGCGAGCCCGATTGTGCCGGTGCTCAAGGCGGATGGGTCAGTCAGGATATCTGGCGATTACAAGGCCACCATCAATCGGGTGTCACTCCAAGACCAGTACCCGCTACCGAGAGCGGAGGACCTCTTTGCGACGCTATCCGGTGGCAAAGTTTTTTCAAAATTGGACCTGACCTCAGCTTACATGACACAGGAGCTGGCGAGTGAGTCGAAGAAGCTGACCACCATCACGACACACAAGGGGTTGTTTGAGTACAACAGATGTCCCTTCGGGATTCGCTCGGCCGCCGTGATCTTCCAACGAAATATGGAAAGCCTCCTCAAGTCGATTCCAGGGACGGTGGTTTTTCAGGACGACATCCTCATTACGGGTTACGATACTGAAGAACACCTCCACAACCTGGAGGAGGTGCTACGCAGACTGGACCGGGTAGGTCTGCGACTGAAAAAGGCGAAGTGCATCTTCCTAGCTCCAGAGGTAGAATTCCTGGGGATGAGGGTAGCAGCAGACGGGATCAGCCCTACTGCATTCAAGACGGAAGCGATCCAGAGAGCACCCAGACCCCGTAACACGACGGAGCTGCGTCGTTCCTGGGGCTCCTGAACTATTTTGGTAACTTTCTTCCCAAATTGAGCACGCTGCTAGAGCTGCAACACGTGCTCCTACGCAAAGGTTGCGAATGGGTCTGGGGGGACAGCCAGGAAAGGGCTTTTAATAGAGCACGCAATTTGTTATGTTCTAACAATCTGTTAACGCTATATGACCCATGTAAGAAACTTGTGTTAACGTGCGATGCATCGTCCTATGGTGTCGGGTGTGTGTTGCAGCATGTCAATGCCAAGGGTCAGTTACAGCCGGTAGCTTATGCCTCCAGGAGTCTGTCCCAGGCAGAAAGGGGCTACGGGATGGTAGAAAAGGAGGCGCTCGCATGTGTATATGCTGTCAAGAAAATGCACCAGTACCTGTTTGGCAGGAAATTTGAGCTGGAGACAGATCACAAACCCCTAACGTCCCTTTTGGCCGACAACAAGGCCATAAATGCAAACGCATCGGCCCGCATACAGAGGTGGGCACTCACGTTAGCTGCCTATGACTACGCAATTCGGCACAGACCGGGCACCGAAAACTGCGCCGATGCACTCAGCAGACTCCCACTAGCCACCACTGAGGGTGCTACCGAGCATGGTGCTGAGATGGTCATGGCTGTTGAAGCTATCGGAAGCGAAGGCTCACCCGTGACAGCCCGTCAAATTAAAGTCTGGACAAATAAAGACCCGCTATTGTCTCTAGTCAAGAAATGTGTCCTGAATGGGGACTGGGCAGCCACGTACAGGGCATGCCCTGAGAAATTTAAACCATTTCACAGGCGCAAGGATGAACTCTCGATTCAGGCCGATTGCCTACTGTGGGGAAACCGCGTAGTCATGCCCCAGATGGGCAGAGAGGTGTTCATCAGAGAACTCCACAATGGGCACCCGGACATTGTCACGCTGAAGGCAATTGCCAGGTCACACGTCTGGTGGCCAGGGATAGACGCAGATCTGGAACTTTGTGTTCGCCGGTGCAACACGTGTGCCCAGCTGGGCCATGCGCCCAGGGAAGCCCCCCTTAGCCCCTGGCCATGGCCCGCCAAGCCTTGGTCACGCATCCATGTGGACTACGCAGGTCCTTTCATGGGGAAAATGTTTTTGGTTGTAGTAGACGCCTACTCCAAATGGATCGAGTGTGACATTTTAAATTCAAGCACATCCTCTGCCACAGTAGAAAGTCTACGGGCAATGTTCGCCGCCCACGGTCTACCGGATATCTTGGTCAGCGACAATGGCCCGTGCTTCACAAGCACTGAATTCCAGGACTTCATGGCAGGCAATGGAATTAACCATGTTAGAACGGCACCGTTCAAGCCGGCCTCAAACGGCCAGGCAGAATGAGCAGCGCAGATAATCAAACAGAGGATGCTCAGAATCCAAGGGGGTTCCCTGCAAACCCGCTTATCATGCCTCCTGTTGGCCTATAGATCCCGACCACACTTGCTCACAGGGGTTCCATCCGCAGGGCTGCTAATGAAAAGGACGCTCAAAACCCGATTATCCCTTATACACCCCACCATGAAAGAAATTGTCGAGAGCAGGCGCCAGTCACAATATCACTACCATGACAGGAATGCGAGGGCGCGATGTATTGATGTAAATGATCCTGTTTTGTCCTCAACTACGCTGCAGGGCCCAAATGGCTCGCAGGCACTGTGGTTGCCAAAGAGGGAAATAGGATTCTGGTAGTTAAACTTACCAATGGACAAATCTGCCGCAAACATGTGGATCAAACAAAAAGGAGGTTCAGCAACCCCATAGAAGAAGCAGAGGAAGAACACGATATAGAGTTCACTCCACCACAGGTGACCGAACACCTGAACCAAAGGGAGGAGAGCCCAGTCACTGTGGGCACTCCGGACAGGCCTGAGGCACTGCAAACAGCAGACACTCAGGCCAGCGCCCAACAACCGGAGCCCCAACTCAGGCGCTCTATAAGGGAGCGTAAACCACCAGAGAGACTCAACCTGTGATCCCAATAAGACTTTGGGGGGGGAGCTGATGTCATGTATTCATCCAGCATTGTAACCCATGTATAAACTGACCTAAATTGTACATCATGAGAACACTGACCACTAGGTGGGAGACACTCCTAACCTGGACCTTCAGGTATAAAAGGGGAAGCTCCACCCACCTTCATCACTAGAGTGCTAAGGAATAAAGGACAGGTCACAGACTGACCTCCTCTCAAGCATGGGCCTCGTGTGCATTTATACTGTGTAGTAAGGACGTATCAGAGCCAATGTAGGTCAGCGAGCACAGAGGTGACGTTTAAGCGGGACTTGGTGCGAGTTAGGTCATGGGCTGCCGAGTTTTGGATGACTTTTAGTTTACGTAGGGTAGAATGTGGGAGGCCAGCCAAAAGTGCATTAAGAGTAGTCAAGTCTAGAGTTAACAAAGGCATGGAAGTGGATTTCAGCAGCAGGTGAGCTGAGGCAGGGGTGGAGACGGGCAATGTTGTGGAGGCGGAAATAGGCGGTTTTAGTTATGCCGCGGATATGTGGCAGGAAGCTCATTTCAGGGTCAAATATGACACCTAGGTTGCGAACAGTCTGGTTCAGCCTCAGACAGATGCGAGGGAAGGGATAGAGTCGGATGGCTCGGGAATGCAGTTTGTGGCAGGGACCAAAGACAATGGATTCGGTCTTCCCAATATTTAATTGGAGAACATTTCTGCTCATCCAGAACTGTACTCCAGGAGAGAGAACCGTTAACAATGTCAGCTAACATGAGAGTCAGAAAAGGAAATTGGGTGGTCAGCAGTTTAGTGGGAATAGGGTCAAGGGAGCAGGAAGAGGGTCTCATGGGCAAAATGAGCGTGGAGAGGTCAAGATAGGAGATCAGAGAGAAACTGGAGAAAGATGCGAGTTTAGGGCCAGAGCAGGGGGGGAACCTCAGAAAAGTTTGGCCCGGTGGGCTAGGTGAAGTGGCAGAGGTAGCTGATCAGATAGTATCAATCTTTGAGACAAAGTAGTCCATGAGCTCCTTGTACTTGTTGTTGAAGGTGAGTGTGGTGGAGACAGGGGAGAGGGGTTTAAGAAGATGGTTAGCAGTCGAGAATAGTAGCCGGGAGTTCTCTTTGCATTCCAGAATGATCCTGGAATAGTGAGCAGATTCGACCACACTTGGACTACTGCGTACAATTCTAGTCGCCATATTATAAAAAGGATAGAGGCATTGGAGACAGTGCAGAGGAGATTTATAAGGAGGATACCAGAAATGCGAGGGTTTACCTATCTGGAAAGGAGGAACAGGTTGGGTCTCTTTTTTCTTGAAAAGTGAAGGCTGAGGGTTGACCTAATATAGGTCTCATGAGAGGTTTTGAGGGAGTAGATAAAGAATTTTTCCACTTGTGGGGAAGAACACAACTAGAGGCTATCAATATAAGATAGTCCCCAAGGAACCAAATAGAGAATTCAGAAGAAACTTCTTTACCCAGAGAATGGTGGGAATATGGAACTCGCTCCCAGAGAGTGGTTGAAGCGAATAGTATAGATGCATTTAAGGAGAGGCTAGCCAAACATTGGATGGAGAAGGGAATAGAGGATTATGCAGATAGAGTTAGATGAGGAAAGACGGGAAGAGGCTCGAGTGGAGCATAAACACCCGAATGGACTGTTGGGCCGAATGGTCCATTTCTGTGCTATAAATCCTATGGAATCCTAGGTAAAACATCTTTCATAACTATATATAAATAATAATACTGTAATTGCTAGATGTACTGCTCTTACCTACTCAGTGTTACATCAGATGCTCCATTATTTGTATTGTGCCCATAAAGAAGGAAACCCCAGTGCAAAATGTTTCTATAAATCAGTCGGATTGTTTGATTGTACAGGTTGAACCTCCCTTATCCGGCACCCTTGGGACCTGGCCTGTCCCGAATGAGGGATTTTGCCGGATGGGGGGGGGGGGAGGTCACGTGTTTGGGTGGACTGGGCTTTTAAATGCTGTTGCTGAGGTAAGTGTGTGTGTGCACTGATTGACTGGACTATCAGTCAGTCAGTGCGCAGGGAGCCTCGAAGAGTCAGCGGGCCCCGGAGAGTCGGCCTGACCCCTTGGAGGGAGCGCTGTGGGGAGGAGCAGCTGGCCCGAGGACTGTGGCTGCTGGAGTTCCAGCAGGGCGAGGAGGAGGAGGCAGCTGATTGAGGAGAAAGATTATTTTGGTGAGTAAAATTTTGACGGTTGCATTCTGCGCATGCACCACTCGGGAATGGTCCTGGACAAGGGGTGGTGCTGGATGAGGGAGTCCCAGATAAGAGGTTCAACCTGTAATATGTTGAGAAATAATCAACACACACGAGTGCCTATTGCTAGTGTTTACTGTGCTTAATTTCTGGGTTCAAGAACTAATCGGGAAAGATTTTGACACATGAAAAGAGCTCTCTGTCTGGCCAGTAAATTTTTAATCAGAAAATGCTGGAAACACTCAAAAGGTCAGTCAGCAGCCACCAACTAACACAATTTTCTTATCCCCCATCCCCTTACACTGTGCTACAGGTTCCTGCTCCTGTTTGCACCAGACGTTTTCAGGGTAATTAATGCTTAGTAGAGGGGCAATTAGCCCAACATTTCGCCAGCATGTTGATTTCAATGGTAGGTGAAATGTGCAACGAAGCTGATGCGGTCGGAAATTGACAGATCGCAAGTTTGGGATTAAATCTCAATCTTGCGGTCAATTTTAAAGGCGGTATGATGCCGTACTCTGAGTATGCCGTCATACTGACTGTGAATAAAACTGAATGATTTTAAAATGAGCTGCTTGGCAATGTGACCGTTAAAATGAAAGTGTTTCTACCTCAGTAGAGTCAGAGTACAGTTAGTTGCCTGCTTTTCCCCTTATGTAAATCAATGATAATTACTAAGTCAACAGAACATTGCACTACAAATCAACATAGCACTGCAGTTTCACAGCTAATGCATCATTATCCATACTTCAGCAATTTTAAAAGTGTTCCAACAAAGCACTTGAACTACACGTGCCAACAAGTTAACAGCTAAAATATTCCAAAGAGGTAGCCAGTGAATGTTGTGAATACTTGAAATTTCTGACAATGAGCCAAAGACAAAGGCACATCGTCAGATTCAGAGATCTACCCCTCCTGCATGGTGCACCTCACCAGTTTGAAGCCGAGGGTCAGGTTGGGCTTTAGTGGTGGCATGGGATTAAGGTCCTGGGGTTGGCAGGTAGAAGGGAATGGGCAACTGAGACATGGAAGACTGAGCAGATTGAGGCTGGCAATTGGGAGCAGAGTGGGGCTCTTTTCTCTAGAAAATAGGAAGCTGCGTGGTGACTTAATAGAGGTCATTAAAATTATGAAGGGGTTCGATAGGGTATTCGTCGTCAAGAAATTTCCACTTGTGGGGGGCGTCCAAAAGTAGAGGTCATAAATACAAGATAGTCACTAATAAATCCAATGAGGAATTCAGGAGAAACGTCTTTACCCAGAGAGTACTTGGAATGTGTGACTTGCTACCACATTGAATAGTTGGGGCGATCAGCAGAGATGCATTTAAGGAGAAGCCAGATAAGTATGAGGGAGAAGACGGCAAGGATATGCTGATATGATAAGAAGAAAGTAGAGTGGGAGGAGGCTTGTGTGGAGCATAAACACCAGGATAGACCAGTTGGGCCAAATGGCCTGTTTCTGACTCTGCTGCAAATTCTATGTAATTCTTACAAAGTTAGCTCTTAAACATGTAGTTCGGGACCTGGAATATTAGGTCCTTCATTGAAACACCTGTGAACTCATCCCTTTTTGCCATGGAAGCAAGTCATCCTCGATACAAGAGACCGCCTATGATGATGATGATGATGATGATGAGCTCTTACAAAAATGAATTCTGCACCCCTTCCCCTGGGAGGATCAAATTTATACTCTTGTGAAAGAAACATTATGAACATGCAGAAAGTTTGTATTCTGACAAGTGCAGTCTGGTTTTGAAGTGCAGGGCTTTTTTTTGTTAAACTACTTTACTCATTTGTAATTGAATATGCACACAAACACCTTTTCTTTCAAATCTGGCTGTATATATCCATTGCCATTAAGTTAGACAGTTAACACTGAGGAGCTGGGTGGTATGATGATCTACAGCATAGTGCCCCTTCAACACTGGGAACTAAATTCAGTCCAGACTCATGAGATGAAAGTTTCCTCTCTGTAGGGTGTCACAATCCTACAAAATGAATTCAGGAATCTCAGCTCAATTTCTAGTGGTTAATGCAACTGCTCCCAAGAGCCAAGCAAACATAATTTAGGATCTCATTCACTGAAGACCCGAAGGATGGCTGGTGTGGGAAGTGGTAAATTGGACTGGAAATCATGCTCCCCGCGGGTGTGTACGAAGTGCGCATGTACCCGCAGGGTCCCTGCAAGTTCCGGGTTTAGATATGCTAAGCGCATGCGCCTAAACCCAGCACTTGTGATCTGTCATCGCATACATGCAAAGGAAAAGGGCCTCCGTGGGCAGAGAGTTGGGACTAGACTTTCCACTCAGATCGCTATCGCCCAAAAAATGGGCGATGTTCCGGCCTTAGTGATTTTTTATTTTTCAGGATTGCTGGAAGATCGCCCATTTTTTTGAGCGCTACTTTCGGCTAGTTATTTTAGGCGACAGCCCTAGCAATGTGGAATGGGCCTTGGCAATGTGAAATGGGCTTTAGCGATGTGGAAGGCTAGTGTCCATAGCAACGGCTGTTCTGCGCATGCGGGGTTTTTTTTGCAAAGAAGTTTCCCCGCGATTTGGGAGGTCAGGGGTCATCTGCGCATGCACAGAAGACAAAGGGAGGGAGAGAGAGTGTTTGTGGTGGAGAGGGGCTTGTGGAAGGAGAGAGTGTTTGAAATTATAAATTGAGATGTCTCGTGAAGACTCGGAGAGTGAAATTTCAGGGAGAAGGAGGGCAAAACCCTTCTCCGATGAAGAGAACGAGGCCTTAGTCCACGAGGTGGAGAATCGGTGGACCCAATTAACCCGGGGTGGGCGTGGGAAACCTCCACCCTGCCAATATCAAAAGATTTGAGGCGAGATCGCCGATGTGGTGTCCTCGGTGTCCCACGAGCGGAGGGAATCGGACCAGTGCCGCAAGAGGTGGAACAGCCTGGTTGCTTCGGCAAGAGTAAGTATTAAATAGATTTTAAATTGTAATGATCCACTGAATATGTAAATCTGGCGGATTATAATTAAGCTGGGTATTCTTGTGTCGAATCGGTGCTAAGATTTGGACTTGGTTCGGAACCTACACTTTTTAAGTCTAATTTTGGCACCGTCTCCTTTTGGGTTACGTTGGTGAATGAGGCATGACTGAGCACTGAGGGGTCCGGTCACCTTTACCCAGACTGTGTCAGTCTCTCTGGCTGCTGTCACTGACACAGTGACCATGCCTGGACTGGGGGAGAGCTGCCCTGGCTCACTGTCTGCCCTGGGACACTAGCTCCAGCCACATGGAGTTCTCCAAGCATAGCCCATGGACATGGTGCCCCCTCCCATTACACTCCTATCATTGCTGAGCATACCAGTGGTCCTGATTTCCGCCCCCCGCCATCCCGGGAGACCTCCATCGAGTCAAATAAACTGCCTACTTCCCCTCAGGCGCCGAATGCAACGGCCCGTGGATGGGGCCCTTCCTGGAGATTGTTCGCAAGATGTTTGCTGTCAAGCATGAATTACTTAACATAATGTTATTAAATATTTTCTCTAAACATTGATGTTATAACCATGTATCCATTGTGGATACAAACTGTATTAGCATATAACATTAGAATCTGTTGCCTCTCCGTGATAGTACCTAGTCAATTAGCTTATGCCATGCTGGTCACATTGGCAGAGGAAGATATCTAAGAATCGGGCAAAGCACAGGTGCACAGGAGGAGGCCCTGCCCAGCTGACCCTTCTGACGGACTTGGAGGAACGCGCTGCGGCACTGGTGGGCAGCCACAGTTGCTCTGCTACCCGTGGTAATGCAGATCCCGTTGTTGCGCCACCTGAGTAATGTGTAAAGCAGTGGTAAACCAATGCTAATTCAAAGTAATGTAACGGCAGTTCATTATAATATATGAATGATGTCATGTTATGCATGCAGCTTTTGTACTACTCTCAGGTTAACAACATAAGAACATAAGAAATAGGAGCAGGAGGAGGTCATTTTGCCCCTCGAGCCTGCTCCGCCATTTAATAAGAACATGGCTGATCTGATCATGGACTCAGCTCCACTTCCCTGCCTGCTCCCCATAACCTTTGTCTCCCTTATCATTCAAAAATCTGTCTATCTTCACCTTAAATATATTCAATGATCCAACCTCCACAGCTCTCCATAGATGTACAACCATATGATGTAATCATATATGTAAAGTCTCTCATTCATATTTATTGCAGTACTGTTACTTCTCCTACGTATGCCAGCGCAGTGCAAGCATTCTCATGTCTACCCTTCTGTTCTAATAAGCTCAATTATGTTTTGCAGATCCCCAGACTCCCAAGGCGCAAAGAGAGGCAGCATCTGTCCCATTGCAGGTAATCATCACCACGGGTGCAGAGGACACCAGTGAAGGGGAGGAAGAAGAGGAGGACGACGATGAGCCAATGTCACTTGTTGTATCTGCGGCCACGTCTTCATCAACAGATGAAGTAGCAGGGCCAAGCGGCTTGCAGCAGGCGATTTCAAGGTGTACAGTGCCCATGCCGACCCCACGGAGGTTGAATTGGCAAGGTAGGCACACGCTGAGAAGGGCAGATCCTAACGAGGACATGGTCGCACTGTCAAGAAAGCGCGTCGACATCGGTCGAGAGCTCCTCCAGGCGATTGGTGGGTTGACTGGAAACATTGTCGCAATGTCGCTCGAATAATGGAGGGCATGGAGTGCATAGCTGTGGCAATGGGCCAAACGACTAATGCTGTCCATGCCTTGCCGCATGCGATAGTGTCAGGAGACGGCACTGCACCCCAAGCTGCCGTCCCACCAACAACCCTGACAGATGCGAGTCAGGAGGAAGAACTTCCTTCTGGCTTGGAAGAAGTTTCTTCCGAAACATCTTCTCCTCCAGCCACTGAGGGATGCTGCCAACATCAACCCCCACAGCAGCAGGCCTTGAGGTCCCCTGCTGCAAGATGCATTGGTCCCATTACTCAGGGATTAAAACGAGGGGTATTAAGACATGGGGGGGGGGGGGAGGGGGGGCAAGGATCAGGAGGGAAGCGTAGCCGCAGATGGGGTGGGAGGGGGGTTTAATATTGTTAGTTCTTGTTTATAAATGTTCACATGCTATTGTTGTGTTGTATTAAAAATATTATTGAATGTTCGGTGTGGCGGGGGGGTGGTTATATATGTTTCAGGTAAAAATGTTCAAATTTGTCTTTCATTATTAAATTCTTTTATTTAACTTTACAACTGTCCTGAAGTGTCTTCTAATAATATAAGGTAAAACATGAATACAATGGTTGGAAACAATGGCCAAGGCCAGGCCAAGCTGACGCAAGAGTTTTGCAGCTGTGTAACTACCACAGGGCTTTTCCAGTCTTGCGGGGGGGCATGGGGCATGGGTTCATCGCCAGGCTGATTTCCCTCCCAGAGGTCCTCCTCCTCCTAGTCTTCTTCTTCTGCCTCCCCTTCTCCTGAGGTAGACCGGCAGTCCCATCTGATAATTGTTGTCCTCTCCTCATAGTTAGGTTATGCAACATGCAGCACACCACAATAAACTCAGCGACCTGCTCAGGGTGGTATTGTAGGTTGCCTCCTGTGGTCCAGGCTGCTTAAGAACTTCAATTGTTTGTTCCACGACACTGCGTGTAGCTATGGCTTTCATTATACCGCTTCTCGGCTTCCATCTGGGGCTTACGCAGGGGGGTCATGAGCCAGCTGGCAAACCCATATCCTTTATCCCCCAGCATCCAACCGTGACCTTGTGGCTGACAGTTACAGGTCAGAAACGGTGCTCTCATGCAAGATGTGCGCATCATGGATGCTGCCTGGAAAACTTGCATTTACTGCCATGATTATTTGGTTGTGGTCAACAACGAGCTGCACATTCAGGGAGAGGAATACCTTTCAGTTCCGAAACACCTCTGCATCCTGTAAAGGTGCTCGCAGGGCGATGTGCATACAGTCTATTGCTCCCTGCACCTTGGGGAAGTTTGCTATTCTCAAGAAACCCAAAGCCCTCTCAGTCTGCGCTTCCCTGGTCAAAGGGAAGCTTGTAAAATCTATCCTGCGTGTGTAAAGGGCTTCACCTGTCGAATGGAGTAATGTGTGACGGCTGAGAGAGATCACAAATGTCGCCAGCTGAGGCCTGAAAGGAGGCCGATGCATAGAGGGAAAGAGCCAAGGTTAGTGGGAAAATAGAAGATTGGGAAAATTTTAAACGACAGCAAAGAATGACTAAGAAAGCAATAAAGAAAGGAAAGATAGATTACGAAGGTAAACTTGCGCAAAACATAAAAACGGATAGTAAAAGCTTTTACAGATACATAAAACGGAAAAGAGTGACTAAAGTAAATGTTGGTCCCTAAGAAGATGAGAAGGGGGATTTAATAATGGGAAATGTGGAAATGGCTGAGACCTTAAACAATTATTTTGCTTCGGTCTTCACAGTGGAAGACATAGAAACCACGCCAGAAATTGCTGGTCACAGGAATGTGGGAAGGGAAGACCTGGAGACAATCACTATCACTAGGAGGGTAGTGCTGGACAGGCTAATGGGACTCAAGGTAGACAAGTCCCCTGGTCCTGATGAAATGCATCCCAGGGTATTAAAAGAGATGGCGGAAGTTATAGCAGATGCATTCGTTATAATCTACCAAAATTCTCTGGACTCTGGGGAGGTACTAGCGGATTGGAAAGCAGCTAATGTAACGCCTCTATTTAAAAAAGGGGGCAGACAAAAGGCAGGTAACTATAGGCCGGTTAGTTTAAGATCTGTAGTGGGGAAAATGCTTGAAACTATTAAGGAAGAAATAGCGGGACATCTAGATAGGAATAATGCAATCAAGCAGACGCAGCATGGATTCATGAAGGGGAAATCATGTTTAACGAATTTACTGGAATTCTTTGAGGATATAACGAGCATGGTGGATAGAGGTGTACCAATGGATGTGGTGTATTTAGATTTTCAAAAGGCATTCGATAAGGTGCCACACAAAAGGTTACTGCAGAAGATAAAGGTACACGGGGTCAGTGGAAATGTATTAGCATGGATCGAGAATTGGCTGGCTAACAGAAAGCAGAGAGTCGGGATAAATGGGTCCTTTTCGGGTTGGAAATTGGTGGTTAGTGGTGTGCCACAGGGATCGGTGCTGGGATCACAACTGTTTACAATATACATAGATGACCTGGAAGAGGGGACAGAGTGTAGTGTAACAAAATTTGCAGATGACACAAAGATTAGTGGAAAAGCGGGTTGTGTAGAGGACACAGAGAGGCTGCAAAGAGATTTAGATAGGTTAAGCGAATGGGCTAAGGTTTGGCAGATGGAATACCATGTCGGAAAGTGTGAGGTCATCCATCATGGGAAAAAAAAAGGGAATACTATTTGAATGGGGAGAAATTACAACATGCTGCGGTGCAGAGGGACCTGGGGGTCCTTGTGCATGAATCCCAAAAAGTTAGTTTTCAGGTGCAGCAGGTAATCAGGAAGGCGAATGGAATGTTGACCTTCATTGCGAGAGGGATGGAGTACAAAAGCAGAGAGGTCCTTCTGCAACTGTATAGGGTATTGGTGAGGCCGCACCTAGAGTACTGTGTGCAGTTTTGGTCACCTTACTTAAGGAAGGATATACTAGCTTTGGAAGGGGTATAGAGACGATTCACTAGACTGATTCCGGAGATGAGGGTGTTACCTTATGATGATAGATTGAGTAGACTGGGTCTTTACTCGTTGGAGTTCAGAAGGATGAGGGGTGATCTTATAGAAACATTTAAAATAGAAACATAGAAAATAGGTGCAGGAGTAGGCCATTCAGCCCTTCTAGCCTGCACCACCATTCAATGAGTTCATGGCTGAACATGCACTTCAGTACCCCCTTCCTGCTTTCTCGCCATACCCCTTGATCCCCCGAGTAGTAAGGACTTCATCTAACTCCCTTTTGAATATATTTAGTGAATTGGCTTCAACTACTGGTAGAGAATTCCACAGGTTCACCACTCTCTGGGTGAAGAAGTTTCTCCTCATCTCGGTCCTAAATGGCTTACCTCTTATCCTTAGACTGTGACCCCTGGTTCTGGACTTCCCCAACATTGGGAACATTCTTCCTGCATCCAACCTGTCCAAACCCGTCAGAATTTTAAACGTTTCTATGAGGTCCCCTCTCACTCTTCTGAACTCCAGTGAATACAAGCCCAGTTGATCCAGTCTTTCTTGATAGGTCAGTCCCACCATCCCGGGAATCAGTCTGGTGAATCTTCGCTGCACTCCCTCAATAGCAAGAATGTCCTTCCTCAAGTTAGGAGACCAAAACTGTACACAATACTCCAGGTGTGGCCTCACCAAGGCCCTGTACAACTGTAGCAACACCTCCCTGCCCCTGTACTCAAATCCCCTCGCTATGAAGGCCAACATGCCATTTGCTTTCTTAACCGCCTGCTGTACCTGCATGTCAACCTTCAATGACTGATGTACCATGACACCCAGGTAATGAAAGGGATAGACAAGATAGAGGCAGAGAGGTTGTTTCCACTGGTCGGGGAGACTAGAACGAGGGGGCACAGCCTCAAAATACAGGGGAGCCAATTTAAAACCGAGTTGAGAAGGAATTTCTTCTCCCAGAGGGTTGTGAATCTGTGGACTTCTCTGCCCAAGGAAGCAGTTGAGGCTAGCTCATTGAATGTATTCAAGTCACAGATATAGATTTTTAACCAATAAGGGAATTAAGGGTTATGGGGAGCGGGCAGGTAAGTGGAGCTGAGTCCACGGCCAGATCAGCCATGTATATTGAAGAGCATTATGTGCTCAATCAAAGATGTGACAGACTGCTGCGGAGGAGACCTTACACCCAACGCATTTACAGGGAAAAGCAACAACAGAACTTGTGCGATAACATGTGCGTTAGGAGGCTGCGCAAAAATGGGCGATAGCTTGCTTATATGGCTGATAGATGGGCGATCATGTGCCGAAAGTCTAGCCCTTGGTATTTGCCCAACTCCTGCCCAGCGAATGTCCTTCTAATTCTTACACTGGTAAAAGCAGGCCTTACCAGTGTAAGAGTTTTTAAAAAATAGAAAAATAAAACGTTATCACTCATTTATATATTAAAAACCCTGTCTGTTAGGTAAGTTTATTTTTTAGCCCTGTTAAAACATTTTTTTTAAACCAATTAAAAAAATATATATATTTAATTAAATTGCATTTTAAATTAACTTTAAATATGTAATGTGTTTCTTTAATTTATTTTCATTTTTTGGGGGTATTCCCATTCACACTTTTCGTAGCCTCATACATACGGAATTACCCTAAGTATGAATGTGGATCCCTCTACTGTGATAGGTTGGGTAGGCCCATGTAATTTCAGAGATCCGTACGAAACCCGTACGATCCTGGGATACGTGGGCCCCTACGCTGGCCCTCGCGTATAGCCCCAGGATCGCAAGTCGCTCAACCTCCGGGGCCACCAGGTACTTTCATAGAAACTATTGCGGTCTGAGGCATCTGCCCGTGGGAAACCTCAGACCGCAATTTCTGGGCCAATATTACTGTAGAAAATATACTTCAGATTAGAATTTAGGCACATTGTTACCGTGGAATAAAGGGAGCTTTACTCCACATTCTGGTCATGTTATTATATTTGCGCTGGAAGTGCTTGATGTGAACACTGAGACACAAAGCATTTAATTCTTAGTGATAACATCCCTCTTCCTGATAAGCACATACATTCATTCAATCACTCAAAATAGATATAAAGAAAAATTGGCAGACTATGGCACATACTGTTGAAGCTTGCGAACTGCTTCGGGAACTCTGTCAAAATTGTTGCTGGCCAAATCGATTGTCGTAATTTTTGATGGCAAACCAGACAACATACCTGTGAAAGTGAAAACAACAAAACAAAACGTAACAGTGTAAAACATATAAATTTGTTTGTCAAAGATGCAAAGAATGCAAACCTAAGTCCAATAAAAAGAATTAAGCTGCAACAGGGCAAAAAATCAGATTGAAAACATTTTCCAAATTCAGAAGAGGAAAAAAAGTTAATTTTTCTATGATGCAATGAAGTAAATTATAGTGAACTTTTATTGCAATATAAAGTATCAAGATTACTGGAGAAATAAGGCATATGTTGGTTTTAAAATGTGCAGATCAGGATGCATTGACACAATTTAAATAAACTAAAGTGATCAATTATTTCTGCACAGCCCAGGCAAATAGAGTAATGTCTTGAAGCTATATAGCACAATATAATACAATCCAATGAATAAAATTTCTAAATTTGAAATTCTAGTATTTGAAGATTTTCCCTCCATAAGCATTTCCACTATTATAAGAACATAATAAATAGGACCAGGAGTAGGCCATACAGCCCCTCGAGCCTGCTCCGTCATTCAATAAGATCATGATTTATCTGATCATGGACTCAGCTCCACTTCCTTGCCCGCTCCCCATAACCCCTTATCAGTTAAGAAACTGTCTATTTCTGTCTTAAATTTATTTAATGACCCAGCTCCCACAGCTCTCTGAGGCAGCAAATTCTACAGATTCACAACCCTCTGAGGGAAGAAATTTCTCCTCATTTATTCTAAGATCATGCCCTCTCGTTCTAGTCTGCCCCATCAGTGGAAACATCCTCTCTGCATCCACCTTGTCAAGCCCCCTCATAACCTTATATGTTTCGATAAGATCACCTCTCATTCTTCTGAATTCCAATGAGTAGAGGCCCAACCTACTCAACCTTTCCTCATAAGTCAACCCCCTCATCCCCAGAATCAACCTAGTGAACCGCCTCCAAAGCAAGCCTTTCGTAAATATGGAAACCAAAACTGCACGCAGTATTCCAGGTATGGCCTCATCAATACCCTGTATAGCTGTAGCAAGAATTCCCTGCTTTTATACTCCATCCCCTTTGCAATAAAGGCCACTATTCCATTGGCCTTCCTGATCACTTGCGGTACCTGCATAATATCCTTTTGTGTTTCATGCACAAGTACCCCAGGTCCTGCTGTACTGCAGCACTTTGCAATCTTTCTCCATTTAAATAATAACTTGCTCTTTGATTCTTTCTGACCTCACAATTTCCAACATTATACTCCATCTGCCAAATTTTTGGTCACTCACTTAGCCTGTCTATGTCCTTTTGCAGGTTTTTTGTGTCCTCCTCACACATTGCTTTTCCTCTCATCTTTATATCGTCAGCAAACTTGGCTACGTTACACTCAGTCTCTTCTTCCAAGTCTACTGAAGTATTTTTATAACTGGATAAATCCTTGACAAATTCAGACATGTCCATGTCCTAATTATATTGGGGTACAATAGTCAGTATCTTTGTAAATTCAAAAAAAAAATTAAATTCAAAAGCTTTTAAAATGTTCCTAATAGTGTCCTTGCATCCAAAAGAACCAGGTTAATTTTTAGAGCTTCCTCAAAGGCCTGCAAACAAGCTTAATTCGCAGAAATCCCCAATGGAGATTAATTCATCCTGCGGGTGTGGCCAGTTTTGTGGGCATGGCCTGCTTCTGGTGCAATGCTTTTTAAACTAGTGCAAATGATCGCGGAAACTTAAGTTGCGCTGAACGCAATTTGCACTTAAAATTCCGTGATCTTTTGCGCTGAAAAAAACAGCGCAACCAAGTAGAGACTTCAGCCCTCCTTCTTAAGAAATTTATTGAGGGGATCTAAGATACAGGAGAGAGCAGAAACCCCAGGACTTTGAGGTGCCTTCAAATGACATCTTCAAAAGGAATCCTTCCGATCAAAGGATATCTGTTCCCGAAAGAAACCTGAAATGTAAAGTCAAGCATATCAATGGAGCAAAATCCAAGGGAAACAGACCACCTTCCCAGATCTATTAGCTTTGACTCAGTGGGTAGCACTCTCGCCTCCGAATCAGAAGATTGAGGGTACAAGTCCCATTCCAGAGACTTGAGCACATAGTTTAGATTAACAATTCAGTGCAGCACTGAGAGTATGCTTCACTGACAGAGGTGCCGTCTTTTGGATGGGATGTTAAACCAAGACCCTGTCTGCCCTCTCTGGTGGACATAAAAGATTCCATGGCACTATTCAAAGAAGGAGAAGAGAGTTCTTCCTGTACCCTGGCCACTATTTATCCCTCAACCTGTATCATTTTAAAAAAAATAGCCTGAAATCGCAGCCCCCTATGGGCGCATACGAAATGCGTATGCACCCATAGGGGCCCCACAAGTTCTGGGTTTAGGTATTCGAAGCACATGCACCTAAACCCTGAATCTGCAATCTGTCAAGCAGATCCACCGAACCCAAAGATAAAGGGCCTCCGCAGGCGGAGAGTTGGGCTATTTGTCCGACTCCGGCCCAGCAAATGACCGTCAAATTCTTACACCTGGTAAAAGCAAACGTAACGCCTGCTTTTACCAGCTCAAGAGTTTAAAAAAATTAAAAAATTTCATCACTCATTTATAAATTGGAAATCCTGTTCATTAAGGTAAGTTTATTTTTAGCCCTATTAAAACATATTTTTAAAAATTCAAAGAAATACATTTTTGTATAAAATATTTAATTTAATTGCATTTTAATTCATTTTAAATATGTAATTTTTTAAAAAATTAATTTATTTATTTGATTACTGTGTTTTTGGGGTATTCACATTCATACTTATAGCAACTCCGCAGAAACGGAACTCACCAAAAATATGAATATGAATACCCCCATTTTGAGAGGTTGGGCCAGCCCACATGATCCCAGCGACATGTACGAATCGCGCAAGTCCCTGGGATACGTGGGTCCCTACGCAGGCCAGGCATAGAGGCCCAGGACCAGAAGTCTCCGCACCTCCAGGACCACCAGGTACTTTCGTAGAAATTTTTGCGGTCTTGGCATCTGGGCCAAATTATCTAGTCATTATCTCAATGCTGTTTGTGGGTTCTTGATGTGCACAAAATTGGCTGCCACGTTTCCTGCATTACAACCATGACTACACTCAAAAGTACTTCATTGGCTGTAAAGCATTTTGTGACATCCTGATGTGAAAGCGACTAGAAAAATGCAAGTTCTTTCTATGAATCTCACTGTAGCAAAAAGCTCCAACAGACTCTAATAAGTGATAAGCCTTGGGTCTTCTTTGTATCTAACACCATTGAGCCTGACCAGCATTACAGAGGTTTCATATGTTGAAGAATAGAGTCGAATGAAGTAGTACTACCAATTCACAAGAGAAGAAAGGAATCGGTATCTCTCCTCCAATCCAACTCCTCAACTAAATCTGCCATTGCTGGCTACAACTCTCACTATCTCTCCTGGGCAAGATACTCCTACGCTCACAGTAAGGAATAATCCACTACTCACAAAAGAGAACCGTACTGAGATTTCCAGAAGAGCCATTCACTGGGTGAATACGAAGATTTACACTCGCCTCAGTGTAGGACTGGAATTAACTACCTCAGACTGCTTTAAACTTATATTTCACATTTCAGAGATCAACCTTTATTCCCAAGTATACATTCACAAAGAAAACTCCTTTCCCTTGGCTATCTATTTGCAAGTATACTTACGGAGATGATTCTCCGAGGCTCTGAATGTTTCCAGCTTTGAGAATTGCATCAGAAATGTATCCACTATGGTAGAGATGCAGTTCTGACTAAGATCTAGTAGATTAAGCTCAGTCAAACACAGCAAGGATACAATCGTGCTCATTTTGTTTCTAAAGAGAAAAAATATATATCCAATTTAAAATAAAAAGTTTATTTCTTATTTTCCAACTTTACAAAACAGCAATATAAAGAATTAGCAGAAAGCATGCATGTTGTAAATGCCAAATTCAATTGAAGTCATGATCTGAAATGGATCTCTGACAATTCTGAGACTTCTTAAAGAATTCTGTATAATAGGGGAAATCTGTCCTCAATCATGAAGTTTACTGATTGTATTTACTTCATTATCCTCCACCTCAGATTTGTTTTGAAATAAATGTGATGTATGTTTTGACACTACAGCCAAATGGAGATCCATGCCACATCAGGTGGAGCAATATGTTCTCAAAATTCCGTTTGGAACACAATCCCATTGATAGCTAAGAAAAATCTCTGACATAAGCAAGATTATCAAATGTTACACAAGACAAATAATAATGAGTATTTTTTTCTATTTATCGTAGCTCTCTATTGTGCTACAAAATAGTTTCTTTACATTTTTATTTCATGATCCTACCTATAATCAATGATATAACAATTCAGAAACACTGGAAGTCAACAAAAAACCAAGTCAAACTGAATTATGCGAATATTCCTGGATTGAAATTTGGTCAATTAAAGTGCAGTAGACCGGACTCCAATTGATTTACTGATGCAACTTATGCAAGGTTCATCCTACCTGCACTGTGGGAAAAAATAGGAAATTAGTTAAAATTGGTAGAATAGAGTATGTTAGTTAGAAAGTGATTAAATGAAAGTTAAAATGAGAAAAGAGTGCACACATAAATAAGAGGAAAAGATAATAAAGGACAACAAAGCATCACAGCTTGTGACACCAAGTCAGGCTTTCCTGTGGCAGGTTTATTGGAGACTATCTGTTGGAACCATGTTTCTACCAAGTTAGCTCTTTTTGAAGGGTCATAATACCATCATCAGACATTCTGGGATTGCTACACGACCTTGGATTGCTCATCTGAATTAGTTCTTAAGGTCTAAATATCAAACAGAAAACCTTTCTGCCAGAGATCAACAATTCATCACTCACCTACTCTAGTAATAAAGGAGCTCTATGGCTGTACTAAAATTAACATTTTCACTGGAGCATTAGTTGACATATGGAGCTAAATTACCAGCTGGTCTCAGAGTACAAAGTTAACTCAACCTGCAGAAATGAATGAACATAATGGAATTTTACTTTTTGTATTTGAAGAATCACTGTGTGGGAGGGAAGAAAATTTTGCCAGACCCACATTCTGTTGCACACATGCCTAAAAAATTTCCAAAAGTTAATGAACAGCTTCCAAAAAGCTGACATCCCAAGAAATTATGCACAACTGAAAAACAATCCTGATTAAAAGGTCTATGACTAAGGCCACTGCTTCATGGCAACTGAATAAGTTCAATTATTTTATATTCCTTTACATTTCAGGATTTTTAGTAGTGCTTTGGGATCACATTTCACAATTCAGTTTGTTATTATGCGAAAAGTGAAATCCAATGGCCTCATGTATGACATACAACGTAGTTACTATGGGCCCAAGTTTCGACTGACCTGTAAAACGGCACACCTCCATGAGGTACAGCAATTTTCCAGCACAAAAATGGTGCCAAAAACCTACCTTGCAAGTCTGCACACTCCTCAGCAAGTCCTGGATGTTGCCATGGCGCAGCACTTCAGGTCGGGGGCGGAGCCAGGTCCCTGCGCTGAAAACTGCCGGGACCTCTGCACATGCGCACTAGAGTGTGCGCACATGTGCAGCAGCTCCTGGCAGCTCCTTGCCCCCAGAATCTGTGTGTGTGCTGCAAGCTGCGTGGGTGGGACCCGAAGCACGTCGCCCCTATCCCAGGCCGAATGGCCTACCGCACCCGCCGCTGCCGAGTTTAGTTAAAGGTAGGTTACTTGAGTTCTTTATTTACAATTAGTGTGTGTCTGCCACCTCTAATTTACAAAGAAAAATAGGTGTGCACTGGAAAAAGACCACTGCAGCCCATCTGGTTGTTGAGAGTGTCCAGGAAATATCAACCTTACCACCCGGGCAGCCATCTGACAGAGAAATCAGGGGTTGAAATATATAGTTTCCTGAAAATGCGAGTGCAGATAGATAGAGCCTTAAAAGGTCAATAGCGCTCACTTCAGCCTCTGTTGCATTAAGTTTCCGCTTGGTGTTCGATCTCACATATTCCAAATATTTAGACTGCATTATCCCAGGCCGAATGGTCTACCGCACCCGCCAGCCGCTGCCGAGTTTAGTTAAAGGTAGGTTACTTGAGTTCTTTATTTATTAATTGAATTATTTACTTCATTTATTCTTTATTTTTTATTGAATGCTTATTACTTTTTATGCTGTGTTTAGTACTTTGTAAGTCTTGGTGCTTTAGGTGTAGGGTTCCTTCTATTTTTTATTTGTTAATTAATTGCTTATTATTTTTTGTGCTTTGTTTAGTGCTTGGTGCAAATGCACACTGCTTTGTTTAGTGCTTGATGTTTTAAATGTATTTATGCTTCTTTAATGTTGTTGTGAAGGTGCTTAGTGCTTTGCAAGGTCTCCTTCCCCCCTATCTCTGGCTGCTTAATGCTTTGGAAAATCCTCTAACTTCCCTCTACTTCTCTTCCCCCCCATCTCTGGCTACTTGCAGTGATTTCTTAAGACACCACAAGGTTTTTCTGAGCATACAAAAGTGGACACATACGCTGGCCTAAGTTAGTTTGGGGTAACTTTTCTCTGTCTAAACTTGCTTAAATGGCCAAAACAAGTGTAACTGGTTGGTCATGCCCCCTTTTGAAAAAAAAAACTGAACTAAAACGAAACTGAACTAAGTCACTGAAATTGGAGCAAACTAAATGTGGAGACGTGCGATTTTTAAGATACTCCAAAAAACACTAGTTGCTCCAAAAAATATAGGAGCAACTCCAGTCTTTGCCCAGGAGTTGCTCCGTTTTATTTGGAGCAACTAGATTTTTTTTGAAGTATCTTAAAAATCGCAATTTGCTCTATTTAATTTGCTCCAGTCTAAGTGAGTTAGTTAGGTTTTTTTTTTTAAGTTTAGTTTTTTTTCCAAAAGGGGGCGTTACAGCCACTTGTGCCTATTTTGGCCATTTAAGCAAGTTTAGACAGCTAAAAGTTACTCCAAACTAACTTAGGCCAGCGTATGTGGCCACTTGTAGCCGCACAGAAAAGCCTCGCGCTGAGCTAAGTAATCAGCGCAGGTAAGTACATTTAAAGCACCAAAAACAAATTAAAAATACAAGGAAGCTGAGAGGACCTGCACCTAGCACCAAGACTTACAAAGCACTAAACAACTAGATTAAAAATGGATTGGTAAACTAGCAAATACATTACAGCAAGTCCTGTAAATAAGAATTTCAGCCAAACTATTTTACAGAATTCCTTTTGAAAGCAGAAGAAGAGTAAACTTGAATGTAAATCAAACAAGAATTTAGGACCACATAATCAATCAATCAATAAATAAATAAACAAATAAAAAATAGAAGTCCTACCTACCTTCAGCAAAGCTTTACTGCAGAAAAACACCAGCAACTGGCCGCCGATGAGGAAGCCCATTCGGCCAGGGCTAGGGTGGTAAGACGCACACCGGGTGGCTAGGCTCAACGCGGCATCGGTAAGGGGAGGGGGGGGGTGGGGGGAGGCTGAACGTGGCATAGGGGAAATGATGACAAAGGCCCAGCTCAGGTGGGCTGGTCACCTGGTCCCAATGTCTGGTACGAGACAACCGGAGAAGGCATTCTACAATGATTCGAAGCTTGGTAACTGCTCTCATTGTGGTCAGTTCAAAAGATATATGGTTTGCCAAAAGACCAATCTTAAAAATGAGGCATCCCAGCTGACACATGGGAGTATGCTGCTTATGACCAGAACATTGATAAAAGATGATTCACAAAGACACAACAAAGCTTTAAGCAAGTCATATCCAGCTAGCTGAAGAAAAGAGAAATCAAATCAAAAAAGAGTAAGATTAGCCGTCGGGGGGGGGGTGGGGGGGTGGAAGCTGAACATGGCAGGGAAAGCCGATGAGGAAGTCATTTCAACCAGGGCTAGGGGCAGCGTGCTTCGGTCCTCTCCCACGCAGCCTGCAGAGATTGTGGGGGCGAGGAGCTACTGCACATGCGCGCACACTCTAGCGTGCATGTGCAGAAGTCCCGGCACTGTTTTCAGCGCCAGGACCTGGCTCCGCCCCCCACCGCTTGTGCTGCGCGACGCCAAGGGCCTGCAACGTTCCAGCAACGGGGAGAATACTGAGGTAAGTTTTAGGCGTGGTTTTTCTTCTACAAAGTCGCCGCACCTCATGGAGGTGCGCCGTTCTGAGTGGGAGGGGGCAAACTTGGGCCCTATGGGTGTGCAGTGACATGAACTTGTCATGACTTAAGCAGCAGCTATGGCTACTATCCCATCAACTGTATTTATCTACTAAAATATTAAATATAATAAATCAGTTGTAACACTCCTACACCATGTTCTGTCTAGGGCAAAATTAATTTTAAAAGTGTCAACATGTAGTATTGGATGTAGCATCAGTTACACTTCTCGTTGGTGGTGTGATGGGTCTCAATTCTAACTGGCCATGTACTGCATATGAACATTAGTGTTTGAACTACAAATTTTGTTTTTTGTCACAGCATGCAATACCACCAGGAGCCCACTGGATGGCAGATTATCATAATCCTTTCCACAGAGCCAGAACAGCAGTTAAGAAAGCAAGTGGTATGTCGGCTGTTATCATAAGAGGATTTGAGTACAATGTCTTACTGCAATTATATAAGACCCTGGTGAGACCACACCTGGAGTATTGTGTACAGTTTTGGTCTCCTTGCCTAAGGAAGGATATACTTGCCATAGACGAAGTGCAACAAAAGTTCTCCAGTCAGATTCCAAGGATGTGGGGGGGGGGGGGAAATAGTCCTATGAGGAGAAATTGAGACGACCAGGCCTATATTCTCTAGAGCTTAGAAGAATGAGAGGTGATCTCATTGAAACATACTAAATTCTTACAGGGCTTGACAGGATAAATGCAGGGAGGATGTTTCCCCTGGCTGGGGAGTCTAGAACTAGGGGTCACAGTCTCAGAATAAGGGGTCGGCCATTTAGGACAGAGATAAGGAGAAATTTCTTCACTCAGAGAGTGGTGAATCTGTGCAATTTTCTACCCCAGAGGGCTGTGAATGCTCAGTCGTTGAGTATATTCAAGACAGATCGATAGATTTTTGGATATTGTTAATCAAGCGATATGGGGACAGTGCAGGAAAGTGGAGTAGAAGTAGATGATCAGCCATGATCATATTGAATGGCAGAACAGGCTCAACGGGCCAATAAGCCTACTTCCTGCTCCTTTTTCTTATGTTCTTATACTCAATCTTGTGCCTTGGTGGCAAGAACTAAATGCGGTATTCAATATGTGGCTTGAGTAGAGCACTATATGGCTTGAGCATGATGACTTCTGACTTGTACTTTACTGATTTGGCAATACAAGTCAGTCTTCTGTTTGCTTTGTTGACTACTTCTTTGTAATGACAGGATACGGTCAGTGACGAGTTTACTGTCACTCTCAATCTCTTCCATAGCTAGCTGAACTCCATTCATTAAGTACGTCCCCACTTTATTTCTCCCCAATGTCCAATACCTTGCACTTATCTGTATCGACATCCTTCTGCCATAGTCCTTCTTACTTGCAAAAATTGCTTCGGTCCTCCCTTAGCTGCTTCGTCAGGCTCTGCTGATTCCTTCCCCCCCACCCCCACCCCACTTTCCTGGTTATCATTTGGTAGCTAACCAATTTACATGCACATCATTTACATCAGAAATATGTGGGGTCCATCTCTGGAGCACTTCACTATGTATATCCCCAGCCCAACATCATTCTTATTACCTGCTTCCACTCTCTTTCAGCCAATTCTTTACCCACCTCCAAGTTTTACTTAGCGTACCCTATGCCTTAAGCTTGTCTAACAGCCTTTTATCTGGAATCACACTGTTGGTCCTTTACAGAGTTTTAGCATTTAATGGGCCATAATTTGCGTTCTGTATGATGGCGTACTCTCATAGTACGCCTACATATCGCCTTTGAAATGGACAGTAAGTTCGGGATTTCCATAAGTTAAATTCCAAACTTGCAATCGGTCAAATTCCAACTTGACAGATGATCCACACCGATGTGGAATCCTAATTGTTGCCGCAGAGTTGGGCTAATTGCCCACCAACTGCCCAGCAATTACATGTGAAAATTTTATGGCAGGGCCCAACGATATATCCTGACAAATCCAAGTAATTTTAAAAGCTATATAAAGCCAGAAATGGAAGCATTTTAGGATTTTGTCCATGAAAGTTTCAGAGGAAGCGGGAGCTACATTGAAGGTTTTTTTTAAAAAAACATCCATGTGAAACACATGCTTAAAAAAAAATCCACACAGGAAGTGGAGGAAAGGGGAAAAAAACCCTCATTACGAGAGCCTTTTGGGATTTAATGTGCATAAACATCTACATTCTAAATAATGAGACATTATGTTTCCTGATTGGAGCACCAGCCCACGTGATCCCAGGTACGGTTCCGCGCACAGTGCGCCGGAGATCCGTGGGCCACTACACTGCACTCTACTACACAGCTTCTGCCAGCAACCTCTCAAAGGAGTGCCCCCATCAAGTAAATGCGCACTTAATTTGGATGCCAGCGGTGTAATCCGTAGTTAGGCCGCCGACAGCAAAATTCAGGCCAATATGTTTAACTAACTGGCAATCCCATTGGCAATAACCAGTTACTTACCCTTTAAGTAACAGTTCTTCTAGTTTTTCTGTGGCTTCACCAAGACACTCTGGGAAAGAGGAGAGCTGATTTTGAGATAAATTTAATTTTTTCAGGGTTGGGCATCTGGAGTTCAAGGTCAGAGAATGGCCAATGTAGTTTCTGGAGATATCAAGGGAGCTAATGGAATGCATTTCCAGTGTACATGAAGGAAAGGAGGTGAACTTGTTGTTGCTCAAGTCCAAGTCAGTCAGACACTTGAGAGTCTAAGGGAAAATAAATAACATTATCATATTAGAGAATGTTGATTCTTACTTTAAAGCAAGTCAATTATATCTGATTTGTTTCCCCTATTAGGTTGCATTAGAATCACTTACTTAGGTGTCAGCATTTCAGTTTAAAGTGCCCTCAAATTCCATGTTCATGCAAGTTATTAATTTTATAATTGTGCTAATGTCTCAAATGTGTGCTTTCTTTGAGGAATTCTGTAACCCAGCCCACCAGAAATTCTATCTTTTACTCAAATCTAGTGTAGTTAAGACTGCTGTCTAATATTCCAGTTAGTTAATACACAAAAACACAGGTTTTACAATAGATATTAATAGAACACACATCTCAGTGATTTAAAAAAATCCAGAACCAATGGTGTCTATATCTGTAAAAATACATTACAGTTCTTACAGAGCACAAATCTTGTGAGAAGCTTGTTAAGTTATTTTGACTAAGATCCAGTTTTTGTAGTTGTGCAAGTTGTGCAGCAATACAACATTTCTCATTTAAGCAGCTTAGACTCTCCAAGTCATTTGCAGAAAGATCCAATGACCTGATGAATTCCATCTCAAAACCAAGCTGCAACAAATGGTCTTGTCCACATCCAAAAGAGAGTCTTTTTGGTGCACAATCTAAGAAAAAGCATACATACATTTTTTTTAAATTGCAGCAATTAGCCAGCTCACAACCTGAAACAAACATTCCATCACATTTAAGAGTTGCTTGTTCATGAACTTTCTGGTATAAGTGAAATGTATAAACAAAGAGAAAAAATGTCACGGTTCTGAAAACCAAAGTTATCCCAACTGACTTTATAAAGCACATATAGGCCACATCAAACTAATGAATTTTCAGAGAGTCTAAACCTTCTCCTCTTCTCCGAATCCATGTCAAACTCGACTGATTAGCTCCACTACTTACAAACATACAAAATGTACAGAGGAATAGTTCAAATGATGTTCCAAATGCAATTAGTCTACTAGGGAGAGGGAGTTAGGTGGGAAAATAAAATCTTGCTTCATTCTTCATTCCACTTGGGGTACGACAGCTTCCATAGAACATTAATGTGCTGGAGACACTTTCCAAAAGAAAAAAAAGACAGATGGATTGGGGGAATTCATAGATGAGTTACAAGGGTTATCCCAGGACTAAATGCTCTAAGTTACGAAGAGAGTCACATGGACCAATTTTCAAATCTTGAGAGAAGTGCAGAATATAAAAAGGAAGCAAATTATTTAACTGGACAGAGTAGTGAATTAAGAGGATATGGTCAAATTTCAAATGGTGCTAAACCTGGGGGGAGCGAGCAGCTAATACTGCCAAGGCAGCCAGAAACTACATCATGAGTTAAGTATTTAAGTGGGTGGAAGAGGGAGACAAAAACAAAGGCTCAGGCTGTAGAGGGCAAATTTAGTAAAGCTCCTTTTCACATCAGGGAATGATCAACATGTGGATTGGAACTCTGGTTAAGGCAATGGGAGCAAAAACCTTGGAATAATTTACAGAACAATTCGATGCAGTGTTGGAGGTAATGATAACAGCAGGTTTGTCTGCAATAATGAATTTGATACCCCTGCTCATCTGTGCTGATTTGGAATGACCTAACACAGCATAATTCAAGTTAAGGTTTTTATTTTTCCTTACCTGGTTTACAAATCACATGAGAAATAATTCTCCGCCTTGGGTTAACGGCAGGCTCAACATCGTCAAGTGAACTCTGTCAATGTAGAGAGGTGTTTAAAAAATGGATTAGAAACAGGTGCACTAAATGTTTTCCATCGATCAACATTAACAGTCTTCAAAAAAAATGGCAAATTATTACATTTACTGCTACAAGATTATTGGTGCCCAGAAGTTATGTTTTCTTGCATAACAACTGTCACTGCACATCAAAAGTAATTCATTACAAAATACATCCATATTATAAAAATGGTATCTTCATTTTATAAATATAATAGAGGTACTGGAGAAAGTGCAATAAAGATTCACAAGGATAATACTGGTTATAACTCATCAGGAAAGACTGAACAGGCTGGTACTCTTTTCTCTAGCAAAGAGAAGACTGAGGGGTGATTGGGTTTCATAGGGTAAAGGTAGAGCAGATGTTTCCACTTGTGGGGGAGAGATCAGAACTAGGGGTCATAAATATAAAAGACCATCATCAATAAAACCAATAAGGGATTCAGGAGAGACTTATTTTCCCAAAGAGTGGTAAGAATGTGGTCTCCCTACCACAGGGAATAGTTGAGGTGAAAACGAACAGCTGGATGAGCACAAGGGAGAAAAGAATAAGAGGATATGCTGATCAGGTTTATATGAAGAGGGGTGGGAGGAGGCTCATTTAGAGCATAAACACTGGCATAGACAGTTGGGTCGAACGGATACATAAGGCGATATTTTGACATATGATGTATAAATGCAAGAAATATCATGAAATTAAATTGTGCATAGCCCTTTTGAAGCACTCAAGCCAAAATCTTCCTATTTGTCCCATAAACATAAACCCCGAAATACATGGGGAATTCTACCAACACAAAATGAAGCGGTCAGCCATGTCTCAGTTAATAGCAATCTCACCTCGAAGTCAGAAGTCGGCTCTCAAGTCCCACTCCATAGACTGGAGCACAAAAATCTAGGCTGAAACTCCAGTGCAACACAGAGGGAATTCTGCAATGTCAGAGGTGCTGATTTTCTGATGAGACGTTAAACCAAGGCCCCATCTGCTCTCTCAGATGGACTCCTATGGATGATCCCGTGGCAATATTTCGAATACCAGAGGAGCTATCCCTGGTGTCCTGGCAAATATTTATCCCTCAGTGTCAGCTGTGGCTCAGTGGATAGCACTCTCACCTCTGAGTCAGAAGGTTGTGGGTTTAAGTCCCACTCCAGGAACCCGAGCACGAAAAGAAATCTCGGCTGACACTCCAGTGCAGTGCGGAAGGAGCACTGCACTGACAGAGGTGCTGTCTTTCAGATGTGATGTTAAGCCGAGGTCCCGTCTGCTCTCTTAAGTGGACATAAAAGATTTCACGGCACTATTTCGAAGAAGAGGAGAGTTATCCCTGGTGTCCTGGCCAATATTTATCCCTCAATCAACATAACAAAAAAAACAGATTATCTGGTCATTATCACATTGTTGTTTGGCGGAGCTTGCTTGTGTGCAAATTAGCTGCCGCGTTTCCTACTATACAACAATGACTGCACTTCAAAAGTACTTCATTGGCTGTAAAGTGCTTTGAGACGTCCAGTGGTCATGAAAGGTGCTATATAAATGCAAATCTTTCTTTTCTTTCTTTAAATATAGCAAAGCAGAACCCTAGCCAAAACCAGAGACCCCATCGTAAATCCAGGGGATGGGGCCAGCTGCATGGCCACGGTAGGTACATTGTGCCTGCAAAAGTTGGAGAGCAACTGCCATGCCACTTTGACAGCAGAAAAGAGGCCCAGTGAGGACTCGAGTAAAGTTCTCTTCTTCTGCTCCCAATGGAGCAAAGGAAAATGATAAAAACCGCAGTCTGGTTACATGACCACCAACAATGATTTTATTACTGGGTAACAATAGGATTGCTTCTGCAAAATAGTGCTAATCCCACCAGCTTTGCTTCTTGATGTGCTGTACTGTTTGCAGTACTCCAACTAGTGGCCTAGTTAAGAATTGCAACAATTAACTAATTGCAAGGGAGCTGAATGGGATCACCAGTCCAGAGTGGAAGCTGAACTGATCACCAACTAATCAGCCCAATGATCCACCACTAAAACTACATGTACAGTAGCAATTTATGATAGCTTACCATTTTTTCAGACAACTGGTACAAAACTGCTGCAAATTTTATTTTCCACAACTAGAATCTTTAAAATTACATGAAATTGCACATTAAAATTAGTTGGCACATCACACATTAAATAGACTACATCAGGGGTGGCCAATCGGCGGCTCAATAGCTGCATGCGGCTCTTCAGAGGACAATATGTGGCTCCTGAAATCTTTGAAGAAATATAGGTTATATGGTGACTAGCTTCCATAGCCGTTGGCCAAGTCCCACCTGTGACGTCACGTGACTGCTTCCAGCGAGAAACTGGCGCCTGGACTTGGAGATAGCTAGGCGCTCAGTCTGGACTCGAAAGTAAACACGGTTTGTGCGACTGTGGAAATTTAATAAAAAATGTTCTTACCCCATCTAACAATGGAAGGCAAATGCAAACGGAAACGAAAATATACCTAAGAAAATCATGGTTTCCAACAGGAGTGGGAGAATAAGTACTTTTTTGTTGAACTTAATGGTAAGGCCATATGTCTTTTTTGCCAGACGTGTACCTCTCAGTTCAAAACTTCAAACTTGCAGCGTCATTTCGCTTCGAGCCATGCACATTTGGATCAAGAATTCCCACAAGGTTCTGAACTCTGCACTTTAAAACTAAAAACTTTGAAACAACAAATAGATGTACAAGCCCCGGTCTTCACCAGATTTGCCAACCAATCTCAGACTGTAACGTTATCCTCCTATTATGTGGCCTGGCACATAGTCCCTGCAAAAAAGCCCTACTCTGAAGGCGAGTTTATAAAAAGGTGCCTTATTGATGTGATTTCAATCCTGTCACCAGAGAACGAGAATCTACAGAAGAAAATTTCTGGCCTGCAACTCTCACACCACACAATAGAACGCAGAATCTCTGACCTGAACAATAACATTGAATTGCAATTGCACTCACATCTTCAGCAGTGAGAGTATTTGAGCATCGCTTTGGATGAGTCATGTGATGTACAAGGTAAACCTCAGTTATCAGTATTTGTCTGCACTGTGTCTGACGACTGTGGTGTAAGGGAAGAAACTCCTCAATATCGTGCCACTAAAGGACAGAACTCGTGGATGAGATCTAAAAAAGGTGTTGATGTCGGTAGTTGCAAAAAACAACTTGCTTTTACAGAAGCTCATTGCCATTGCAACGGACGGAGCTCCGTCCATGTGGGGATCTATGAATGGATTAGTAGGGCTTTGTAAATCTGATGAGACCTTTCCTGAATTTTGGACATTTCACTATTATTCAACGTGAGCAACTGGTGTCTAAAAATCTCAAATTAGATCACATCATGAAATCTGTCTTAGATATTGTGAATTTCATTCGCACAAATGCACTCAATCACAGACAATTTCAAAATCTAATTAAAGAACTGGATGAAGACAACTCCTCTGCCGATCTGTCACTTCACTGCTTAGTTCGATGGCTCTTGAGAGGTAAAGTTATTTCCCATTTTTTCGAGCTGCTGGAATCAGTGAAATTGTTCATGGAAGAGAAGGACAGAATACACACTGAGCTTTCAGATCTTGGGTGGGTTCTAGATTTGAATTTTCTTGCAGACATGCTGCTGAATTTGGATAAACTAAACGTGGAATTACAGAAGAGATTCAAGTTGCTGTGTGATCTAGTGCAAAGGGTATTTGCGTTCATAAACAATCTGCAATTGTTTCACAGACAAATACTTAAGGGAGAGTTGACACACTTTCCCTCAAGTCACAACTTCAAGCCAGATCAAAACAAAATGAAGCAGAGCCCCCAAAATGGAGTACAACTAGATATGCAAGCTTGATTAAAGATCTTAAGGACAATTTTGAGGAAAGATTCCAAGATTTGCAACGGAAAAGATCTCAAATCAGATTTCTGATTGACCCTTTTAGTGCTGAATCGATTGCCTGATGCCCCCGTTAATCACTGACACAGCAATGTCCCAGTTGGAAATAATGGAACTTTTGGAAGATGACATTGAAATCTGTTCAGAAGACAGAGGGGACCCTTACTTTCTGGAAATCTGCACCAAAGGATAAATACCCCAACATCAGAGGTCCAGCCTTAAAATTAATCTCGACGTTTGCCTCGACCTATCTTTGAGAGTCTGTTTTCTCGATACTCAAACTTGTAAAATCCAAGCACCGATCAGTTTTGACGGACAGCCACTTTGGAGAACTGCTGCATGTGAGCACATATTATATATATGGGCCCAGGACTTGACCAGGCTCAATGCTTCATCTTCATTAGTTTGAATTTCTATTTTTGAAGTGTTAACAGTTATTTCAACTTACATTCAGTTACAACTTTGAAATAGTTGGAGTTATTTCAACTTGGATACTTCAAATTTCAGTTTTTAATGTGGAACTACTGCTTTCTGCATTTGTTGTGGAATCTCGATTGGTCTCTGCTAACAATGTGGTTAGCAATGATCAATCAGAAAGCAAGTTGGAAACCGATGTATAAAATCAAAGAGATGGGGATAATGTGAACGCTAAAATCTATTCAAAAAAGGGGTGACATAAGAGATATAATATTTACATTACTTTGTATTAGATCTTATTTTCTATTCAAAATGTAATTTCCATACCAGAGAGCTGTAGTGTCTCAATTTTGCTGTAGATTCATACGTTCCATCATGCACGTCATAGTTTGGATCTTGAACCAGGACATCACTTCCTAAATTTAAAAGAAAACAATAGTTCGGGATATTTGCAATTAACAGGGAAATGAAAATACTGCGAAACTGCTCTGTAGCAGACATTCAATACAATCAGCCTTATTTGCAATTCAAATATAACCCAACTGTGAAGGTAACGTTTGAACAAAGTTTAAGTTCCTTTGTTTTAACCATGCAGTTTATTTTCAAATAAATGAATATAAGCTACAGAAATACAATCTTTTATTACTCAAATATTCTGCATTTCATGATTGTTCTGGTTTACAAACACCACACCCTACATTTCAGTCATCAAAAAATAATGAACATCCCCAACACATCAACAAGGCATGCAGTGCAGAGCAAAGTTGTAGAAGTGTTAATAAATTCTGGCATAATTTAGACTAGGGGACCATGTACCAAACATTGATGGAAGAAATTCACACACAAAAACATTTCTTCTTTTTACAAATGTAAATAAAATAGCTGAAACTGTCAATGGATCTTTGTGAACCATAAGTCACATGCAAAATATCATGTTTTTATAACAAGCAAGTGAGTCCTATGACTCTAATTCATTATTTGATGATAGAGGCTGTAAAAAGGAACAAAGACCCACAATGACTTAACTGGTGATAAAGCAAAAAGCTAAATCAGCAAAGTTGATTTGAGTATCAATCAGAAGCTAACCTTCACTCTCCAAGTCATCAAATAGGCTGCTTTCTTCTGTATCAGTCGCTGACACATCCGACAATAGAGTGCAATCACTGTTCTTGTCCAATGCTTCCTCAGAATAGCTTAATTCAGAATTTGTATTTGAATTCTGCATTACCAATGATGCCGATTCTGCCCTATCCCTCAACAAAAGTCTCGCCAAGGAAGCATCTGTGGCTATAGAACATGGAAACAATAATCATTAATTTGTCTGCAGCAGACATGCATATGTTTCTTATCCCCTCGGGGTGGGAAATCAGCACTAAGGATAGGAAATTCTAGTATCACAGTAGTGTTTGCCCCCATAAGTAAAGCAACTGGAGTTGAGACAAGCTGTAAAAGAATAATTATGAAAAGAGCATACCTGGGAACAGAGCAAGGGGGAGAGGAGTTGGGGGGAGGGAACAAAGTGCCATTGTAAATTGGTGCCACAGAATTGGAGGGGAAATGGCTTCCTCTTTGGACAAGAAGGGAGGAACAAAGCGTGCCTCTGAGGAAGGGAACCAGAGGAAGGGAACAGATAGCTGTGAACTGATTGGAGTGGACGGGTTGGGTTCCTTAGCAAAAAGGAGACAGTGACTGTTCAGGTTGATTTTGGGATGGGATGGTCTAATGTGTTTGTTGAACATGGATAAACTCAAAAGATATTTATTTTTAAAATTCAAATAGATGTCATCTGTGAAGTTAAAAACATGCTGTAAACCAGAATGTACCACCTTGCGGGTCAAAATACTACTAGTTTACAGGTGTGCACGCCCCAGGTCCACCAGTCTGCTCAAGAGATGTACCAGCATTTGGGAGCAATGTGTACATCCCTAAACCTCACTTGAAATCATTAGGAGAATAACTTGGTTACACTTTTTCCCCAAATGCATGAATTGTAGAAACAGGAATCACATCCCTTTACATGGTTACTTGACATTTGTTAGTCAACAAAGATGAAGAACACACCTATAAATAGCCACTATATTAACAATCCAATGCATTATAAAGTATGACAACTATAGGATGCTCATTGATAAGTTACTGATGCTGTATACACAGTGTATTAAGAAAAAATTCTAATACATGGTTTAGACTGAAGTTTCTAGGAATAGATGGTGCCACGTAACATTAAGTGTGATGTTCAGAATAAAGATGGCACAGTGTTACAGTACAAGCACTAATGTTTGGCATGAAATTCAGATTAAATTCTCACTCTAGGGAGCCCTGATTTCAGCTGAATCACTACGATGCCAAGCAAAGCCCAGGGGCCTCCTAGCAAGGGAGAAAAATCAGAACAAGGGCAATCATCGGGCTATATTAGCAGCCAGCCGAGCAACCAGTTCAGAACTGCACTATGGAAGCCTTGGAGCAGGCCACCCACTTCTTGGCTGCAAATGGTGAAGAGTCTGGGAAGGAGGCGAAAACCAGAAAAAAGGAAAATTAAATGTAAACACCCTCAGAAAACAGTAGTTATACACCTTACCAACATTAACTGATACAACTATAAAAGTCAAACAATCTCTTCATGTACTTACTCAGCTGCCGTTTTGAAATGGGAAACTTTTCATCGGGAAACAATGGACGTAACCAAGCAGCTTCAATCTTGCTCATACGAAGTCCACCCAGGCAAATAGCCTTATTGTTTTGATCCAATCCAAGTTTTCTTAAAAGCAAGCTTATGATTTTATCATTACCCATTTTAATACTGTCATCTAATGCTTTCCGAATATCTTGCTCACGTGTTCCACTGTTAAGCAAAAGTTCCACTAAAAATGGGTTGCTGCTTTTCTTACAAGCCTATGAAAATCATTAAGAAGTTGTTAAAATTCAAGTACTAATAATTTGACCAAGCAAAATTACAGAGAAGTTATGTTTTGTTCTCAGAATCCAAAAAGCATAATGGAGTTTTTTCTCACATAATGGGGGGGAATTTTAACATGAAGGAGAATGAGGGTTTTTAGGTGAGGGTGGGGGTGGGGTAAAGCTGGCAAAAATGCGAGTATGTTGGGAAGCTGGTTCCAACCTGCCAACTTCACTATTTAACTTGGGCCTGTTAGGCTGGTTGACTATTAACTAATCACTCAGTTGGAGCCATATTTCAACACACTTTACCATCGCATCCACGGGTTTCCTGGGCCTCCTGAAACTAATCATTGAAAGCAAAACAAGAACACAATGTCAATTCAGGAGGCTGACCAAAACTCATGCATATACTGCAATAAATACTCAGTACTCAGCTGCTTTATTACTTACAAGAGGGAAAGGTTTATTTATAGTACTTATGCTGAGTGTTTACTTTCTATACTTTGAAGGTTTTCAGAATCAGGTCTGGATGGGTGTCGCCTTGGCTGCCTTAAATTGGGCCTCGGACAAGGAGCAATATGACCATCAGCAGTGGCAATAGACTGCTGTTGACAGACTGCAGCTGAACAGCAAAGAGCGGAGCAGCAATGGGGTGCAGCTCACAGGAGGGTGGACAGGCAGAGTTGAACTTCCTTGATCGGTCGGAATAGCAGTGCTTCTTCGGAGGCTCTCACATCAGGTGGTGGCAGACATCTACAGCCTCCTAGAAGAGGACCTGCACCTCGCTGGATCTGGTGGCCATTCTTAAGCAGAGCTGTCAAAGTGACCACTCCCTTTTGCCTCCAGATCCTTCCAGCGCTCTGCCAGAAACATATCCAGGATCTTTAAGTTGGCGGCTCACAAATGCATCAGGCATGGGTTGTTTGCTCGGACTGTAATTGTGAACTGCGATGATGGTAGTCAAAGTAAGCAGGCGCTCGGGCTTGCGTCTGAGTCGATGATCACTGGGGCAGAGGGCGGTGGGGTCGATGATCGTGGGTGGGTTTACAGGGTTAGCTCGTTTGGCCTGGAGGAAACACTCCAGCTCCTCTTAGCCCACAAGCAATGCTGTAAAGACACCCAAAGGATCCAGCCCTTCTCATCTCCTTTTACCTGCTGGGTTTCCCTCGGCCTGGGAATCCCAACTGTCAGCAGTTAAAAATAGAAACCTTATTAAAATGGAGCAATGCAGCCTCCTTAAAAGCTTTCAATGACTGACCGGCCTCCAGAGAGCTGACTGGTCACCTGCCCCTCATTTTGCTTCGCCTCCGTTAAAACCAAAAGTGAGCCAGTTTGAGGCGGGTTGGGTTCGGATTTAAATTTTTTTACATTTTAACTTCCCACCAACCCAAGCCCACCTGTTTTGGGGGGTTAAAATTAACCCAAAATATTCTTTGCTTTCAAATGGAAGTTGAATTTTTCATTTATGTCTGTATTTCAGAACTTAAGCCACAATCTCATTACTATCAACTTTAGAATTTGGCAAAAGATGATTCGCGGTTGTAGAAAGAGAATTACAGCAAACTTAACATTCGAACAAAATTATATTTACCTGGTAAATCAGCGATTCATTTTTTGACTTCTGATTGACATCAGCCTTCAAGATAATTAAGTATTCTGCCATCGTGACATTGTTTTCTGAGCAAGCACTCTCAAGCATCTGATTTCTCATTCCACGATCAATGGCCAACTTGGACACACATTTGCAGAGGAGGCTCTTCAACTAATTGTTTCAAAAGATGCAACATAAAATAATTGCTAAGACAGAATTAAAAGAAATGTATCAAATTATTGAAAACAAAAAGAAATTTTAAATGACCTGTCCGTTTCTGCAATGTGTCATCTGATGAAAAATAAACGCGTCAATGTTGTATTCCTTATAGAAAATTACAACAGATGGTATGGTTTCAAAATACATCAAGGCGATTTGGAAACCCTAAATAGGAATAAAGTTTCAAATCACAATTTGATAAGAATTGCTACTGTATGCAAAATTATTTTCAACTTCTCAATTCCGTCAGGCTATTTTTGAAGTTTTAGGCTAAGAAATTCCTGAGTAAGCTACATTTGCTGCTTTCGCAAACATCTCTGTGGTAACATACTTGCTGAAAAATCATAATGCTTATTAACCATTTGGATGATACAGGCGATGACCAGGTGAGTTTGCATATTTAGCACCAACATCAAGCTTTCCTTACCTTTTAAAAATAAAATCATCAATAACAAACACAAAGTAAAGAAATAGTTTAAATGCCATATTGTTGCATAAATGGTTGAAATCACATCAAGAATGGCACAAACATTATAACAATATGCAATGTTTTGCCAACCAGATGATAATTTACTGCTAAGTCAGACAACCATCTTTCACTTTTGCACCGCTAACACAAAGATAAGCATAAATGAGGAAGGCCATTTGGCCCATTCAGCTCAATCTCCTATAGAAAACTATGGTCTCCCATCACAGCACTGTGTAAAGAAATGCTTCTTAACATTTGCTAGTTTGTATCCCTGTCCTCTTGTTCTACAGTCATGCATTAATCTGAAATGTGGCTTCAGTGACACTGACAATCTATCGGCCAATGTGATACTCAGATTCATAGAATCATAGAATGACACAGAAAAGGAGGTAATTCGGCCTATCATGCCTGTGCCGGCTCTTTGATAGAGCTATCCAATTAATCCCACTCCCCTGCTCATTCCCCATCCACATGCAGAACTGCAAGAGAATAACAAACACGGGTCTTCGTAAATACCTTCAATGACAAAAGTGGATCCCGTACATCTTCAATGCCAAAGTCTACTCACAATGCCCATTATCAATTTGTACAATTGCATAACTCAGAAGAAGGAACAATGCATCTCCCTCAATACATGAACTGGATACCATGGGCTAGATATTCCACTTTGCTGGCTATCGCCCAAAAAATGGGCGCTGTCCCAACGATGTTCGATGTCTCAGCCTTACTGATCGCAGGAACATCGCCCATTTTTTGGATCGCGATTTTCCACTCAGCGATATGAAATGGGCGATGTGAAAGGTCGGCGATGTGACGTGCACCCAGCGAACGGCCAGTGGTGTGGAAGGCAAAAAACTTTCCTAGCAACGGCCTTCTGCACATGCAATTTTTTTTTTCTTGGTGGCTGGTTTTCCTGCGTTTGAGGTCAGGGGTCATCCACACATGCGCAGAAGGCACAGGGGGAGCGAGAGAGAGAGAGAAAAAGAGAGAGAGAGAGAGAGAGAGAGATACCGAGAAGGCAGTGAATTGGAGGAGAGGAAAAAGAGTTTTAGTGGTTTACAGATATTTGAAAGACTTTGCAATATACTTTTATATGTTATAATATGCAGTTAATAGTTATATATTATGTCTGAAATGCATCATGATGCTGAGGGGGAGAGAAACCTTTCAGCGAAGAAGCTAATGAAGCCCTCGTCGATGAGATGCAGTCCTGGTGGAGCCAATTGACTTGGGGTGCTCACGGGAAACCCCCATCCCGTGTGTATTGAAAAATCTGGGCGGAGTTCACAGACGTGGTGTCCTCGGCCTCCCAGCTTAATTTTCCGCCGATGTCACAGCCTGAGTTTCCACTTTTTGCTCAGAATGGGCGATAGCCGGCCGTTTTGGGCGATATATGGGCAACGTGAAGTGGAAAGTCTAGCCCCATGTCTTTTGCATATGCCCCAGTCTTCAACCTTTTCAATAGCAGACCATGAAAACACTCATTCAGACATGGCTAGATACTGATCATCAAGCCGTTTTATTTCAGTGGAACAGAGCGATTACAATGATTGGATTCACTTGATTCAAAATCAGTACAATTTGCCTTGGCCTCATTAAAAATATTGAACAGTCTAAATTCCCCACATCTGTGTATCATTTTTCTTAACTTGAACAAAACAAATAATAACTGTCCTCCTGTATGCTAAATTTCAGAGCCAAATCAAAAACCTTGATTCACTGTCAGTGTCTTTCTTTTTATCAAGCGTGTTCACATCTAGAAGGCAAGGCATGCCAGACCATCCCTGGCAAGCACTTGGGACTGGAAACTTCCATGCACAAAGGGTGTAAGGTGTTAGCTGATCAACAAGACAGGCTAACAAACTGTCTATTTTTCAGCGTCTTTGTGAAAACATCAAAACTTCTCATTAACATTTAACCAACGTTTATTTCAGTGCCTTTTTTTTAAATTTAAAAACTATGAATATGTTTTGCTTTATACACACAAAATTGAAAAGTGTGGAATAATAAAAACACCACAAAAGATAACACTACCCTTTCTTCTTTAGCTTTTGTGCAATTAGACTTTTACAACAACCTACCTGTATTTGTACTTCTGTGTCCTCTTCATATCTGCGTAATGTTTCCATCAGAAGTTTTACCAACAAAACCAAGAATGTACGACACAAATCCTTCTTAGGAACAAGGACCCCCAGAAGTTTCAGACCCAGAAACTGAATTTCTGAAACATAATGCATTGAATGATTCATTAATTTGAAAAAAGTTGAATACCTGTGCAATAATTATTCCCTATATTCATCTCTGCTGGCAAACTGGAGCAGCCGCAAGCGTGGAAAACATTAAAATAAATTGTTTTCAGATATGTTCACACTTCATGATGGAATGGTTATACAGCACCTTAATAATTTGCCCTGCATACTTTAACAGCATCTCCCAACCTTAACAAAGGTTAAGAGAAGGAAGATTATAGAAACGTCATCACCTCTAAGTCACAAACTACCCTAACCTGTACACACACCATCTGCCATGCCTTCATCTTGCTCGGTAAAATCATGGAATTCTTCACCTTTGAGGGAACAACATTAGCACAAGGGCTGCAACAGTTCAAAGAAAAGACCCACCATCACTTTTTCAGGGGAACTAGGCATGAGCAATAAAATGAATACATGTGTGGCAACTGGCCTACTGGCTGTCTGAAGCACTGCAATCCAAACTTAACACTTAGGGCTCAATTTTCCTCTTTGCCGATTTTTGGCGCCCAGGAGGATTAACGGCCGATTGTGTGTGCCCGATTGCACCGAAAAAAAAGTTGCAACTTTCACCAAAGTAAAATTTCATTTTTGCGCTGCAGTACCCGAAATTCAGTCTGTCGGTGGAGCTTCAAGTGTGCGCCAAAAAGTCTCTAAGCATGCACCGGGAAAAAAAATATCACTTTTTCCATGTGACTGGTGTGCCCACGCATCTACAGTAAACTTCCTGGTCTTGATCAAGAGATTGTAAACCTGGTCTGCGCATGCGCACACTGGGCTCTGTCTCTATGGAGACACGACACAGTGATTTATGGCACTTTAATGATAACTTTGGGAGAAATGTGCTGCTGTGCACAAAACTGTAGTGCCGTCTCCGATGCTCAACGGGCTCAAGGCACAGGTTGAAATGCTGACCGGCAGGATCGCTCCCTCAGCCTGACGGAAACACAGGAGATTGGCGCTCAGCTTGGAGAGAAGCCTAGGGGGAGGGTTAGAATCCAAGCGCCGAGCTCCTGTGCTTGAGTCCAGCTGAGGGAGCGACCTGCCGCCAGCTGCCACTTCTCCGACCCGTGCCTGGAGCCCTGTGAGCAGAGATTCTGTGGTGGGGTGAAGTCGCAATTTGTTTTCTCATATAACATTAACATTATGTGGAAAAAATTAAATTTCTAACATTGTGTGGGAAAAATTAATTCAGTTATTTTCAGAGTTCCCTCTGCAAAAATCATGATAATGTGTTTTAAATTGTCTTCTTCCCTCGCTCCAAGAACTCAAATATACTCAGCGCTGATTTTAAGTTAATGTTGAGTTTTTCTGATCGGTACTTAAGGCCACGCAGCACTGTCCTTAAAAAAAAAAAATCGGTGTTGGCAAAAATCGTTTAAATGGCCAAAAACGGCGCGGAAATCAATTTTCATCCAGACCTGCGGCAAAAATCTGGTGTACAAAAAATCCATCGCCGATGGTCACCGCCGGCATACAAACTTTGAGGAAAGTTGCAAATTCACAATTGCTGAAAAAAAAAATCAGCGGACGCAAAAAAACTGATGCTCAATGGTGGCGAAAATTGAGCCCTTAAGAGCTGATCTACAGAATTCCAGGTTGACTTAGAGTACCACTCTTGCCTGAACAGAAGGTTCTGGATTCAAGCCTCCCTCAAGGATTTCTGCACAAAATCTAGTGTTGCATTGTTGGAGGTCCCATGGCACTATTCAAAGAACAGGAGAGTTTCTCCTGATGTCTTTGCCAACATTTATCTCACAACCAACATCACCAAAGCAGATTAGGTGGTCTTTTATCTCATTTGCTGTTTGTAGGAGCTTGTTGTGTGCAAATCTACTGCCACAGTTGCCTACGGATTACACTTCAAAAATAATTAATTGGCAGTGAAGCCCTTTGGAGAATCTGGAGGTCAGGAAAGGCACTATGCAAGTGCAAGTTCTTTCTTTCCATACCTAATTTTTGGTGAGGTTTAAGATCACTGTGATGTTAAAACAAATCCTGTTACCACAATAATAAAGCTACTCAAATGACAGGAGTAGCTTTATTACTACAATATTAAATATACACAGCAGAGCCTTGATTATCTGCACTCCTATTACCCATCTTTCTAATAACTACCGGAAGTATTGCCGAACAAAGCCCTCTACAAAACATCACGTCATTCCACGGCTTGTTGTGTTAATTGTATTTCATCTGCTTTACTTGGTGAATAAAATAACATGTTTTCTTTGCTACTTATGTTGTACTTGTTTTCATTATTATGCCTTGGATAATGATATAGGATATGTGCAAAATCAAATTTTGAGATGCTCAATTAGCCCAAGTAGAAGGGGAGGTTCCCTCCATTATAAGAGGATAGCTTGTATTTCTGCAACATGCTTCACATAGAAACCCATCTTAATGTACTTGATCGGATGGAAAAAGGTAGATACAGACGAAATAGAAAAGATTAAAAGAATTGGAAGAGGAAAAGAAGGACTGAAGACAGTTAAAGAGAAGGGTTTGCTGAAGGCTTCTGAAAGCATGAAGTGAGGTGGACAAGGCAAAGAATCTTGATATAGAATTCCAGAGCGCAAGGGAATATTGGCTGAAAGAACGGCCACCAATGCAGGCAACAATTACTAACCCAATGCTAGAGCAATGAAGGATTCATTTGGAGATGTACAGCTGGAGGAAATGACTATGGTAGGATGGGTTGAACCCATGAAGGGATTTGAAACTAAGACCGAGGATCTTTAAATCAGTTTTTGGGATACGGTGAGTCAGAAGACCTGGACAAAGGGTGCAATACAGTACAGGAGTTTGTGTCAGAGATTACATGGGCTGCAGAGTTGGAAATCTTGAGCTGCTGAAGATGGGCATTAGGGATTCAGTAGTAGTTATGGAGAGATAAGGACAAAGGTGAGCAGCATTTTAGAAGTGAAGGAAAACAGCCTTTGCAACTAATCAGATGCGAGAAAGGAAGCTCCACTCAGGATGGAAAGGAACATCACTGCAGTTAACCTGGGAATATCAACCGGAATAGAGGCCAGAAGCATGTATGTGACGAGATGGAGCAGTACCACAGTTGAAAGCAGTGGATAGAATAAGGAGGAGAAATAATAAGCTGTGGATAATGATGGGTCGACTAACTATATAGAAAACACTTAATAGAAAAACAAAATAAATTAAACTCTTCACCTGCTTGCACTGTAACCCCTTCTCATCTGTGTTATGTTACCATGCCTTTTATCTTATTTTTAAACTAGTGCAGCCAATTTTTCACTTTTTTCCTAAAATTTAAAAAGACTTCACTTGCCCATTTCCCCTGCTTTCCAGATCTCTCAATTTATTTTGCAGTGGAAATAAACCAAGCGACACTTCACCAGTGATTGGCTAAAATTGAGCTTCAAAGACCACTTTGAAAATTGAAATGATTGCATCGATAAAATGACCAACTCAGCATTTGGTGTCCTTTCAAACACCAAATAATGAAGCTGGAGTCATCTAATTGGCAACACCAGGATCCCGTCATATCTCAAGTACATAACTCATTGGCTACAATTTAAGTATACATAATGTTAATTCATGAAGGGACTGAGCTATGACGAGAGTTTGGGTAACCTTAGGTTATATTTCCTGGAAATCAGGAAATTAAGTGATCTGATTAAGAACACAATAAATAGGAGCAGGAGTAGGCCATTTGGCCCCTCGAGCCTGCTCCGCCATTTAATAAGATCATGGCTGATTTGATCATGGACTGAGCTCCACTTCCCTGCCTGCTCCCCATAACCCTTTATTCCATTATCGCTCAAAAATCTGCCCATCTCCACTTTAAACATATTCAATGACCGAGCCTCCACAGCTCTCTGGGGCAGAGAATTCTATAGATTTACAACCCTCTGAGAAGACATTCCTCCTCGTCTCTGTTTTAAATGGGCAGCCCCTTATTTGGAGACTATGCCCCCGAGTTTTAGTTTGCCCTATAAGTGGAAATATCCTCTCTGCATGTATCTTGTAAGGTTCAATAAGATCACCTCTCATTCTTCTGAACTCCAATGAGTATAGGCCCAACATCTTCATAAGTCAACACCCTCATCTCCGGAATCAACCTTGTGAACCTTCTCTGAACTGCCTCCAATGCAAATATATCCTTCCTTAAATGCAGAGATCAAAACTGTACGCAATACTCCAGGTGTGGCCTCACCTATATCCTGTACAGTTGTAGCAGGAATTCTCTGCTTTTATACTGTATTCCCCTTACAATAGAGCCCAACATTCCATTTGTCTTCCTGATTACTTGCTGTACCTGCATACTAACTTTTTGTGTTACATGCACAAGGGCCCCAGGTCCCTCTGTACTGCAGTACTTTACAATTTTTCTCCATTTAAAATTATAATTTGCTTTTCTATTTTTTCTGCCAAAGTGGAAAACCTCACATTTTCCCACATTATACTCCATCTGCCAAATTTTTGCCCACTCACTTAGCCTATCTATATCCCTTTGCAGATCTCGTGTCCTCCTCACAATTTGTTCCCCCACCCATCTTTGTTTCAGCAGCAAATTTGGCTACATTACACTCGGTCCCTTCATTCAAGTCATTAATATAGATTGTAAATAGTTGACGCCCCAGCACCGATCCCTGTGGCACCCCACTAGTTACAGTTTGCCAACCGGAAAATTACCCATTTATCCCGACTCTCTGTTTTCTGTTAGTTAGCCAATCTTCTATCCACATTAATATAGGACTTCCAAACCCCATGAACTTTTATCTTGTGCAGTAATCTTTTATGTGGCACCTTATCGAATGCCTTCTGGAAATCCAAATACACCACATCCACTGGTTCCCCCTTATCCACCCTGCTTCTTACATCCTCAAAGAACTCCAGCAAATTTGTCAAACATGATTTCCCGGTCATAAAACCATGTTGACTCTGCTTGATAGAATCATGCTTTTCCAAATGTCTTGCTACTGCTTCCTCAATAATGGACTGCCTCCTTTTTTTTTAAATGGGGGCATTACGTTTGCGGTTTTCCAATCTGCTGGGACCTCCCCAGAATCCAGGGAATTTTTGGTAGATTACAACCAATACATCTACTATCTCTGCACCCACTTCTTTTAAGACCCTAGGATGCAAGCCATCAAGTCCAGGGGACTTATTCACCTTTAATCCCATTATTTTACCGAATACTACTTTTTTTAATGATAGTGATTGTCCACTATTGGGATGTTTTTAGTGTCTTCTACCGTGAAGACCGATACAAAATATTTGTTCAAAATGTCTGCCTTTTCCCTGTTATTAATTCCCCAGTCTCATCCTCAAAGGGACCAACATTTACTTTAGCCACTCTTTTCCTTTTATATGTACCTGTAGAAACTCTTACTATCTGTTTTTATATTCTGTGTTAGTTTGCTTTCATAATCTATCTTCCCTCTCTTTTTTTATAGTCGTTCTTTGCTGGCTTTTAAAAGTTTCCCAATCCTCTGGCCTCCCACTAGTTTTGGCCACTTTGTTTGACCTTGTTTTCAATTTGATACCATCCCTTATTTCCTTAGTTAGCCACAGATGGTTATCCCTTCTCTTAACCTTTCCTTCTCATTGGAATATATTTTTGTTGAGAGTTATGAAATATCTCCTTAAATGTCTGCCACTGTTCATCAACCGTCCCACACTTTAATCTATTTTCCCAGTCCACATTAACCAACTTTGCCTTCATACCTTTGTAGTCTCCTTTGTTTAAGCCTAGGACACTGGTTTGAGAATGAACTTTCTCACCCTTCAACTGAATTTGAAATTCAACCATGCTATGGTCACTCATTCCAAGAGGATCCTTTACTAGGAGATTGTTTATTAATCCTGTCTCATTGCACAGTACCAGATCTAAGATAGCCTGTTCCTTTGTTGATTCCGCAATGTACTGTTCAAGGAAACTATCCCGGATACACTCTATGAACTCTTCCTCAAGGCTACCCTGGCCAATTTGCTTTGTCCAATCAATATGAAGGTTAAAATTGGCCATGATTATTGCCGTTCCTTTTTTACAAGCCTCCATTATTTCTTGATTTATACTCTGTCCAACAGTGTGGCTACTATTAGGAGGCCTATCGACCATGCCCACCAGCGACTTTTTCCCCTTATTATTCCGTATCTCCACCCAAACCGATTCAACATCTTGAACTTCTGAGCCAATATCTTTTCTCATTAATGCACTGATCTCATCCTTTATTAACAGAGCTACTCCACCTCCTTTTCCTTTATCTGACTGTCCTTCCGAATTGTCAAATACCCCTGAATATTTAGTTCTCAGCCTTGGTCACCTGGCAACCACGTCTCTGTAATGGCTATCAAATCATACCCATTTGTATCTATTTGTGTCGTCAACTCATCTATTTTGTTACGAATGCTGCGTGCATTCAGATAGAGCTTTTAAATTTGTTTTTTTTTTTAAAACCCTTTTTTCCTGCTTTGACCCCATTTTGATACACTTTTATGTTTATACATTCTGTCCCTTCCTGTCACACTCTGGTTTACATTTCCCTCAGTGCTACCCTGCTCTATTATCTTCTCCTTATTCTTTGACTTTTTAAATTTCCACTCACCTGAACCCTCCCTCCCACTATTTAGTTTAAAGCCCTCTCTACAGCCCTAGTTATTCGATTCGCCAGGACCCCAGTCCCAGCACGGTCTAAGTGGAGCCCGTCCCAATGGAATAGCTCCCTCTTACCCCGGTACTGGTGCCAGTGTCCCACAAACCAAAACCCATTTCTCCCACACCAGCCTTTGAGCCCCGTGTTTAACTCTGATCTTATTTGCCCTATGCAAATTTGATCGTAGCTCGGGTAGTAATCCAGAGATTATTACCTTTGTGGTTCTGCTTTTAAATTTGACCCCTGGCTGCTTATAATCCCTCAGCAGAACCTCTGTTTGTCCCACCTATGTCGTTGGTACCAATGTCGACCACGACAACTGGATCTTCCCCCTCCCACTCCAAGTTCCTCTCCAGGTCAAAGGAGATGTCCTTAACCCTGGCACCAGGTAGGCAACACAGCCTTCGGGACTCACGCTCTCGGCTGCAGAGAACAGTATTTATCCCCCTAATAATACTGTCCCCTACCATTACGTTTCTTTTTACTCCCCCCACTTGAATGTCTCCTTCTGCCACGGTGCTATGGTCAGTTTGCTCATCCTCCCTGCAGTCTCGGTTCTTGACCACACAGGGAGTAAAAGCCTCGAACCTGTTGGACAATAGCAAGGGCTGAGGCTCCTCCATCACGCCATCCTGAGTCCCCATACCTTCTTCAGTTGTAGTCACACTCTCCTGTCACTGACCACAGATCGAATTTGAATGAATTAATCTATTTGGTGTGACTAGCTCTTGGATCGTGGCGTCCAGGTAACTCTCCCCCTTCCCTGATGTGTCGTAGTGTCTACAGCTCGGATTCCAGCTCAACAAGGTGGAGCCGAAGTTCCTCGAGCTGCAGATGTGGTCGCCCTGGACCTCAATGGTGTCCACCATTACCCACATGCAACAGCAGAAACACACCACCTGTCCTACCATCTCTAATGTATTCAATTAGTTAAAATGTGAAGTTTGGAACATTTAGTTTATAATCCCAGCTCTTAATTTAAACCAATGCCCAAGAAAAGAGAGAAAAACTGACCAACCCAGCAGCTAGTGAAATATCACTTATCTATTTTTACTTTTTTTTTATATAATTGATTTTAATCTTCCCCCTCTTTTCCGAATTCCCACTCTTTCCAAATTCCCAAATAAACCACTCTGTTTAACTGGCTTAAACTAATGATAGTAGCCCTAAGGAATACACCTCTACTGCTGTTTCTCTTTGGATACAGCAGTAAAGATGTAATACAGAACCTCTGAGTTCACTGCTCCTGTGGCCAACCCCAGTTGCTCCGCACTCCTTTGCCCAGGCTCTCTTCTCCACTCCAATCCACAGCTGGGCCTATGTCCCGCTACCTCTGGGATCAGCCCTGCACTGCACTCCCATCCTCCCCAACTCAGCAATAGAATCATAGAATCATAGAAATTTACAGCACAGAAGGAGACCATTTCGGCCAACTGTGTCCGCACCAGTCGATCAACAGCTATCCAGCCTAATCTCACTTTCCAGCTCTTGGTCCATAGCCCTGTAGGTTATGGCACTTTAAGTGCACATCCAAGTATCTTTTAAATGTGGTGAGGGTTTCTGCCTCTACCACCCTTTCAGACAGTGAGTTCCAAACCCCCACCACGCTCTGGATGAAGAAATTTCTCCTTATATCTCCTCTAAACCTCCTTCCAATGACTTTAAATCTATGCCCCCTGGTTGTTGACCCTTCTGCCAAGGGAAACAGGTCCTTCCTATCCACTCTATCCAGGTCCCTCATAATTTTATACACCTCAATCAAGTCTCCTCTTAGCCTCCTCTGTTCCAAAGAAAACAGACCCAGCATCTCCAATCTTTCCTCATAGCCAAAATCCTCCAGTCCAGGCAACATTCTTGTAAACCTCCTCTGCACCCTTTCCAGTGCAATCACATCTTTCCTGTAATGTGGTGACCAGAACTGCTCACAGTACTCCAGCTGCGGCCTAACCAGTGTTTTATACAGTTCAACCTCCTTGCTCTTGTATTCCATGCCTCAACTAATAAAGGCAAGTATGCCATATGCGGGTCATATTCCGGTTGGCAAACAGTAACTAGTGGGGTGCCGCAGGGATCGGTGCTGGGGCCTCAACTGTTTACAATTTATATTAATGACTTGGACGAAGGTGCCAAGTGTAATTGGGCCAGTGTTTTATAAAGTTCAAGCATAACCTCCTCGCTCTTGTATTCAAAATACTGTTCATCTTCTTTGCCTTCTGTTTCCCTTCTTGTGTTTGATCAAGTATCTGCCAAGACTCGCTTTCACAGCCACATCTCTTTCCTCAGCAACTGTCTCCACCTCAGACTTAATCCACATGGATTCCAACTGAAGTTGCACCCTTCATGTTTTGGATCCACCCAGGATTACAAATATCTACGATATATTCAGTGTTCCTCCAACCACTGCTCTTGTCGTATCCTGGGATCCACGTTCAATACTATGTGCCACCACATACACACTCTGGGCCTCTCTCTTCAGCAGCACCGACTCACTGTGTCTAAGCTGTCCTGGTCCACAGTTCCATTTCATCGTTTGCCTCATCCGGCGCTTTAACCAAAAATCTTTTTCCTTCCTTTCAAGTGTCAAGGATCATAAGCTTCAACAACTCATGGACACCAACGCCCCTCCGGAACCTACTTCCCTCTGATCCCATCCCTTCTTCCAATCTCACCTCCTGCCGTGTTTTCACTATCCCCTCTGACCTTCCCCTCTCTGACCCTGAATGATCAGTCCTCAGCAAAGGCCTGAACTTCATTCTCTTACCTCAATGAATTTCGAGCTCGGCAAGATGCGGAGCTCTTTTTCCTCCGCCTTCGCCTCCGTGCTCACTTCTTCGGCCAGGAGTCTTCCCCCTCCCCTCACCTCCGCACAGCTGACCCTTTCTCCTGTTTCCATAATTCTCGCTCTACTTGGACCTCTTCCTCGGGTCTCTTACCCTCTCTCGACCTCTTCATTGCAAACTGCCAACAGGACATCGGCCATTTCAATTTCTCTGCTCCACTCACTCACTCCAACTTATCTCCTTCTGAACTTGCAGCACTCTGCTCACTCAGATCCAACCCCAACCTGGTCAACAAACCTGCTGACAAGGGTGGCGCTGTTGTCAGTTCGCCAAACAACCTCTACCTTACAGAGGCTGATCGTCAATTCTCTGACACCTCCTTCTACGTCCTCCTGGACCATGACCCCACTATTGAACATCAAGCCATAATTTCCCAGACCTCATCTACTTTGGAGATCTTCCCTCCACAGCCACTAATCTCACAGTTCCCCAACTCCACATAGCCAGCTTCTACTTCCTTCCCAAGATCCACAAACAGGACTGCCCGGTAGACCCATCGTTTCCGCCTGTTCTTGCCCCATAGAACTTATTTCTTACTATCTCGACTCTATTTTCTCTCCCTTTGTCCACTCTCTTCCCACCTACATCCGCGATTCCTCCGTCACTTTAACAGTTTCCAGTTTCCCGGTTCCGTCTACTTTTCACCATGGATGTCCAATCCCTCTACACTTCCATCCCCAACCAGGATGGCCTGAGGGCGCTCCGCTTCTTCCTCGAGCAGAGGCCTAACCAGTCCCCATCCACCACCACCCTCCTCCGCCTGGCTGAACTTGTTCTTACATTGAACAACTTCTCCTTTAACTCTACTCACTTCCTCGAAATTTAAGGTGTTGCTATGGGAACCCGCATGGGTCCAAGCTATACGTGCCTTTTTGTGTGCTATGTGGAACATTCTTCTTTGTTCCAGTCCTACTCGGGTCCCCTCCCTCACCTCTCTTTCCGGTACACTGATGACTGTATCAGTGCAGTATCCTGCTCTCACCCCGAACTTGAAAATTTCATTCACTTTGCATCCAATTTCCACCCTTCCCGCACCTTCACATGGTCCATCTCCGACTCTTCCCTTCCCTTCCTCGACTTCTGTGTCTCCATCTCTGGGGATAGGCTTTCGACCAATATCCACTATAAGCCCACTGACTCCCACAGCTACCTGGGCTACACTTCCTCCCACCCTGTAAGGACTCCATTTCATTCTCCCAGTTACTCCGTCTCTATCTCATCTGCTCTGACAACACCACCTTTCACACTAGTGACTCTGACGTCTTCCTCTTTCCTGAACAGATTATTCCCCTCTGCTGTGATTAACATGGCCCTCGACTGTGTCTGCTCTATTTCCCGCACCTCTGCTGTGACCCATTCCCCTCTCTCTCAGAACCACGACAGGGTTCCCCTTGTCCTCACCTTTCACCCCACCAGCCTCCACGTTCAATGGATCATCCTCCACCATTTCCGCCACCTCCAGCGTGATCCCACCATCAATCACATCTTCCCCTCCCCTCCCCTTCCCTTTCAGCATTCTGAAGGGACCGCTCCCTCCGCCTCACCCTGGTCCATTCCACAGTCACCCTCAGCACCCACTCCCCTTCCCACGGCACCTTTACTTGTAAGCGCAGGAGAAGCAACACCTGCCCTTTTACCTCCTCCCTTCCCACTATCCAGAGCCCCAAATATTCCTTCCAGGTGAAACAGTGATTTACTTGTACTTCTTTCAATTTAGTATACTGTATTCGCTGCTCACGATGTGGTTTCCTCTACATTGGGGAGACCAAGCGTAGATTGGGTGACCGCTTGGCGGAGCATCTCCATTCAGTCCACATGCGTGACCCTGAGCTTCCGGTCGCCTGTCACTTTAATTCTCCACTCCATTCCCACTCTGACCACTGTTCCAATGAAGCTCAACACAGGCTCGAGGAACAGCACCTCATCTTTAGTTTAGGCATTTTACAGCCTTCTGGACTCAATATCGAGTTCAAAATTTCAGAGCATAAGCACTGCTGATCTTTGCCCCCACCCCCCAGAGCCTGATTCTTTCTTTCATTTTTTTCTCCTTGTCTCTAATGGCAGTTGGTCATTATTCTGCCATTCACACCCTATCTTGACCAATGTTTTTCTAACCCTTGGCATTACTATTTGAATTTGGGCCATCATCCCCTTTTGTCCCTCCAATCTCTTCTGTCTTCCAATCTATCACAGACCTTCCCCTTTTGTTCTTTCTTCTCCTCCCCCTTTTAGTGCTTGTTAAGAATCTGTTCTTTCCGAACATTCGGCAGTTCTGACGAAGGGTCATCGACCCAAAATGTTAACTCTGCTTCCTCTCCACAGATGCTACCTGACCTGTTCTTGTATTCCATGCCTCGACTTATAAAGGCAAGTATTCCATATGCCTTCGTAACCACCTTATCTACCTGGTCTGCTACCTTCAGGGATCTATGGATCTGCACTCCAAGATCCCTTTGTTCCTCTACACTTTTCAGTGTTGTACCATTTAATGTGTATTCCTTTGCTAGACCTCCTCAGAGGCATTATCCCATACTTATCCAGATTGAATTCCATTTGCCACTGTTCTGCCCACTTGATCAGTACATTGATATATTCCTGCCATCCACAGCTTTCTTCTTCATTAACATACCACCTATTTTAGTGTCATCTGCAAATTTCTTAATCATACCCCCAATTTTTAAGTCCAAGTCATTGATATATAGCACAAAAAGCAAGGGACTCCAAACTGAGCCCTGCAGAACTCCACTGAAAACAGCCTTCGAGACACAAAAACACCCATCGACCATTACCCTTTGCTTCCTGCCTCTGAGCCAACTTTGGATCCAACTTGACACTTTGCCCTGGATCCCATGGGCTATTAGTTCTGTGACCAGTCTGCCATGTGGGACCTCATCAAAAGCTTTGTTAAAATCCAAAAACACTACATCATATGCACTATCATCGAAAAATTCAACCAAGTTAGTCAGACACGACCTTCCCTTGACAAATCCATGCTGACTGTCCTTGATTAATCCATGTCTTTCCAAATGAAGATTTAGCCTGCCACTCTGGATTTTTTCCAATAATTTTCCCACCACTGAATTTAGGCTGACTGGCATTTAATTACTTGGTCTATCCCCTTCTCCCTTTTTAAACAAAGGTACAACATTAGCAGTCCTCCAACGCTACACCTGTAGCGAGAGAGGACTGGAAAATGGTGGTCAGAACCTCTGCTATTTCCTCTTTTGCTTCTTTTAACAGCCTGGGATACATTTAATCTGGGCCTGGGGATTTATCCAATTTCAAAGATGCTAAGCCCCTTAATACTTCCCCACTCACTATGTTTATCTTGTCTAATATTTCACACTCCTCCCTCATTGCAAAGTCTGCATCACCTCTCTCTTTTGTGAAAACAGATGCAAAGTATTCATTAAGAATCCTACCCACATCTTCTGCCTCTACAAAGAGATTTCCTTTGTGGTCTCTAATAGGCCCCACTCTCTCAAGTTATCCTCTTCCCCTTAACGTATTTATAAAACATCTTTGGGTTTTCCCTGATTTTACTTGCCAACATTCTCTCAAGCTCTCTCTTTACTTTCCCCGATACCTTTTTAATTGCACCCCTGCAGTTCTTATACTCCTTTAGAGTTTCTGCAGTACAGGTATTGAGTTCTCGGTACCTGTCATAAGCTTCCCTTTTTTTCTTTATCTTACCCTGTATGTCCCTTGACATCTAGGGGGCTCGAGATTTGTTCACCCCCAACTTTAAAAAAAAAAGGAACATACTTGCTCTGTACCCTCAGGATCTCCTCTTTGAATGCCTCCCATTGCTCTGACACTGATTTACCATCAAGTAGCCGTTTCCAGTCCACTTTGGCCAAATCCCATTTCAGCTCAGCAAAATTGGCTTTACGCCAATTGAGAACTTTTATTCCTAGTCTATCTTTGTCCTTTTCCAGAACTACCCTAAATATTACTGAATTATCATTAGCACCAAAATACTCTCCCACTGATACCCCTTCCATCTGCCCCTCTTCATTCCCCAAAACCAAGTCCAGAACTGCCCCCTCCCTTGTTGGGCTTGTTACATATTGGCTAAAGAAGTTCTCCTGAACGCATTTTAGGAATTCCGCACCCTCTATACCATTCACAGTACCTTTTTCCCAGTTAATATTAGGGTAGTTGAGATCCCCCACTATTACAACTCTATAGTTTTTGCACATGCAGCAATTTGCCCACATATTTGTTCTCCATCTCCCTCTGACTGTTTGGGGATCTATAGTACACTCCCAGTAGTGTGATCGCCCTTTTTGTTCTTTAATTCAACCTAAATGGCCTCGTTTGATGACCCCTCCAACATATCATCCCTTCTCGCAGCTGTAATTGTTTCTTTAATCAGTACTACGATGCCCCCTCCTTTTTTACCCATCTCTCTATCCCGACTGAAAACCCTGTAACCAGGAATGTTGAGCTGCCATACTTTCCCTTCTTTCAGCCATGTCTCAGTAATAGCTATAATACCGTACTCCCAAGTGTCAATCTGTGCTCTCAGCTCATCTGCCTTATTTCCTATACTCCTTGCATTGAAGTATACACCATTTAGTATTGCCAAATTCCGCTTTTGTCTAATTTCCAGCCCTTGTTTCTTCGATCTTCCAAATTCACTTTCTACTTCTACTTCTCTGCTGCCCAATTCTAGTTTTTTCTCTCTCCGGTTCCCATCCCCCTGCCAAGCTAGTTTAAACCCTCCCCAACAGCACTAGCAAAACCTCCCGCGAGGATACTGATCCCGGCTCTGTTGAGGTGCAACCCGAAAGCTTGTACAGGGTCCCATCTCCCCCAGAAATGGACCCAATACCTCAAGAGTCTAAAGCCTGCAGAATCTCTCCAGCCACGCATTCATCTGCTCTATCCTCATATTTCTGTACTCACGAGCACGTGGCACCGGCAGTAATCCGGGGATTACTACCTTTGCGGTCCTGCTTTTTAAATCTCTCTCCTAGCTCCCTAAACTCTGCCTGCAGGACCTCATCCCTCTTTCTACCTATGTCATTGATACCAAAATGGATCACGACCTCTGGCTGTTCACCCTCTCCCAAGATGTAGAATGCCCTGCAGCCGCTCAGCGACATCCTTGACCCTGGCACCAGAGGGGCAACATACCATCCTGGAGTCACGTCTGCAGCCACTGAAACGCCAGTCTGCTCCCAACTATTGAATCCCTCCCCTCCTGTGCAGCTGAGCCACCTGTGGTGCCGTGGACTTGGCTCTGGCTGCACTCCCCAGAGGCACCATCACCCTCACCAGCACTCAGAACAGAATACTGGTTGGAGAGCGAGATGGACTCGGGGGACTCCTGCACTACCTGCCGAGTACTCCTTCTCTGTCTGGTGGTCACGCACTTCCTCGCCGCCTGCATATTCTTAAGCTGCAGGGTGACCACCTCCTGAAACGTGCTATCCATGAAATTCTCAGTCTTGCGGATGCACTGCAGTGACTCCAGCCACCGCTCAAGCTCTTTACCTATAACACATAAATCCTGTCAACACAAATTTTCTTTCTGAACAGAACAGCATTTATCATCAACACAATGGGTTAGTGGAAAAAAAAACCTTAACATTTTTTGAAATGACTACAAAAAGAGTTAGTTGACACTGATATTTACTTTTCCTACCTCGTTTATGAGGATACATTTGCAAAGAATGGACCACAGTGTCCAAAGCCCCTCGTCCCATCAGTTCCAGTGCGCATGAACAATCAGCAATGGAGCACAGTACTCGGAGGCCACACTGTTGGATAGCTGGATTCCTAATAAACTGGAAAAAGTGCAACAACATTTTTTGGCTTTAACAAATTTACCAATGAAAGAGTTGCAGTAAGTAGATTAGTATTCAATCATAAAATATTCGCTTAGAAGCAAAGGATTTTATCTGTCACAAAATAATTTTACATGCACTTTCTACTCTAATACCACATTGGTCTAAAAAGCAAGAGTTTTTTGTTCCAGTGGAAATATATAGCATACTTACTGTGTGCCTTCACTGCAACAACACAAGCAAAACTTTCAGCCCAGTTTTTTTTCCACATCTCGCACCTGTCTCCTACTCTGTGTTGGCTCTGGTAATTTCTTTGGCACTCCTTCCACCCCCTTTCTACAGATATGACTAGTCATGTTTCACTTCTGATCACCAATACTATGAGACACTATCGGCCGAAAATTCGGTACCGCCACGTTTGGGGGTACTAACAGCCGCGAGGCAGGAGATCCTGTGCCAGGTGTAGAAGTCCTGCCCCACGAGCTACATTGGGCTTCCCACCCCGAGTGGAGCGCTCCACTTCCTCGCAGGTCGGGACCGGGGTGCAAAGCGATGCGAAGTTTCCAGCTCTATGCGATGGGATGTGTAGCGCTGACGGGACGACAGAGCCCTTCCCCATCCATTAAAGGGGAAGACCAAGATGCCGAGGATGTAACGAGTAGAGTAGACAAGGGAGAACCAGTGGATGTGGTTTAATCTGGACTTTCAAAAAGCTTTTGATAAGGTCCCACACAAGAGATTGGTGTGCAAAATTAAAGCACATGGTATTGGGGGTAATGTACTGACGTGGATAGAGAACTGGTTGGCAGACAGGAAGCAGAGAGTCGGGATAAATGGGTCCTTTTCAGAATGGCAGGCAGTGACTAGTGGGGTGCCGCAGGGTTCAGTGCTGGGACCCCAGCTCTTTACAATATACATTAATGATTTGGATGAAGGAATTGAGTATAATTGACATAGGAGGAGAGACTGGATCGACTGGGCCTGAATTCACTGGAGTTTAAAAGGATGAGAGGGGATAGAAACAAAGAAAATAGGTGCAGGAGTAGGCCATTCGGTCCTTTGGGCCTGCACCACCATTCAATAAGATCATGGCTGATCATTCCCTCAGTACCCCTTTCCTGCTTTCTCTTCATACCCCTTGATCCCCTTAGCCACAAGGGCCATATCTAAATCCCTCTTGAATATATCCAATGAACTGGCATCAACAACTCTCTGCGGCAGAGAATTCCACAGGTTAACAACTCTCTGAGTGAAGAAGTTTCTCCTCATCTCAGTCCTAAATGGCCTACTCCTTATCCTAAGACTGTGTCCCCTGGTTCTGGACTTCCCCAACATCGGGAACAATCTACCTGCATCTAACCTGTCCCGTCCCGTCAGAATCTTACATGTTTCTATGAGATCCCCTCTCATCCTTCTAAACTCCAATGTATAAAGGCACACATCCAGTCTCTCCTCATATGTCAGTCCAGCCATCCCGGGAATCAGTCTGGTGAACCTTCACTGCACTCCCTCAATAGCAAGAACGTCCTTCCTCAGATTAGGAGACCAAAACTGAACACAATATTCCAGGTGAGGCCCCAAGGCCCTGTACAACTGCAGTAAGATCTCCCTGCTCCTATACTCAAAGCCCCTAGCAATGAAGGCCAACATACCATTTGCCTTCTTCACCGCCTGCTGTACCTGTATGCCAACTTTCAATGACTGATGAACCATGACACCCAGGTCTCGTTGCCTTTTCCTAATCTGCCAACATTCAGATAATATTCTGTCTTCGCGTTTTTATCCCCAAAGTGGATAATCTCACATTTATCCACATTATACTGCATTTGTCCACTCACCTAACCTGTCTAAGTCACCCTGCAGCCTCTTAGCGTCCTCCTCAGAGCTCACACTGCCACCCAGTTTAGTGTCATCTGCAAACTTGGAGATATTACACTCAATTCCTTCATCCAAATCATTGATGTATATTCTAAAGAGCTGGGGTCCCAGCATTGAGCCCTGCAGCACTCCACTAGTCACTGCCTGCCATTCTGAAAAGGACCCGTTTATCCCGACTCTCTGCTTCCTATCTGCCAACCAGTTCTCTATCCATGTCAGTATATTACCCCCAATACCATGTGCTTTGATTTTGCACAACAATCTCGTATGGGACCTTGTCAAAAGCCTTTTGAAAGTCCAAATACATCACATCCACTGGTTCTCTCTTGTCCACTCTACTAGTTACATCCTCAAAAAATTCCAGAAGATTTGTAAAGCATGATTTCCCCTTCATAAATCCATGCTGACTTGGACTGATCCTGTCACTGCTTTTCAAATGTGCTGCTATTTCACCGTTAATAATTGATTCCAGCATTTTCCACACCACTGATGTCAGGTTAACCGATCTATAATTACCCGCTTTCTCTCTCCCTCCCTTTTTAAAAAGTGGTGTTACATTAGCTACCCTCCAGTCCATAGGAACAGATCCCAAGCTGATAGACTGTTGGAAAATTATCAATGCATCCACTATTTCTGGGGCCACTTCCTTACTCTGGGATGCAGACTATCAGGCCCCGGGGATTTATCGGCCTTCAACCCCATCAATTTCCCTAACATAATTTCCTGCCTAATAAGGATATCCTTCAGTTCCTCCTCCTCATTAGACACTCGGTCCTCTAGTACTTCCAGAAGGGTATTTGTGTCTTCCTTCGTGAAGACAGAACCAAAGTATTTATTCAATTGGTTTGCCATTTCTTTGTTCCCCATTATAAATTCACCTGAATCCGACTGCAAGGGACCTACGTTTGTCTTCACTAATCTTTTCTCTTCACATATCTATAGAAGCTTTTACAGTCAGTTTTTATGTTCCCGGCAAGCTTCTTCTCATACTCTATTTTTCCCTCTCCTAATTAAACCCTTCGTCCTCCTCTGCTGAATTCTAAATTTCTCCCAATCCTCAGGTTTGCTGCTTTTTCTGGCCAATTTATATGCCTCTTCCTTGGATTTAACACTATCCTTAATTTCCCTTGTTAGCCACGGTTGGGCCACCTTCCCGTTTTATTTTTATTCCAGACAGGGATGTACAATTGCTGAAGTTCATCCATGTGATCTTCAAATGTTTGCCATTGCCTATCCACCGTCAACCCTTTAAGTATCATTTGCCAGTCTATTCTAGCCAATTCACGCCTCAAACCATCGAAGTTATTTTTCCTTAAGTTCAGGACCCTAGTTTCTGAATTAACTGTCTCACTCTCTATCCTAATAAAGAATTCTACCATGTTGTGGTCACTCTTCCCCAAGGGGTCTCACACAACAAGAATGCTAATTAGTCCTTTCTCATTACACATCACCAAGTCTAGGATGACCAGTTCCCCGGTTGGTTCCTCGACATATTGGTCTAGAAAACCATCCCTAATACATTCCAGGAAATTCTCCTCCACCACATTGCTACCAGTTTGGTTAGCCCAATCAATATGTAGATTAAAGTCACCCATGATAACTGCTGTACCTTTATTGCATGCATCCCTAATTTCTTGTTTGATGCTGTCCCCAACCTTACTACTACTGTTTAAACATATAAGATTCTGACTGGACTGGACAGGTTAGATGCAGGAAGAATGTTCCCGATGTTGGGGAAGTCCAGAACCAGAGGACACAATCTATGGATAAGGGTTAAGCCATTTCGGACTGAGATGAGGAGAAACTTCTTCACTCAGAGTTGTTAACCTGTGGAATTCCCTACCGCAGTGAGTCGTTGATGCCAGTTCATTGGATATATTCAAGAGGGAGTTAGATATGGCCCTTACAGCTAAAGGGATCAAGGGGTTGGAGAGAAAGCAGGAAAGGGGTACTGAGCTGAATAATCAGCCATGATCTTATTGAATGGTGGTGCAGGCTTGAAGGGCCGAATGGCCTACTCCTGCACCTATTTTCTATGTTTCTATGACTCTGCGGGAGGGAGTCGGGGCCATTGCTGGACCACCAGGGAGTAAGATGTCATTGCAGCAGCCCGGCACACAAGCATAGTGCCGGGCTGCAAGATCACAGCACGAGACCCGTGATCTGCAATCAAGGAGGCCATTTTTATTAATTTTTCACTGCTGCACCTTTCCTTTAATTTTCACACCACGAGTGCCTTGCTACCGAATTTTCGATCCGGGGCGAAAGCGGGTCACTGCGCAGAGTGATAACGTTGTCATTGTCGGCGCAGTGGTCCGGGGCGCTACCGGTTAGTGCCACCACTAAACTCCCATGGAATTTCGCAGGAATCAGTAGGAGCACTGCGCCCAGGCAAAAAGTCATTTGGCGCAAACAACCCAAATTTTGCCCCCTATGTTCTACAGAAGCAGTTTTGCCCAAAATGTGACAAATATTTTTCCAGCTTCATCAAGGCCACATAATGTTTAGGACAAACAGTTGGTGCGTAATCTAGTGCATTAATTCACTTTTTAAAAATAAGTTTTCAACACCCTGAATATATGTTATCCTTTATTTTAAATAAGAAACTATTAATGTAGTTCACTGTTAGCCATATCTGGTTAAATACTGTTTCAGGTTCAGTTCAAGCACCATGTTCTGTTACAGTCTAACATCATGTAACCCAGAGATTAATACTGTTAGAAATGGATTTAAACAAGATGAACGGAACACATTTCTGCATTATTCCTGCCTTGCCCCACAGACAACAATTTATATTTATATAACCCAATTAACATCGTAAAACATCCCAAGGAACTTCACAGGAGCATTACAACTCAATCAATTTCTATACTCTAAATGATACAATGGAAGGCTCAAATTAGTGCTGTCAATATGCAGACTTTCAATTAGATATTTTACCAACACAAAATATGTAAAATCAAAAATGCTGTATCCAATGGAAATAATTGTTAATTTTGATAACTAAATAGTCAAGGGTCTCCCGTGTCAGCTGCCAACAACATTTAATGCTCTGAAACTGATCAAGCATATGGATCACTATACAATACCACATCAATATTCTAAGAACAAGTCAAATGCTATAGCTAGGAAGTAAGTGATAATCTAATTGTCATATTCCAGTACTACTTTAATGGCAACTCTATATACACAATATATCTGTCGGACCTCAAATACTATGGAAGGGATGGAATACCTCTTTTGTCAAACTGTACAATTCAAACTAAATGAATTAATCCACAATTAGAAAAAGAAAAAAGCAAACATTGTCAGAATCTGGAATAAAGGACAGTAAATACAAGACAGGTTAGTCAGCAGCTGAAATAGATAGATCGGCTAATATTTCAGATGACTACCATCATAATTAATCATTAGTTTGGATAACAATAGTATAAACCTCCTGAAACCTGAACATTTTGGGGCAAATGTTTCACAGCAATTATTTACATATATAATGTTATGATCTTGAATGTGTTTCTTTTAACTTTGTCTGTGGTCTTTGGTTTATAATGTATTGCCTCTTTTGTTTCCCCATCTTAAATTTTCAAAGCTCAGAGCTTCTGGACAGTGTGCGCTTTGTTCTGAGGCCTGCTGTATAAGTACTTATTCAATGTTCAAGGCTGCAGGGGTACAGAGTTTATGGGCTGAAGACAATAGCTATGATCATGTCAATGTTTAGCAAGAGGAAATTGCAGCTTAGCAAAGACTGAATATCAGACAAAGAGTCTGCTAATACAGCTAGAGAGAGAGGTGGTGGAGAGGTAGAGCTGGGTGGCGTCAGCGTATGATCTGTGATGATGTCGCCAAGGGACAAGATGTAGATGCTGAAGAGGAGGGGAGCCAAGCATAGATCCTTGAAGGACTCCAGGGATATCAGTGTTGGGAAGAGAAGCCATTGATGGAGGTGCTCTGGTTATGATCAGATAAGTAAGAGTGAAACCAAACAAGGGCAGTTCCATCGAGCTGGACAATGGAGGAGGATGGCATGTTTGTCTGCAGGACAGAGGTAGAGGGCTAATGCACCACAGAGAATGTTTTCATGACTTGTTAGGGCCATTGCGATGCTTTGACAGGGACAGAAACCCGATTTGGGAGATGATAACACATGACTTGAGAGGAAAGGAAGGTTGGAGGTAGGGGACGCCGAAAATCCCCTGTTGTGCACCTCCAGTTAGTGCCTGGGCGCTACTGGTTCCTGCAAAATTGCGCAGGCGTTAGCGGAGGTGGGAATGCATTAGTGGTGCATTCTGCTGGATGCATCTCAGGCCGCAGCGTCGCCGATGATGACGTCATTGCCATGCGCGGTGACCACTTTTCGCCCCGCGTTGAAAATTGGCCAGCGACACTCATGGGTCACAAACCGGGGCACATACCGCGCTCCCCTTCCAGAGGGGCGGTAACTCGAATTTCGCTTTGGGGACGGAACTTCTGCGCCGGGCACAGATTGCCCGGCCTCGGAGAGGAAACCGCCCCAACCGAGGCAATAGCCAATTTCACCCCCAGGGTGTTAGCTTGCAATTACTGAGGGTTTCTCTTGTGTGTGTGTGTGTGTGTGTATGTGTGTGGGATTGTGAGGAGGAGAGTGACAATAGTGGTTATGAAAGGGAGGGTTACAGTATCTGAGGAGAGGGATTACAATGTCAGCAGATATGGGTCTAGGAAGGAAATTTGGGTCATCAGCAGTTTAATTGAAATGGGGTCAAGTGAGCAGGAGGTGAGTCTTCTGAATTCTAAAAGGACACAAGGGGCTTTAGTAGAAAAACTAACAAGATCAAAACCCTCCAAACACAGTGGGGGTACTGTTAAAGGTGTGTATCACTTGGAGAGATACGCCACCAAATTGCTTTGTTTGGTCTCTTAGAAAAAACCTTCAATTAATCACATGACTTGGGATTCATATCCCAATATGGGGCTTTCATTATAAATTGGCCCCTTTTAAGCAAGCTTTAATACTAGATACATAGGGGGAGACTTCCACCTTCATTTTCGGCGGTTTTCTCAGCGGCACAGCTGTTTTTGGGAGAGAAATCGCCCAGCGAAAATTTCACCCTTACTTATTGAACGGTACCGCTCACATCTCAAAACGCTCACCAGGAGCAAACCGCCAATGTGCACCGCCGAGAAAATCGCCAGGGCGTAAGTTTGGCCTCAACAGAAGCCCATCCAGATCGCCGAGGGAGCCGCCCTGTAAAAGCAGCTTAAACAGGGCGGTAGGTGAGTACTCTACAAAGAAAGGTAAGTTAAAGGTTCTTTTTTTTAAAATTGTAAAACAGCAATTAACTGTAAAATTATCTTGGGAATGTTTTTTAACTTTTTTTTTGTGACATTTTTTTTTTAAGTTCCCCCCCCCTCCCTAGGCCCAACCGCAGCCTTGGAGTAAATTTTTTTAAACATTTTAAGAACTGCGCGTTTCATCTAGTTTCGCCTTTAACCGCCGAGAATACTGGTGCAGATTCATTTTTTCGCCGGGCGATTATTTTTATCTTAATTATGGAAATTCTCGCCAGCATTAGTTGCAAAAAGTTAGCGGTTTTTCTGAGCGGGCAATCGGATGTTGCAGGGCTCTTAGGAAAGTCTAGCCCATAGATGCTTTCCATGGAAAATTAAGAACCTTGAAACATGTCAACCTGCAGAAAGTACTATTGGAAATACCTTTAACGAACCAGTTAAAAAAAAATGAAAAATCACCATGTATTAATTAAAATCAGACACTGTAGGAATGTTATACATTAGTAATGAGTAGAGATAAAGGCTTGGTTTAAAAACCAGGGTGATGGCTGGGCGAGATTCAATTATCCAAGAACATTCTTAACATGGATCAACAGAAGGCAAGTTGGATGATTAGAATGATGTTTCCTTATTCCTACTTTGTGGGATGACCATACTGATTGGACTATATGGCCCCAAGTTTCCACGCGCGGCGAAAAAGGCGCACCTCAGAGCTGGGCGCCTGTTTTTCGCGCCGAAAATGGCGCCGGAAAAAAAGTGCGGTATTCTCGAGCTCCTTGGAGCTCGATGTCTGCTTGGCGCAGCGCACAGGGGGCGGAGCCTACCACTCGCGCCGATTTTCTAAGTAGGAGGGGGCGGGTACAATTGAAATGAGGCTTCTTGGTGCCGGCAACCCTGCGCGTGCGCGTTGGAGCGTTCGCGCATGCGCGTTGGAGCGTTCGCGTATGCGCAGTCTGAAGTAAACATTGGCACTCGGCCATTTTAAAAGTACTGCAGAAAAAGTGAAGATTTGTTTCTTGGACCCCTGCAAAGGCTTGTATTTTAATTTTCTTGATATTTCTGTGTGTGAGGGAGTGCTTTTAGCAGCACTGCTGAATAAATTACCTGCTGAAATCAGTGAGTTCAGCTTTTCACTGCTAAACTTGCAGAACCGGTGCCTGCAAATTAAGGACTGTGTGTTTGGAGAAATAAAAGTGCCAATTCAACTTTGCAATGGATCAACATCCACCAAGAACAAAGAATTTCTTGCATGAGGAAGCAAACCATTGCATAATAGGTGGTGTTGACAATGCAGCACCCATTCTGCAAATTTAAATATAAAGATGTCGATGTGGCTGCCTCTCCCTGTCCAAATGGCCTCAGTCAGTCCCCCTCACAGCTCGAAGGTTGCTGCTGTTCTTTCTTCGGCTCCCGACCAGCCAGACGCCTCTGCAATCCCATGGCCGAATGGCCTCAGTCAGTCCCCCTCACAACTCGAAGGCTGCTGCTGTTCTTTCTTCGGCTCCTGGCCAGCCACTGACGCCGCTGCAATCCCATGGCCGAATGGCCTCACGTCCGCTCTTGATTCTTCGGCTGCCTTCGAGCCACTGACACCGCCCCATAAGCGTGGCCGAACGGCCTAAAGAATTTTAAATCTGCAGCTGCGTGTGTCCTGTGTTCATTCTTCGGCTCCCAGCCAGCCACTGACGCCGCTGCAATCCCATGGCCGAATGGCCTCAAGTCCGTCCGGGTGCTGCATCTTCGCGGGGAATGAAGGCCTGCCTCAAGCACCGCAGCTCAGTTCGAAGGCTGTTTGCTGCCTGCCGCTGCCGTCGAGACGAGACACTGACGCCACACCGCTGCCTGTCTCCAACATGAAAGGCCTGCCTCAAGCACTGCAGCTCAGCTTGAAGGCTGCTTGCTGCCGCTGCCGTCGAGACACTGACGCCACACCGCTGCCTGAAAGGCCTGCCTGAAGCACTTTCACACAGGTAGGAACATGGTTTATTTAATCTTTTCTTTGCTTATAAATTTTTATTCAGGTTGGATTTATTTGTATAATATTTGTATAAGTATAACTAAGGATTGATTGTAGAATTTAATGACTTCCCTTCCCCCGCTCCCCCCCACCTCGTTCCCTATGCCTAATTTGTAACCTGCACCTGATTTTTTAAAGTGTAGACAAGGTTTTTTCAAGCGGACAAAAATCTTCACTTTCTCCATTCTAAGTTAGTTTGGAGTACGTTTTCACTCACGAAACTTTGAAATCAGGTGTCAGTGGCCGGACACGCCCCCTTTTGAAAAAAAAATTCTGTTCCAAAGTGAAACCGTTCTACCTGACTAGAACTGCAGGAAATTAAATGTGGAGAATTCCGATTTCTAAGATACTCCGTTCTACACCAGTTGCTCCTAAAAATCAGGAGCAAATCATGTGGAAACTTGGGGCCTATAATTCTAAAACGTAGCATCAGCTATTTTTTGTCCAATGCTACTTCATGGAGCTGCTATTAATTCACATAAAAAAAAATGAGGAAATACCAGTGGATTTGATAAACGAAGGCTCTGCAGGCTTGAAAGCAGACTTCTCAGAGACAACCTCATATTGATATAGAAGAAATGTCAATAGAATAAAGTAAATCCAAAACTGTACGTCAGATATGCCCAGGTGGCAGGGCAAAGCGGCATTTGTTGAGGATTATGAAGACCAAATTTAGAACCAATGTCAGGAAGTATCTTTTCACATGAAGGGTGATCAATAGCCAGGAAGGGTAATTCAAGAAAAAGCTGGATATTATAATGGAAAGATGGTACGATGACCGCTGATGAGCTTAAGGGTATTTTTCATCTGATCCAATGTGTTATTTTGTAACCATGAATACCAGCTCCAAAAATATATCTAGGACACAATTATACGAATCAATCACCCGAGGACAGAATCACAATTATAATGGGCTCAATTTTCCCCATTCATTTAAGCTGTTTTTTTGGCGCATTTATTTTTTTCAAAGTTTCCGCCTGCGATCTGCATCGGCGTAACGGACTTAGTTACGATTTTTCTAGGCCATTTTTTTTTTACTGTCATGGGGGGGGAGGGAGGGAAAGAGGGGGAAGAGGAGAAAGAGAGCGAGGTACCTACCGCACTGAAGACTGCAATGAGTGTGGGGGGGGGGCGAGGCGGAAGAGAGAGAGAAATCACAAGTCCTTTGGGTGTGGTCCATCCATACAAACCTTGGGGAGAGAGAGAACTGCAAACCTGTCCTGCTTGCCTATTTTCCTGCCGTTTTGAGCTTCTTTCAAAAGGTTAAATTTAAGTATAGGGGCAATACTGACAATGCCATACCTTGTGCGAGCCTTCTGCGTCATGGTGCTACGTAGGAGACAATTGATTCGACGCCATCGCATCAGGAACATCAGAGTCTATAGGGTGCTAGGTAGGAGGCCTTACCCACCTCAGGTTTATTGAGGCAGGCATTCGTACCTCCACTTGAGTGATGCAGACTATGTCAGAAGGCTGCGTTTCCACAAAGAAGTTGTAAGTGAGATCTGGTCAAAGCAGACCTGCAACCTAGAAGCATCAGGAGGACTGCTTTGTCAGTTGAAGTGAAGGTGATAGCTGCACTTTCATTCTATGCCTCCAGATCGTTTCAAGCTACAACTGAGGATGTGTGCACCATCTCTCCACATGCAACACGTCTCTATTCGCCAGGTCACGGCTGCACTGTATGCACGTAGGAATGAATTCATCAAGTTTCCCATGACCACCCAAGCAATCCATGACAGGGCTGTGGGCATCTCCATGACTGCTGGCTTCCCAAAGGTACAGGGCTGCATTGATTTTACCCGCATCGCCTTTCGAGCACCTTGAGGATTCTGAGATGTACAGAAAAGGCTTCCACTCCATTAATGTGCAGCTATTGTATGACGACATGCATTATATAATGTCAGTCAATGCAAGATACCCTGGCAGCGACAGCATTATATCTGCCATGTTTCAGCAGCAGCAGCAGCCAGAAGGGCAGAGCTGGCTACTAGGAGACAAAGGGTACGGCCTCGCCACCTGGCTCATAACGCCCCTACACGTAAGCCGGACGGAAGCTGACCGTCAATACAACATGTCGCACATTGCGATGCGCAGCATCATTAAGAGGACCATTGGCATATTGAAACAGCGTTTCTGATGCCTGGACCATTCCGGAGGCTACTTGCTGTACTGCCCTGAGACTGTCGGTCAGTTCACTGTTATGTGCTGCATGCCTTAGCCATCATGAGGCAGCAACACCTGGTAGTGGGAGACCCACCTGCGCTGAAAGTGGCTGATGATAATGATGTGGAAGATGCAGGTGGCGAGCAGGAGGTGGAAGATGAGGATGAGGAAACCATGCAAGTGCCTGACGCCAGAGCACAACGGCAGAGGAGGGCGGGCCACCATGCCTCTTTAATGATTGCTCGAGCCTTGCTCCAGCAGCTCATCCGTGAATGCTTTACTGATGCCTGAGAGCTCAGCGACAATTATTCCACATGGACATGTTTACTGTTTTTGCTGTTCCATAATGTTGTGTTGATGGAACATGATTCAGTTTTAATGTAAAATATATTTTATTCAAAAGTTTACAATGTACTTAACTTTAACAAAATTATTCTTGTATCAAACTTTACTTTAATATCACTCTTTAAGATCACTTATAAACTTGTAAATTTACATAACTTACAAAAAATGTTTAATTTGAGAACAGTTACAACAGTAACAATAATGATAACAGCAGCAGCAAAGAAAGGCTGCACCCATCTCTCCTCCTCCTTTTTCAAAGACCGCCCGCTGCGCTTGGTCTTGGACATTCCACCACCCCTGCCCGCAGGCGGTGGGGGCACAGAGTTTCTGGGCTTGGTACCAAGCTTATTCTTTCTAACCTCTCGGGTACTGCGCACCACTTGAGGGGTGGGGGTCGGCGTTAGGCGGCAAGTTGGAAGGCCCATGCGGCAAGATGGAGGGCCCGGCTTGGGGCTCTTCAGAGGCTGATGAGGGGATTGGGAGTGACAGTTGATTCAGTCAATGAGCACAGTGTCTCAGCGTGTTCTCTTATTGCAGCAGCTAACTCCAACATGCTGTCCCTCATGCGCCCTGACAGTCTCTCAATGACCTGCAACATTCCCTCCCTCATGGTCAGTAACATGATTTGCACTACCTCTTACATTCCCCCCCCGCCCCCTCATGGCCACTATTCCCTCACTGATGGTCCCGGGCATCATTCCCATTTCTCGTGTCATTGCTGATATTTCTCCCGACAATCCTGCTAGCTCATCACTCACCCTACTGATGGCGTCCAGGAGTGATCAGGTAAGGTCAATGCTCTCCGCACTCAATGACATCATCTGAACCACATCTGTTAGATCCTGCACCTCAGGAGAGCGCGGTCAAGCTCTCGTTCCCCTCTTCCCCATGGGTGTGGCTCGCATTCAAACACTGGGACCTGCAGCCTGGGATGGTGGGGCCGTGTGTGTGCCTCGCTGCACCACACCACTGCGATCGGCAACCTCGGAAGGTGGGGCCCTGAGTGTGCCTCGCTGCACCACACCACTGGAATCATGGAATGTCCCACCCCATCAACACTCAAACCACTAGTCACGGAAGGGGCCATCACCTCCATGTGCAGCACCTCTTCCAAAGTCAGTACAACAGTGGGGGCTTCATCCAGCTCTATCCTCTCCCTCTCCCTCCCTCCCTCCCACCCATGGATGGATTGGAAGATGTTCTCTTCAGGCTCGTCCGCGTCTGAATTTTCTGCATTTTCAGGGTTGGCCTCAAGTTCTGCAAAAGTCAAATGGTTAGCAGCAGAGGAGGGGGCAGGATGGGTGGCATGAGTCGGCTCACACATCGCAGGCCAGGCAGCAGGCTGATTTGAAGGACCACAATGAATTTGCAGGACTTACCCTCTCCCTCGAGTGTGGGCCCAGCTTGTGCAGTACTGATTGCTTTTTTCCCCACAGGTAGGACCCATCAAAGCAGCAACCCTCTCTTCCAAGGGTGTCAGTGGGTGCAGATTTGCCAGGCCTCCTCCTGTTATTATGTGCCACCTTTCTCTGCAAAGGTGAAAATACAACTTTTTAGAGAGGGTGTCTTTCTGCTGGGTGGGACATATACAGATGGTCATATTTACAGTTGCAATTGTATTGAATAAATGAAAATATTACTTACACTAACTATTTGACCAAGGTCCTGCCACTTCTTTTTACACTGACCTCCAGATCTCGTGGTGGTCACCATTGCACAGTAATCTTCTGCAACTTGGTTCCAGCGTTTCTTCATTTCTTTGGGTGGAACTTTTATGTGACCTCTGCTGGTGTCCAGCTCCTGCCATCTGTTCTCAATCACAGTAACTAGTGCCTCCACTTCTTCCTAGAAGAAATTCCTGGTCCTTGCCTCTTGAATTGCTCCAGCTGCAATTTTTCCAATGCTCTCACAGCACTCTTTCTCACACACACATCTGGCTCTTTAAAAATGGCTGATTGCCAAATCTGAGCTGTATTGAGCATTCGCGTCCATTGGAATGACGTCAAAAATGTACCTTTTTCTTAACTGCATGCGCTGACGGTGCGGCTTCATTTTTTGGCTCAGACAGCAGGCTCCCCCCCCGCAGCAACTGGACATGCTGCGCGGCGCCAAATTCGAATTATACATCGGGGAAACTTTGGCAAATTATTTCTGCCGCATTCCTGGCCTAGAAAAACGTGCGTAACTCTGGCAATACGCCACAAGACGGGCTTGGGGAAAATTAAGCCCAATATTTTAACACAAAATAAAACTCTAAATTTTTCTAAATTATATACAAACTCGTGATGTCATATTGCAATAAATCAGACACCAAAATAAAGGGCTCAATTTTCCCCAAAGCTGTTTTTTGGCGTACTTGGGAGTTACGCCATTTTTTTGGGGCCCAAGTACGCCAAAAAAAAAATCACTAAGTTTCCCCATTTGAATTTTTCATTTTAGCGCCACCTAGTCTGTCGTTTAGTTTTGGGTGTGGAGCCCAAGATCTGCTCACAGCAACCTGCACGAGCACAATAATAATTTAAGGGAGGTAAATTGCTGTAAAGTGTAATGACAAAAGTGCATCGCCTCCTCCCCTCCCAATGCCGGTCCCCGCTCCTAGCCCTGGCCAAATGGCCTCCCCCTCCCGGTCCCCGTCCTCTCCCTGGCCGAATGGCCTCCCGGTCCCCGCACCTATTCCTAGCCGAATGGCCTCCCGGTCTCGGTCCCCGCACGTATCCCTGGCAAAATCGCCTTGCCCCTCCCAGTCCCCGCACTTATCCCAGGCTGAATGGCCTCCCGATCCCAGTCACCGCACCTATCCCAGGCCGAACAGCCTCCTCCGTCTCGGTTCCCACTCCGAACTTTTCCCGAAAGGCTTCCCCCCACTCTCTCTCTCTCACTTCTCTGCTGCTACTGTCCGGGCCCTGGAACTGCATCTGCTGCACTGATTTACTTACCTGCACCAATTTTCTTAACTCACCAGAAGGTTTTTCCCCCACAGAGGCCACATACGTCATCCTAAGAAGAACTGGGAGTAAATTGGAGCTGGCCAAACTTGCTTAAATGGCCAGAATTGGCACGGGTGGCAAGTAACGCTCCCATGACAAAAAAAACAAATCTAAAAAAATCGTAACCAACAGTTACGCTGGCGCACATTGATTGGAGAAATTTGTATTTTTTTAAAAAACGATGCACGCCAAAAAAACGGCGCAAATCACTGGGAAAAATTGAGCCCAAAGTTCTTTACATTTTTGATTAAATAAGCCCAATTCTTCTCATTGTTAAACCATAAACTGCCACAACGCTTCAATGCATCTATACTATTCGCTTCAACCACTCCCTGTGGTAGCGAGTTCCACATTCTCACCACTCTTTGGGTAAAGAAGTTTCTTTTGAATTCCCTATTTGATTTCTTGGTGACTATCTTACATTGATGGCCTCTAGTTATGCTCTTTCCCACAAGTGGAAGCACTCACTGTATCTACTCGATCAAAACCCTTCATAATTTGAAGTCCTGAATTCGGTCACCACTCAGCCTTCTTTTTTCAAGCGAAAAGAGACCCAGCCTTTTCATCCTTTCCCGATAGTATACCCTTGCATTTCTGGTGTTATCCTTGCAAGTCTTCTGTGCACCCATCCAGTGCCTCTATATACTTTTTATAATACGGCGAATTGAATTGTATGCAGTACTCTTAGTGTGGTCTAACCAAGGGTCTATACAAGTTTAGCATAACTTCACTACTTTTCAATTCTGTCCCTCCAGAAATAAGCTCTAGTGTCCAGTTTTTTTTTATGGCCTTGTTAACCTGTGTCTCTACTTTTAGCGATTTGTGTATTTGTACTCGGCGATCCCTTTGCTCCTCTATCCCATCCAATCTCGCACCTCCCCAAGTAATGTCATCTCCTTATTCTTCCTACCAAAATGTAATATCTCACATTTATCTGTATTGAATTTCACTGCCAATTATATGCCCATTCTTCAAGTTTATTGATGTCTTCTTGTAATTTGTTGCCATCCTCCTCAGTATTAACTATCCCCACCCAATTTAGTGTCATTCGCAAATTTAAAAATTGTGTTTTTGATTCTAATGTCTAAATCATTAAATAAACTGAACAAGTGGTCCCAGCATTGATCCTTGTGGAAAACCACTACCCACCTTCTACCACTCTAAATAGCTACCCTTTACCCCTGCTCACTGCTTTCTGTCTTGAAGCCAGCTAGCTATCCATGATGCTACTTGTCCCCTGACTCCGCATTCTCTGACCTTATTCATTAGTCTATTATGTGGTACCTTATTGAAGGCATTTTGAAAATCTACATAAATTACATCTACTGCATTACCTTTGTCTATTCGCTCCGTTATCTCTTCAAAACACTCAACGAAGTTGGTCAAGCAAGACTTTCCCTTTTAAAATCCATGTTGATTATTCATTATTATATTTTTGGCTTTGAGATGTTCTTCTATTTTCTCTTTTCTCCTCTGGTACAGCCCTGATCTTCGCTCCTTTAAGTCCAAGGGATGCAGATTTGAACGGATATAGTGGGCAACTAATATAACCATTCACTGCCATATCCGGCTGGACCACATAAAGCACCATCGGGCCCTGATCTCATCTGCCAAAATTGCTCTCTATTCCAGAATCATTCTGGAATGTAAAGATAAAACTCCAGCTTCTATTCTCCTCTGCTAACCATCTTTTTAAACCCCTTTCCCAGTCACCAACCTCCCTTCCGACAATAAGTGTGAGGAGCTTTTTGTCGCGAAGATTGAGACCATCCGTTCGGCTGCCTCTGCCTTTCCTTCCCCAAGCCCACCGGGCCAAACTTCCTCTGAGGATCCCCCTGCCCTAGCCCTGACCTCACATCTTTCTCCAGTTTCTCGTATGTCCACTCATAACTTTCCGAACTCATCCTGTCCAGGGGATCCACTTCCTGCTCCCTTGACCCTATTCCCACCAAACTGCTGACCACCCAACTCCCTTTTCTGACTCCCATGTTAGCTTACATTTTTAAACTGTTGGCTCTCCTCAGGTACTGTCCCCCCCTCTCCCTCAAATCTGTCATAATTGCCCCTCAAAAAACCAACCCTCGACCCCTCCAAACACTGACCCCTTGCAAACTACCACCCCAACTCCAACCTCCTTTTCCTCCCCAAATCCCTTGAGCGTGTTGTCATCTCCCAAATCTGTGTCCATCTTTCCCGCATGTTTGAATCCCTCCAATCCGGTTTCCGTGTCTGCTTTGATGAGACTGAAACAGCTCTCATCAAAGTCACAAATTATATCTTTGTGTGAAAGGCAAACTATCCCTTCTCGTCCTTCTTGACGTCTGCAGCCTTTGACATGGTTGACCACTCTATCCTTCTCGAATGCCTCTCCACCGTCATCCAGCTGGGTGGAACCGCACTTGCCTGGTTCCATTCTTAGCTATCTAATTGTAGCCAGATAATCACCTGCAACGGCTTCTATTCCCGCCCCGGTATCGTTACCTTCGGTATCCCCCAAGGACCAATTCTTGGCGCCCTCCTATTTCTCAACTACATGTTGCCCCTTGGCGACATCATCCAAAAACACAACATCACCACATGTATGCTGATGACACCTAACTACCTCATTACAACTTCTCTCGACCCCTCCACGGTCTCTAAATTGTCAGACTGTTCGCAACCTTGGTTTCATATTTGATCCTGAAATGAGCTTCTGACCACATATCCGCAGCATAACTAAGACTGCCTATTTCCACCTCCATAACATTGCCCGTTTCCACCCTTACCTCAGCTCATCTGCTGCTGAAACCCTCACCAATGTCCTTGTGACCTCTAGACTTTATTATTCCAACGCACTCCTAGATGGCCTCCCACATTCTACCCTACGAAAACTAGAGATGATCCAAAATTCGGCTGACCTGTCCAAACTTGCACCAATTCCCACTTACCCATCACCCCTGTGCTCGCTGACCAACATTGGCATTAAGCAACGCCTCCATTTCAAAACTCTCATCCTTATTTTTAAATCCCTCCATGACCTCGCCTCTCCTCATCTCTGTAATCTCCTCCAGCCCCACAACCCCCAGAGATGTCTGCGCTCCTCTAACTCTGCTCTCTTGAACATCCCTGGTTATAATCGCTGAACATTTCTGTTGCCTAAGCCCTAAGCTCTGGAATTCCCTGCCTAAATCTCTCAATCCTGCTTCACGACATTCCTTAAAATCTACCTCTTTAACCCAAGCTTCTGGTCAATTTGTACTTATGCGGCTTGAAGTCAAATTTTTTAGCTCATAATACTCCTGTGAAGCACCTTGGGATATTTCACCAAGTTAAAGGCGCTATATAAATACAAGTTGTTGTTGCTTAGTAGGGATTCCATTATTTTTTCTTCCATCGATGTTATGCTGACTGGTCTATAGTTCCCTGGACATGTTCTATCTCCCTACTTAATATTGGTATTATGGGCTAGATTTTACACTTTTGTGCAGATCGCCCAAAAATGGGCGATATTTCCGGTGTGGGCGGTAAAAATGGGTTTTCAGATCGCCAGCTTCTCGCCCATTCTCAAAGCACCTCGTCTCCATTTTTTAAATTGGGCGCTATCGCGAGCGATATGAAATGGGAGGTAGCATTAAATCTCGCTGATCTTCTACCGTAAAGTGTCACTGTCCTTAGCAACGGCATGGCAATGCTCGATTCCCGCGATTCAGGAGGTCAAGGGTCATCATGACATGCGCAGGAGAGAGAGAGGGAGCTGAGAGGGGTGAAGGCGTATGTGGCTGCTTTGGGAGGAAGGAGGGAGAGTTTAGAGCTTCAGAGCAAATAGGAAAACAAAAATTAGCTGTTACCAGCCACATATTTGCCTGAATTTGGCCTATAATGGAGGGAGAGGAGGAGGCATCACAGCACGCTGTGGAGACTGACAGTGGAGAGAGCAGTGAGGTGGGAGAGGAGCACACTGGAGGGCGCAAAAGAGCCAGGAGGTTCTCGGACGAGGCAAATGCCTCCCTCCTGCAGGAGGTCGAGTTACACTGGGGTGATTTGACACAGGGAGGGCGTGGGAAGTCCACCCCAAAGGCCTACCAGAAGATATGGACTGAGATAGCAGAGGTGGTCTCGTCGGCGACCAACGAGGTGTGTGAGGGCAACCAATGCCCAAACGATGGAACGACCTTGTGGGACCCGCAAGAGTAAGTATTACATTCATTTGCATGTACTTATGTATTTAGATAATTTGATTTGCAACAGTCATGAGTGACTATCAGCAGATGTGAGGTCTTGCACTTTTACCGGGAATGTTTTACTCAAAGCCTGCGGTCACTGTGTATGGCTTCAGGTAAAAGAATGATAATAATCATAATAATCATGATTACACTTGTCGGTTATGTGTTGTATCACTCTCTGTGACAGTACCTAGCAATGATCTCATGCCATGTCGTCCTGTCACCTTATACAGAAGAAGCTATCGACGATGAGGTCCATGCAGAGGCGAACAGGTGGGGGGCCACCAGTCCCCAGCGACATCACTGATATGGAGGAGCAGGTGCTTGCACTCTTGGGGAAGCACACCCGGACAGCCACGGAAGCATCTGCAGACCCTGAAGTGATGCCACGCGAGTAAAGTTTACACCATTGCGTGATGTAAAGTCAATAGATGCCACACCCACTCATATCCAAACAATCATATATGCTAGATGATTTCTAAAATTGTCCTAGATATAATGCTGGCATAATGAAAAATCATTGGAATGCAAATGTGTTGATGGTCATGAAATGTGATGTGATGATTTTGATAGCAGTGGTGCTTTTGTCTTGCATATGCTGTGTGTAGCGCTACAATCACCTTGTGACCCTCCAATAACCTCATGTGTGTTTTGCAGCTCAGCCAGCAGCGCAGCTCCAGGCAAGACCACAGAGGCCAGAGGTGGGGGCGTGGGGCCCAACTCTCTGGAAAATCCTACATCTGGTGTTGAGGAGCTCAGATTCTCACCCGTCAATCTGCTGGGTCTGTTCGCCACGGATGAGAGCGCCGACTTTGAGGAACCTGCATCGCCATGCTCCAGAAGCCATTCCACCCCACAGCCATCTAGTGGTCCTCCAATCATTCCTGCCTCCACTCTGAAGGTACCGGCCCCAAGAACCTCGCCACAGGGCACCCCATTTGTCCCCAGGACGGTACCGACCTTGCGGACACGGCAGGTCTGGTCCACGAGCACCACGAGTGTGGAGAGCTGGTCCAGTTGTCCAGGAGGACTGTAGACATTGGTGACCAGCTCATCGAAGCATTGAGGGCGGGGGGCGCATATCCTGACAGCTGGCCACCATGACTGAGTACATTCTGCGGATGGTGGAGGCCCTGGATGTGATAGCCAGGAACACTGCTGGCACAGGCCTCCCAGTGGTCCCAGAGCGCAGCACTCACCCCTAGGTTCTGCACCGCTACTGCGAACGACAGATGAGAGCAAGAACAAAGATCCTGCTTCTCTATCAGAGAATGTTGCTCCCTTGGCAACCTCCGCTCCTGTACCCATGCAACCACTGCCTCTGCCTTCATCCCCCCCAATGAGGCACCACCTGAGGAGCTCCTCGGCCAGGCGTCGTGGAGCGAGGAGGGGAAGGGGTAGAGGTGGGGAGAAGGGGGCGGGGGGGAAGGAAAGTGAGGTGCATGTCCACAGGTGATGGCTGTGTTATATCTCTAACTGGGTGTATACAATTTATTGTAATGTATGGGGGGAGGGATCACCCTCCTACTTTGCATTTGTATTGTCTGTTGCTGGACATGTTGAACATTTGATAGATGTCAATGGTGGAAAAAGTGGGGTGTGAGCGGGGATTGGGTGTTTTTGCCCGCGAAACTTATGATGTCAGACCAATGGCTGGTATAAAAATGTTTTATTGAACATAACCTTGTTGCGCATTGTCTCAGATAGCTGCACTGTTACACACTGGTGATTCCTGAACATGAAAGGGTTAAATAAAACTTAACTTCAATCAACGTAAACTTTAACTGGCACCAAGGTGATGGGCACCATTGATGTCTGAGCTGCACACACACACACAGCAACGTTCTTTCAGACAAATTGTTCAGATATCAGCTCCTCACGAAAAGAGTCTTGCAGCTATGTAGCCACCACGGGCCCTTTCCTGTGGTCTGGAGGGGATTGTGGGCATCAGTCCCTTCTGGCAATTCTTGGCCCCTCCTGATAGCCAGATTGGGCAGTATGGAGCACACGACCATGAATTTACCTACTTGCTCAAGGTTATATTGTAACTCCCCTCCTGAGTGGTCCAGACATCTGAAGCGCTGCTTAAGCACATATTGTTTTCTGGACCACATTGCGTGTGTCTCTGTGGCTCTGGTTGTATCGCTTCTCGGCCTTGGTGTGGGTGTCACGCAGGGGGCTCATCAGGTGGTTAGACCATATCGGTTATCACCAAGCATCCAGCATTGTCCTTGTGGCTGACTCTTAAAGATGTCAGAGACAACGCTCTCACGCAGGATGTGAGCCTCATCGAAGGTGCCCGGACATTTGGCATTCATTGCCATGATGATCTGGTTCTGGTCGACAACTAGTTGGACGTTCAGGGAGTGAAATCCTTTTCTGTTACGAAAACGCTCTGGGTCCTGAGAAGGTGGCAGCATGGCGATGTGAGTGCACTGTACAGCTCCCTGCATCCTGGGGAACTTAGCAATGCAGTAGAATGCTCCAGCCCGGTCAGTCTGAGCCTCCGTGGTCATGGGGAAGCTGATAAAGTCCATCCTTCTCGCGTACAGGGCCTCCGTGACCTGTCTAATGCAGCAATGGGTTGCATGGTGAGACAGAGGGCAAATCTTGACGGCGGAGGCCCGAAAGGGACCGGACGCGCAGAAAGACAGTGCCGCAGTGACCTTGACCTCGACCGACACGAATGTCCTGATGGCAAGTTGCATATGTGGCCTGATGAGCTCACATATTACATTGATCACCACCTTGTGGAAGCGCAGTCTCCGAAGGCAGGTGTGGTCGGACACTTCGAGGCAAGACCTCTTTTCCCTGTACGAGCGGGATTGTGCATGGTTTGGCCCTCCTCCTCATTCTTGCACATCTTAAATTGGGCACATAATGATGTGCATCACACATTGAGCCATCTGCACTCTGCAGCATCTGCGTATTAATCGATGCAGGCTGAGAAATGGCTGGCCCCATTGAACATAAGAACATAAGAATTAAGAACAGGAGTAGGCCATCTAGCCCCTCAAGCCTGCTCCGCCATTCAACAAGATCATGGCTGATCTGGCCGTGGACTCAGCTCCACTTACCCGCCCGCTCCCCGTAACCCTTAATTCCCTTATTGGTTAAAAATCTATCGATTTACATTGCAGTCAAAGTATAATAGCGATTGATCAGAAGCAATAATTTCCTCACTAAAATACACCCAATAGTCCAGAGTCTGAAAATATATCTGTTGAGATGGTCACTTCCTACCCAAGAAGAACTCCAGAGTCAATGCAAACTCTCCCGAAATTGAAGCAGCCTTTTGAATGAAGTGACCTGCAATTTTAAAAATAACAGCCACACCGCTGGCTTTAGTTCAGAAGAGTTCCACTTTTTCTGGACGTTTTTTTGGAGCGAGTGATATCGTAGGCAATGTGTGTGCGAGGTGGTGAAAGTGACGGTGGGAAATCTCCTGGGCGTTAGTTTCGCCAAATGTGCTGTTTACGACAAAAAAAAAATGGGCGGGCGGTATTATTGAATCTCGGCGTTAATTCTGTGCAGAAAGTAATGCTGGGCGATATTATGGGTGGTGATTTAGCCCGTTCTGATGATTCCGCTCAAAAAAAGTGGGCGGGCGGTATTATTTTTTCCCGGCATTATGCACATGGGGAAAGTAACGCTCGGCGATAAGTTTCCGAAAAATGGGCGTCAGTTTCCATTTTGTGGCTAAATGGACGACATATGCACATTAACATCCATTTTACCGCTGAAGCAATGCCTCTGCTATTTTTTTCCTAGATTCTTTTAAAATGCATGGATGTAATCCATCCGGACCAAGGGATGTTTCCTCTTTGAGTTTGATTAGTTTGTTTAATATAGCACCTCTTATTATTTTAAATGCAGTTAATTCATTACTAATGTCATTTCCACCTGTTCTATCTCTCTGATAAATACTGAGGCAAAGTAATTGTTTAATTTTTCTGCCATCTCTCTATCACTGCCTGTTCATCCCTTAGTGGCCCTATTCCCATCCCGACCGTCCCTTTTTTATTGATGTGCCTGTAAAATATTTTACTACTTTTGTTTTATGTTTCTTGATAATTCAATTTCGTAGTTTCTCTTTGCCTTTCTAATTGTTTTTTTGACTTCTTTCCTAATCTCTTCATAATTTGCCTCACCATGCGCTCCCATGCTGTCTATGTACTTAATGTATGCCTCTTTCCTTACCCTCAATTGTTCCCTTATGGCCTTATTCATTCATGGTTCCTCAGTAGTGTTCAGCTTGATCTTGTTTTTTTTAAAAAGAGGAATGTGTGTTTTCTGGACTCTGTTGAACACCGTTTTAAATGTTTCCCATTGCTGTTCTACATCATATCATATGAACATTAATACACAGTTCAATGTCACTTTTTTTTTTATAATGAACTGAATAATGTCTACACAATGGTTCTGGTAAAATCACGATTACAAAGCATAGATTCACCACACTCGACAAACTTTGGATTTAGTATAAACAATATCTATGCCATACACTATGCTGTTTCACAGTCGGTCAAAGGTACAGTGACCTTGGCATTCAATTCCATTTTGAAACTGTGTTGCAGCATGCCAGCATAATGTGCAAGAACCCCCAAATGGTAGGGTCAGAGTGGGAGAGGGTTGTGATCCACCCAGTGCAGAAGTCCCAATAAATATGCTGAACAGAAAACTGACTGAAACACATAAAATAAATAATTAACTGGAAACTTTTCAGGCTAGAATAAGGTTACGAGCAGGATAGTCAAGGTTAATTTTGAGACCTGTGCAATCTCAAGTGAGATGAACGCAATAGACAAAGCAAGTACAGGATGACTTGAATGTTTCAGATAACTATGTCAATAATTGTTAGGTGCAATAAAATGTAAAAAATAGTTGGTGTGAGTATAGCTAATGACTTGTGTGCAACAGAGGTAAAGAAGGGGATGGCAGGAAATATTGAGACTGTCAAACTTGTCAATGATCATTGCTGCATTCCTCAGCAAACAGCAAAATGCTTTGCAATTGTTATCTCCTACCCAAGATAACAGCTTTGAATGACATGCGCACACAATAAATTAAATTATTTTTTTGTTTTGAAAACAAGATATAAACCCAAAGTCTGATTTTCTATCTTCTGATCACCTGATGGGTCTGACAGAGGTGAATTGCCTCATCAGTCTCACTGGCTCCCCGATGTGTGGGATATTTAAAACCTCAGATTTAACTGGCTGCAAATTCAGACAATTGGCCAGAAAGTTTCAGTGACAGGTCTACCCCACAGACCAGGGAGTAATTATTAAAATTATTAGGTTTGAGAATTTGCTGGGAGTCCTTGGTCACAGAGCTGGATCCATTCACTTTTGGAGGAACCCAGCAGATAATGAAACAAGAACAAACAAGCTTTACTGAAACTAAAGCAAAGACAATATTTCAGCTTGTAACATTAACACCGGAGGGAGCAGATGCTCCCTCTACAACTGTCCCGATCAGCATGGCACCAAGGAACCAAGAGAAAGAGTACGCAGCAAATATTGAAGGCTGTAGTGCAAAGCACTGATCATGATATTTAAAAAGTTGAGTTAGTTGCCCATTTTAGAGTAATGGGCAGAAAAATACAAACAGATGAACTCATTCCACACTGGCTTCAACAATTCTACTCCTCCCTGCCAGACAAAGCTTGAATGAACTGGCCTCAAGAGCAGGAGTACAACACACTTTCTGGTTTTGCACTCATTGGCAAACTTTGTGGATTGGGTTTCTGGAAGACAAAATGATCACAATGGGCCTGAGGACATTTCCTTCCCCAAATGCAGGCTAACACAGCTCTCACTACTAGGAAAGTAAATACATTCTGCTTTCTAGCCACTGTACCACAAAAAGAATGCTCTCTAGACCCCTTTCCCTTACAAAGAAATTGAAAAGCACAGTCCCTGCATCATGTAACATACGCAAAATTATGTCAGTACCTCAATTCCTAATACAAATGTATATCTTTCTAGGACTGGAATATATTGGTGATTCAACAAACGCTTTTTTTAGGTTTTACGAACATACTAACAATGACGAACAGGTAAAGACCATCTGGTCCATCGTGCCTGCCCCACACAATTGCGATACCTTGTCTATCACAATATATACACTCCACCCCACCCGAAACCACATAAATCACCTGGGAGAAAAAAAGAACCAGTTTTTTTTTTTAAAAACAGGCCAATTTGGGGGGAAAAAAATCTGGGAAATTCCTCTCCGATCCATCTAGGTGATGATCACTCTGGCCCTGAATTCCCTGCAGTACCTACCTTCTGTAAGAGGTGATCTCCACCCCAGCCAGAAACCGGTCCAGCTCTTGCTTGAAGGAATTCAGTGATTCAGCATCTACCGCACAAGACGGTAGCCTAATCCAGAGGTCCACTATTTTCTGGGAAAAGAAAACCTCTTGACATCTAACCTAGACCTAGCCTTTTACAACTTAAATTTGTGACCCCTAGTACCCCCCCCCCCAACCTATTTAATTGAAACAAACTGTCAACTGGAACACAAACTATTCCCTTCACTATCTTATAAACCTCAATCAGATCAACTCTTTTGAGCATATCTTGATAACTACTAGGCTTGTGACCCTATTCTGCACCCTCTCCAAAGCCTATCACCTGCCATAACTCATCTTATCCACGAGACCCACTTCCTGCTCCCTTCACCCTATTACCACCCAACTTCCTTTTCTGGCTCCCATGTTAGCCGACATTGGTAACGGTTCCCTGTTCTCAGGTACTGTTTCCCTCTCCTTCAAATCTGCTGTCTTCACCCCTCTCAAAAAACCAACCCTTGACCCCACTTTGTTTGCTAGCTATCGCCCCATCTCCAGCCTCCCTTTCCTGTCCAAATTACTTGAATGTGTTGTTGCCTCCTATTGTATATGCATGCCTGTTTACTGTGTGATGTCTGAAACACACCTGCACACTACAGGTAACCCAGTATAAAAAGGAACTCACAGCTTGTTGTCCTCACTCAGGAACTGCAAATAAAGGACTACAGGTCTACACAGTTTAAGTATCACACCCTGCCTCGTGGAGTCATTACTAAAGGTGCCTACATACACTACACCTCCCAAATCCTTGATCATCTTTCCATGAATTCAATGTTTGAATCCCTTCAATCTGGCTTTTGCCCCTGCCACTGCTCTCATCAAAGTCACGAATTACATCTTGTGTGACTGTGACAAAGGTAAACCATCCCTTCTGGACCTGTCTGCAGCCTTTGATACAGTTGACCACTCCATCCTCCTCCAACACCTCTCCACTAATGTCCAGCTAGATGGGACTGCACTTGCCTGGTTCCATTCTTATCTAATCGTAGCCAGAAAATCTCCAGCAATGACTTCTCTTCCCACTCCCGCATCGTTACCTCTGGTGTCCCCCAAGGATCTGTCCTTGGTCCCCTCTTATTTCTCATCTATATGCTGCCCCTTGGCGATATCATCTGGAAAACACGGAGTCAGTTTCCACATGTACGCAGACGACACCCAGCACTACCTCGCCACCACTTCTGTCGACCCCTGCTTGGTGTCTAAATTGTCAGATTGCTTGTCCGACATCCAGTACTGGATGAGCAGAAATTTTCTCCAATTAAATATTGGGAAGATCGAAGCCATTATCTTTGATCCCGCCGCAAACTGCGTTCCCAAACCACAAACTCCATCCCTCTGCCTAGCATCAATTGGAGGGTGAAGACGACTGTTTGCAACCTAGGTGTCATATTTGACCCTGAAATTAGTTTCCAGCCACATATCCATGGCATAACTAAAACCACCTTTTTCCACCTCTAACATTGCCCGTCTCCGCCCCTGCCTCAGCTCTTCTGCTGCTGAAACCTTCATTCATGCCTTTGTTACCTCTCGACTTGACTACTCCAACTCACTCCTGGCCAGCTTTCCACACTACGTAAACTTGAAGTCAGCAGCCCATGTACTAACCCGCTCCAAGTCAAGATCATCCATCACCCCTGGCTCCCAGTTAAACAACGCCTCGATTTCAAAAATCACTCCATGGACTTGCCCCTTCCTATCTCTGATCTTTTTCAGCCTCACAATCCCACAAGATGTCTGTGCTCCTCAAATTCTGGCCTCTTGAACATCACTCATTATAACTGCTCAACCATCAGTGGACATGCCTTCAGCTGCCTGGGCCCCAAGCTCTGGAACTCCCTTCCTAAACCTCTATGCCTCGCTACCTCTCTTTCCTCCTTTAAGACACTTGTTAAAATCTATCTCTTTAAACAAGTTTTTGATCATCTGCCTTAATTTTTTCTGTGGCTCGGTATCAAATTTATCTGTTTGTCTGTAACACTGTTGTGAAGCACTGTGGGACATTTTACTCCATTGAAGGCATGATATAAATAAAAGTTATTATTATTGTGAGGAGACCAAAACTGGACACAGTATTCCAACTGCAGCCTGACCAAGTCTTGTACAAGGACAAAATAGTATGCCTCATCTTATAATCAACTGTCCTCTGGATACACCCCAACACTAGCTGCTCCAGCTATCACTTCACAGCATTGCTCATGTACATTTAAGGATGATGCACTAGAATGCCTAAATCTCTTTCTATCTCCACCTTCTATAATGCTTTTCCCTGAAGCATGTATGAATGTTGAGCATTTACCCTACTCAAATTCATAACATTGCACTTATCTAAGTTATACATCATTTTCCAGTCCTGAGCCCAATCTCCCAACACATTAAAGTCTGCCTAAAGCAGATAAACGCCATCTAGAGTCCCAATACTCGCACAGATCTTGGCATCGTCTGCAAATTTTCCAATCACGCCCCCAATACCTACATCCAGATCATTAATAAAAATAGTAAAGAGCAAGGATCGCAACACCAACCCTGCTGGACACCACTGGTGACCGGTCTCCAAACAGATCCTAATCCATTTGTAATTACCTTTTGCCACATCCTGACAGCAAGTTCTCAATCCAGCTCACTATATTATCAATACCAGAGGTGTCAATCTTGTAGAAAAGCCTCTTTTGCACTACCTTATCAAAAGCTTTTTGAAAGTCCAAGTAGACAGTATCTTGGACTTCCTTCATCCATCAACTTTGTAACTTCTTCAAAAAATACAATTAGATTTGTAAGATGTGAGCTTTTTATGAAGCCATGTCGGGTGTCCCTGATGTGTCTCTCTCTATCCAAGCATCCATATATTGCATCCCTAATGATTCCCTCAAGCATCTTAGCTATTACTGATGTTAAACTAATGGCCTATAGTTACCAGAGTCTGTCGCCATTTGTAAGTGCAAATTTCCAATATTTACGCATACAAATGTCCTCAAAAATCTTGCACCTGAAAAAGCAGGCGCATAGCCTACTTTTGCAGGCACAAGTTTTTTTAAAACACACAAAAACATAAATAAAATGAAAACATATTTTATTAAAAACCCTCCCCACAACGGTAAGTTTATTTAAAAAAAAACTTAAAAAAAATATATATTCCCAATTTTTTAAAAACATTAATAACTTTAATTTAAAATGAATGTAATGTATATTTTCAATTTTTTATTACTGTTTTGGGTGTTGGGCGGGGGGGGGGGGTTTCTCATTCATAGTAATAGGAGCTTAGGACCTTACGGAACTCCTATTACTATGAATGAGTACATACTTTACCTGATTGGCTGCCTAGAGCCATGTGACTCCAGCTCCAGGCTTGCGCACGCCCCGACGTGCACACGCTGCGACTGGCAGTCAGCTCAGACCACAGCATCGGAAAGTCGAACATGGGCAGCAGCTTAAGGTAAGTGCATATTTTTTCTCTAAAATGTCAAAACAGAATTTTAGGGGCAATATGTTCATCGATGTTAATATTACCAGTTTTGTTAGTAACATTATTAAATTCTAGTCGTGGAGCAACATCTTCAAGTGTGAAGACCCATGTAAAGTGTTCATTTAATATTTTCTTTCAAACTTTTTTTATGTTGTAGTTGATCCTGAAAATTTTAACCGACATATGTTTTATATACACAATTAAACATATGGAATAAGTAGGTCACCAATTTTTTTGTAATTACCTTGTTCAAAGCTTCAAGAACTAATCCATGAAAACCCTCCAACAAACACTGTTGTTTAATAACATTCGGCATTGATTCCAACATGTCTGTACCTTCCTCTGCATCCATCGTGCCCTCTTTCAGGCTGACTTTTGATACTAGGTAGTAAAACAAATAAACCCAATTAGAAGTCGTTCAGAAGAACTTAAAAGAAACTGATACGTCTTTACGATACAGTATAAATGCACACGAGGCCCATCATGCTTGAGAGAAGGTTAGTCTGTGACCTGTCCTTTATTCCTTAGCACTCAAGTGATGAAGATGGGTGGAGCTTCCCCTTTTATACCTGAAGGTCCAGGTTAGGAGTGTCTCCCACCGAGTGGTCATTGTTCTCAGTGTACAACTTAGGTCAGATTATACATGGGTTAAAATGCTGGTTGAATACATGACATCAATTCCGCCCCCCCCCCACCCCCCAAAGTCTTATTGGGATCACAGGTTGAGTCTCTCTGGTGGTTTACGCTTTCTTGTAGAGTGCCTGAGTTGGGGCTCCGGTTGTTGGGCGCTGGCCTGAGTGTCTGCTGTTTGCGGTGCCTCATCCAGACTGCCCACAGTGATTGGGCTCTCCTCCCTTTGGTTCCGGTGTTCGGTCACTTGTGGTGGAGTGAACTCTACATTGTATTCTTCCTCTGCTTCTTCTATGGGGTTGCTGAACCTCCTTTTTGTTTGATCCACGTGTTTGCGGCAGATTTGTCCATTGGTAAGTTTAACTACCAGAATCCTATTTCCTTCTTTGGCAATCACAGTGCCTGCGAGTAATTTGGGCCCTGCAGCGTAGTGGAGGACAAAAACAGGATCATTTACATCAAGACATGGCGCCCTCGCATTCCTGTCATGGTCGTTATATTGTGGCTGGAGCCTGCTCTCGACAATTTCTTTCATGGTGGGGTGTATAAGGGATAGCCGGGTTTTGAGCGTCCTTTTCATTAGCAGCTCTGCGGGTGGAACCCCTGTGAGCGAGTGTGGTCGGGATCTATAGGCCAACAGGAGGCGTGATAAGTGGGTTTGTAGGGAACCCCCTTGGATTCTGAGCATCCTCTGTTTGATTATCTGCACTGCTCGTTCTGCCTGGCCGTTTGAGGCCGGCTTGAACCGTGCCGTTCTGACATGGTTAATTCCATTGCCTGCCATGAAGTCCTGGAATTCAGTGCTTGTGAAGCACGGGCCATTGTCACTGACCAAGACGTCCGGTAGACCGTGGGCGGCGAACATTGCCCGTAGACTTTCTACCGTGGCAGAGGCTGTGCTTGAATTTAAAAATGACACACTCGATCCATTTGGAGTAGGCATCTACTACAACCAAAAACATTTTTCCCATGAAACGACCTGCGTAGTCCACATGGATGCGTGACCAAGGCTTGGCGGGCCATGGCCAGGGGCTAAGGGGGGGCTTCCCTGGACGCATTGCCCAGCTGGGCACACGTGTTGCACCTGCGAACACAAAGTTCCAGATCTGCGTCTATCCCTGGCCACCAAACGTGTGATCTGGCAATTGCCTTCATCATGACAATGCCTGGGTGCTCATTGTGGAGTTCTCTGATGAACACCTCTCTGCCCATCTGTGGCATGTCTACGCGATTTCCCCACAGTAGACAATCGGCCTGAATCGAGAGTTCATCCCTGCGCCTGTGAAATGGTTTAAATTCCTCAGGGCATGCCCTGTACGTGGCTGCCCAGTCCCCATTCAGGACACATTTCTTAACTAGAGACAATAGCGGGTCTCTATTTGACCAGACTTTAATCTGACGGGCTGTCACGGGTGAGCCTTTGCTTCCGAAAGCTTCAACAGCCATGACCATCTCAGCAGCATGCTCGGTAGCCCCCTCAGTGGTGGCTAGTGGGAGCCTGCTGAGTGCATCGGCGCAGTTTTCGGTGCCCGGTCTGTGCCGAATTGTATAGTCATAGGCGGCTAACGTGAGTGCCCACCTCTGTATGCGGGCCGATGCGTTTGCAGTTATGGCCTTGTTGTCGGCCAAAAGGGACGTTAGGGGTTTGTGATCTGTCTCCAGCTCAAATTTCCTGCCAAACAGGTACTGGTGCATTTTCTTGACAGCATATACACACGCGAGCGCCTCCTTTTCTACCATCCCTTGGCTGTGCTTTGACTGGCTCTCTCCCTGTTAACCCCCAAGTCCTTTTGCCACAAAGTTGGGTAGTGGTTACCAGTTTTGATGGTTCAATGATGCGGTGGAGGTTCCAGTGGGTTCTGGATGTGATCCATGTGTGTCTCCATGGATACATACATCCATTTCTCCCCCCCGCCCCCCCCCAGCAACATACAGGATTAGACACAGTACAAGTACAAAGAAAGGAAGTTACAGTTTGTATCGTGGTTCAGTGACTTACATCTTTACGTTTTACGGTCATGTGCCAGGATTGGGTAGATTGCATTCATGGTTCAGTCATGGTCAATACTGAGGTAGCAGAACAGGTATGCGAGGATGCTGGTTCCAGAGCAACCGGGCGGGGTCCTAGTCGTCTGATGGTGGCGCTGCGCCCCCTGCTAGCGGGGTGGGCCTGGTTTGCTCGCCTTGCCAGGACTCGAGGCCTATGCCGTTGCCTAGTGGTGGGCAGAGCCACAGATGTGTGTGGCCTCTCTGTCCTCCTTCGAGGGCTGCAGAATCTTCTGCCTGCTCTCTAACGGTGTTGAGAACCTGGCTGTTCCAAGTCCCGTTTGGGGAACTCGATGGTTCAGACCTTTCACTCCCGGACATGCCCGAGGTAACAACTGGGTCTGGGGCTGCGCTGTCTCCACCCGGGTGGTGGGCGACGGCGGCCGACTGCGTGTATTGGCATCATTTTCGTTTCTAGGTCTGTGGTGAATAGTGCCATCAGGTGCCTGCATCATGGGACCGGGTATCAGGATTAGTGCCTTCACCCTTCTGAGATCACTAGCCTATAACCTGTGGGGACACCTGGGGCAGGTCATCAGGATCAGCACCTTTACCCTCCTGAATTTGCTCGCTTGCTACTTTTGGGGACACTCTATTCCCGACATCTCGCAACCACATTTTGTTCTTTCCATTAGGAATAGTACTGACATTTCGCAACAACATTTTGTTCCGAATCTTAATCGGTTTGTTACATTGATTGCCATGCATACAATGTCTCTAAGTTCAGTTGGTTGCAGGTCTCCTTTAAGAGAACCCTGCTGGCTTTACCCCAATCAAATCCCTTGTTAGACACCACATGTTGGCCCCTCAGTGTTGCACCATCTTGCCTCCGTTCTCGAGGTCGACTGCCTTGATCCTACCCTCCCGTGACTCTGCCTCCAACGCTGGAAGAGTACCTGGTGAATTCGATCTTCCTCCCCAGGAGTCCTGCCACTGGAGTCAGGAAGGAACTTTTAGGTCATTTCAGTCGGAGTCGTGATGGACGATCTGTGCCTCAGGTGCTGCACTGGACTGTTCTCTGGTGCCTGGCCCAAGCGAAGGTGAGGTTTTGCTCTGCCTCTGAGCACGGGGGACATCGATTGCTGGAACGAAGAGGTCTTCCCATTTCCACTGGATCTTCCCCATCCACCTTCTTCTGAATAGCGTTGGACCATCATCTGCAACAATCCACAGAGGTAACTTGTGCACCACGCCATTATTGATTGCACTTACATCCGCACTACCAAGGACTGGGACCAGCTTCTTGGTGTAGGTGCGCAACTTTTCCTGTACTGGAACCAGCTCGGGTCGTTTTTCATTCTGTAGCCTCTCAGGCATCTTGGCTCATCACTGACTGGCTTGCTCCAGTGTCCACTTCCTGACAGAATTGGACAAGCTAGATGCAGGAAGAATGTTCCCAATATTGGGGAAGTCCAGAACCAGGGGTCACAGTCTGAAGGTAAGGAGTAAGCCATTTAGGACCGAGATGAGGAGAAACTTCTTCACTCAGAGAATTGTGAACCTGTGGAATTTTCTACCACAGAAAGTTGTTGAGGCCAGTTCGTTAGATATATTTAAAAGGGAGCTAGATGTGGCCCTTATGGCTAAAAGGGATCAAGGGGTATGGAGAGAAAGCAGGAATGGGGTACTAAAATTGCAAAAATGATCAGCCATGATCATATTGAATGGTGGTGCAGGCTCGAAGGGTCTACTCCTGCACCTATTTTCCATGTTTCTATGCAAGATTGGAATGCCGTTTATCTCGACTTCCATCTTCACTGGAGGACAAACGGTGGTGCAGGTATATACTCCATACACTTCTTGAGGCTGAGCTGCCTCTCTGGCCAAATCATCATACTCCCTCTGTTGGATTCAAAGTCAACTACCAACTTCTCCGCTAGATGTGAGTCGTATTTCTTTTACACATACGCTGGAGGTGGCCCTTCGTGTTACAGGCTTTGCATATGTACTCAGCAAACTGACACTGGTGAGCCCTATGATTTCCTTCGCAACGCCAGCATAGTGCTGCTCGATTAGCACCCCTCGGCAGACTCTGAGTTCTGGAACCCGGAGGTCTGTGCTCTCTGACTTGGGCAGAGCCACGTTCTACAGTCTTGCCTGTGAAAGGCACCAATCTGTGGACAGTACTTGCCGGGTTTGAGTCCACAGGATGAATAATTTGCTTGGTGCTGCAGGTCGAGGGAACGCCTGACTGATGCTGATGGCCTTCTGCAGGTTGACTGTGGTGTCGGCAGATAATAGCTTGTTAACGTGGCCCTCGTGGCCAATTCCTATAACGAAGATGTCTCGTAATGCTTCATTGAGGTGCGTGCCAAAATCACACGGTGCCACAAGTCTCGTGAGGTCAGCAGCATATTTTGCAATCTCCTGGCCCTCAGGTCTGCGGGGAGTGTAGAATCTATGCCTGGCCGTGAGGATGCTCTCTTTTGGTTTTAGTCGGTTGCGAATTAGTTCAGTCAGCTCATCGTATGTCTTATCGTTGGTCTTCGTGGGTGCCAGCAAGTCCCCGACAAGGCGGTAGACCTCGGGCCCACAACTGGTTAGCAGTATAGCCTTGCGCTTCTCTGCCAATGCGTCCGTCTCCCCTGCCAGGTCGTTTGCCATAAAATATTGCTCGAGCCTTTCCGTGAAGGCATCGCAATCATCACCCTCCGAGAAGATTTTTTAGTGTGCCAAAGGTAGCCATAATCACGTGAAAGTCCGTATACTCGTCGCCAGTTATGTCTGTAATGTGCTTGTGAATGACTCCACGAGGCAATGTGTTATACTCAAACTGTAGTGACCTTGGTCCTTTATTTGTAACTCCAGAGTGATGCGGCCACATGGTGGCTACCCTTTTATGCAGCCTCTGCCACCAGGGCAGGAAACCCCGGTCTCCACCAGTTGCACCCTCTAGTGGTGCCAGCATACTATATACACAGTGTAAACCTTATTGATAGTACATCAAATAAACAAGTCTCCATCTTATGCAACTATACAGTGACGACACAGAGAGTATATCTATTGTCTGCATATATAACACAATCAATCATGTCTGTGTTTCTATATGAATAATTTCCTCCTGCATTCCGTTCAGCTTACAGCTTGTTTTAAAAGTTCAATTAAAGTCCCTTTGGTTCCTCAAGGCATGCTGGGTACGAAGCTTGATCAATTTCTCATGATTGGTCAATTTACAAAACTGCCTTTACAGTATAGCCGCTTAACCCTTTAATGTCGGTTTACTTTAAGTTAAGTACGTTCTAACTGCAGGACTGACTACACCCATCCACTTCCAGTTTTTAACAGAGGCGGTACGGTGGGGGGGCGAAGACAGTCAACCTGCTCCCAAGAGGCAGGACATCAATTTAAATATTTTACTGAGGCCAGAAGCCTCTTCTTTAACCTCCATTTTGCTTTTAACTGCATCTGATCCGGTTTTACACACTTTGTGAAATCTGGCAGTTACGGCAAGCTGCATCCAGGAGGTAAGTGCCTTTACACTAACCTCCTAGAACTAGGGTCCCTAGCCAGCACACCTGCCATAATCGGAGAACCCCTCACGAGGCCTCCGGTCACCTTCCCGGATTCTCCCTTCCCCCCCCCCGCCAAATGAACCAGAGACCAGCCCCGATCTCGCTTGCCTCCCACCCCGGTCCCTCGACGACCCTGATCTCTTGCTTCCCTCGGTGCACTTCCTTCCCTTCGGTCCTTCGACGGCCCTAATTTCTTGCTCCCCACCCCCACCCCCATCCAGTCTCTCAACAGCTCGGTCCTTCGACGGCTGTGATTTCTTTTCCCCCCACCCGTCTCACCCCCCCCCCGCCCCAGTCCATCAACAGCCCCAATTTCTTGCTTCCCTTGTACTGCTGCATCTGCCTACAACAACCCCCTTTCTCCTCTTCACATTCATTTATAGAAATCTCCTTTTATTCACTTGAATGGATTAAGTTCATTCAATATTCTCCATATTTTTCCCATTCCACCTGTACATAACTAGAGTTTCATTAAAGTGAAAAACTTTTTTTTGGTCCAAAAAGATCATCCAGCCATAAACACCTAAATTAACCCTTACTGTGAACGGACTACATTATGTCAGGTGTTCACTACATTGCAGTGCCACCAGCCGTACTCTTACCAAGCGAGCCCCAGGTGGGCAGAGGAAACGGTTCAAGGACACTCTCAAAGCCACCTTGATAAAATGCAACATCCCCACTGACACCTGGGGGTCCCTGGCCAAAGACCACCCTAAATGGAGGAAGAGCATCAGGGAGAGAGCTGAGCATCTCGAGTCTCGTCGCCGAGAGCTTGCAGAAAACAAGCGCATACAGCGGAAGGAGCGTGCGGCAAACCAGACTCCCCACCGACCCTTTCCCTCAATGACTGTCTGTCCCACCTGTGACAGAAACTGTCATTCCTGTACTGGACTGTTCAGTCAGCTACGAACTCACTTTTAGAGTGGAAGCAAGTCTTCCTCGATTTCGAGGGACTGCCTATGAAATATGCATAAAAAGGCCAGAAAATAGTCTGGAGAGAGAATCTAATTGATGTAAGACTGTATGATCATGTTCCAAAAATAGGCCCCTTAGTTTGCTGGCATTCTCCACTGTTTTCAAACTGATCCTTTAAAGTTTACAGGGTTCTTTCAAGGTCAGGTTCTCAAACGAACCATATGTCAAGACTAGCATTAAAATGTGTTGTTCTGCCAAAATAAAATCATCTTTTCAACTAATGGAGGGAGGTTTCTATAAGTGCATACTTAGGGAGAAACAGATTGCTGGCTTTTTTTTACTCTGAACATATACATGTTGAACATCAGAACAACACTCCTGGTTATTAACAGCGAGTTTTAGTCTGGTGTTGTAAATACAGCTGCAACTTCCATCCATGGGCCCAGTAGTCAAGTGGATGCTAGCAGTTACTGGGCTAAACACATTGACTGCTTTTGAATTAAAATTTGAGATGACCATTTTTCTGATCCATGCAATTGTGGAAAGGTAATGAGGAACTTTGATAATGCAGTATTTTTTTTTAACTATTTTAATTAACCTGATCGGGACCACAAGTATAATATCCCTCAATCGTAAATGTAGCTAGTAATCTTTAATGTTCATATTTTTTATTAAGTAAGTAGTGTTACCAATTCCAACTACCTTATGATTTCAGATTTAAAGCATCTTAGAAGCATATAGGAGAAACCTTGTGACAAAGCAAAGTGTATTGTTGCATAATCTTTGAAGGTCTTTGAGGTTAAATGTATGCCAGGACACAGTACTAAGCAAAAATCAGAATGCATTCAGCATATTAAAGCAATGTTACATCTTTAAAACCCACTGCTATTGTGTGAACTCACCACACACAGAGTTTGAAGGAGTGCTGACTTGGATATAGTGAATTAAAGCTCTCATCTACATTCAACACTCCACTCAATGGGCTGGGATGTTATGAGCCTCGGTGGGTCCGTGGCAGGCGACATCGGAGGTGGGTCCCTACCCCGCTGCTGGCTCTATCTCAGCCTCTGAAATGAATTTCCCGAGATTGGGTTTGCTAAGCCTATCCAGCGCATTTCCCGGCCAATTAGAGGAAGTGGGTCTGGTGATGTCATTTGATGATGCATCGTCAGCTAGTTTCCTTAAAAGGGACCATGGCCAACTTTCTTTTGACATTTGTGCTGTCAGTGTTCTACAGCATTGAGGTGCTGCAGACACTGACAAGCACTGCACAGAGGTGCAGGGCTGCACCCAGGCTCGCCCAGGACTCCCTCCACATGCTTTTGGAACGAGTCACAGCACATAGGGAGGTTCTCTTCCCTTCCCATGGGCGGAAGAGACCTACCAAGGAGATTAACAGCCTGGTTGCACATTGCAGAGGAGGGCACAAGCAGGGATGTGGTCAGAAGAACCTGGGTGCAGTGCCGCAAATCTTTCAATGATCTCAGTGGATCATGAAACGTTAATTATAAAGCCACAGTCAACCTCATCCTGCTGTGCCTCTCATCACATCCCCAGCACTCTGTCTTTCTGAACCTACTCCTGCACATCCTTATTGGTGTGCAACGGCCGCCCCACATTAAAAGAATTCACGCACAGGCATCTTCCACCGTTTAAAATGAATTCATCAGCCACCCGAGTACTCATTTTTAATGTGGAAGCAAGTCGTCCTAGACACCGAGGGACTGCCTAAGATGATGATGATGATGACAACTCACACCAATTTACCTTGCACCTCCACCCATCCTTCTCTATCTACATTGACATCCCCCATCTCACTAGAAACCCATCACACTCATTCTGATACAATCATACCAACTAACAATACACAAGGGTAGGCACTTGGGTGTTTTATGCAATGTTCATGTAAAGTTTCTGTTACTATGGTGTCAAACATTGAAACCTTTATTTTCAACACCTTACGTTCTTGGACAGATTTGTGTGCACCTTTGGAAGTGGCTTAGTGAGTTGCATTGAATGGTGAGACACAACGGTACCCCCCACAATGCTGATGAGTGTAAAATGAATGGCTTGGGCACTGTAGGGATGCTTTCTGGTGTTATTGTGGGGTGGTGCCAGAGTGGTAGCCAGGGTGTACAGCATCAAGCAAAGTAAATCTGGCCATCCCTGGCTTCCCGGGCAGCAATGTGGCTGGGTGCTGATGCCCTGCGTCCTGTGCAATATCAGTTGATTGCCAAGAGGTTGGCGTTGTTGTTGGTTATCGCTGACCCCTCCCGCAAAATCCAGCCCAAGATGTTACTTTACTTTGGCTCCCAAGAAAAGCATTCCATCAAGGGATGCAACACTGCTTTTCAATAAAGAAGGGACAGAGAAAATAGGTAACTACAGGCCAGTTAGCCTAACATCAGTCGTCAAGAAAATGCTGGAATCCATTATTAAGGAAGTAGTAACATGGCACTTAGAAAATCACAAAATAATTAGGCAGCGTCAACATGGTTATATGAAAGGGAAAATGTGTTTGAGAAATCTACTGGAGTTTTTTTTGAGGATGTAATTAGCAGGGTATATAAAGGGAATCCAGGGTATATAAAGGGATGTAGTATATTTGGATTTGCCACATGATAGGTTGTTACACAAGAAAAGGCTCATGGGGTTGGGGGCAATATATTAGTATGGACAGAGGATTGGTTAAAGGACAGAAAAATAAAAGAGTATGAATAAAGAGGTAATTTTCAGGTTGGCAGGGCTATTATTATTGAAGTCAATGGGAGTCAGTGGAAAAACTCTCCACTGGCTGGAGTCTTACCAAGCACAAAGGAAGATGGTTGTGGTTGTTGGCAGCCAATCATCTCAGCTCCAGGACATCATTGCAAGAGTTCCTCATGGCAGTGTCCTAGGTCTAATCTTCTTCAGCTTCTTCATCAATGAACTTCCTTCCATCACAAGATCAGAAGTGGAGATGTTTGCTGATGATTGCACGGTGTTCAGTTCTATTCGCAACTCCTCAGATAATGAAGCAGTCTATGCCCGCATGCTGCAAGACCTGAATGACATTCAGGCTTAGGCTGATAAGTGGCAAGTAACATTTGGGCCACACAAGTGGCAGGCAATGACCATCTCCAACAAGAGAGCATTAGCATTGCTGGATCCTCCACCTTCAGCATCCTGGGGGTCACCATTGACCAGAAACTTAACTAGACCAGCCATATAAATACTGTGGCTACAAGAGCAGGTCAGAGGCTAGGTATTCTGTGGAGAGTGTCTCACCTCCTGACTCCCCAAAGCCTTTCCACCATCTACAAAGCACAAGGCAGGAGTGTGATGAGTGCAACTCCAACAATGCTCAAGAAGCTCGACACAATCGAGGACAAAGCAGACTGCTTCATTGGCACCCTATACACCACCTTAAGCATTCACTTCCTCCACCACCGGCATATCGTGGCTGCAGTGTGTACCATCAATAAGATGCACTGCAGCAACTCGCCACGGCTTCTTTTGCAGCACTTCCCAACCTGCGACCTCGACCACCTGGAAGGACAAGGGCAGGAGGCGCATGGGAACACCACCACCTGCAAACTTCCCTCGAAGTCACACACCATCCGGACTTGGAAATAAATATATTGCCATTCCTTCATAGTCGCTGGGGCAAAATCCTGAAACTTGCTCCAGCACTGTGGAAGTACCTTCATCATGCAGACTGCAGCAGTTCAAGAAGGCAGCTCACCACCACATTCTCAAGGAAAGTTGAGCATGGGCAATAAATCCTGGTCTTGCCAGTGGCAACCACATCCCAGGAATGAATTTTTTTTTAAACTAGGGAGCATAGGACAGAGATGAGAAGAAATGTCTTCAATCAGAGGGTTGTGAACCTTTGGAATTCTCTACCCAAAGGGGCTGTGGATGCTCAGTCATTGAGTATATTCAAGGTGAAGATAAATGGATTTTTGGACTCTAGGGAAGTCGAGGGATATGGGGGATCAGGTAGGAAAGTGGAGTCGAGTTCAAGGATCAGCCATGATCGAAGTGAAAGGCAGAGTAGGCTTGAGTGACCTATAACCTACTCTTCCTTATATTCTTATTACTGTGTTATAGTTTGAGCTTCCCCAGCACTTTTGTCTTGTGTTCACAGTAAAAAGGTAATTTCCATAAGGAGACGGAGTGTCCCATGATCCAAAACCTGCCTGCTATATGTGAGGTAGCATGTCCAAGATTAAATTAGTTTCGAATTCTGGTTTACAAAAAGGAACCATAGGTCAGTGAGATGCCACACTTCCAAAATGCAGAAAGTACAGCTCAAACCAAGAAAAGTATGTAGCCAAAACGAATTGATAAAATATATTTATAGGTTAATACACAGAAGCCAAGGTGATACAGCAACATAATTAAAATAATTAACCTGAAATCAGATCCCAAGGAGTTAAAATACCATTTTTAGAAACTGCCTCAGAATTGAAAAGGACTGAAATGAAAGTGCCTTTGGTGACTTTCACAAAGTGATTATATTCAAATCTTAGCTCCTCCAGATTTCAGATCTCCAGCCAGATCTAAAATTACATCAGAATTCCTCAGTACTTAAACTAACCAAAAGCCTTTGAAGGCAGAGCTGTATATCAGCATGATTAAAGACATAATGATATGAATTAATGTACAAAATGTTAATGAGCATATGCTCACCTATCATTTGGTTTTCAGAGAACTGGCCAAGACCATGCATTTTCTATTTCAACTCGAGCTTTCAAAACACAGAATCATAGAATCAAACAAACATAGAAATTTACAGCACAGAAGGAGGGCATTTCGGCCCATCGTGTCCATGCCAGCTGACTAAGAGCTATCCAGCCTAATCCCACTTTCCAACTCTTGGTCCGTAGCCCTGCAGGTTACGGCACTTCAAGTGTACATCCAAGTATATTTTAAATGTGGTGAAGGTTTCAGCCTCTACCATCCTTTCTGGTAGTAAGTTAAAGACCCCCACTACCCTCTGGGTGAAGAAATTTCCCCTCATATCTCCTCTAAACCTCCCCCTATTTACTTTAAATCTATGTCCCCCAGTTGTTGACCCCTCTGCCAAGGGAAACATGTCCTTCCTATCCACTCTATCCAGGTCCCTCATAATTTCATATACCTCAATCAGGTCTCTCCTCAGCCACCTTTGTTCCAAAGAAAACAGACCCAGCATCTCCAAACTTTCCTCATAGCCAAAATTTTCCAGTTAAGGCAACATTCTTGCAAACCTCCTCTGCAACCTTTCCAGTGCAATCACATCTTTCCTGTAATGTGGTGACCAGAACTGCACACAGTACTCCAGCTGCGACCTAACCAGTGTTTTATACAGCTCAACCTCCTTGCTCTTGTATTCCATGCCTCAACTAATAAAAGCAAGTATGCCATATGCAGGCTATATTCCGGTTGGCAACTAGTAACTAGCGGGGTGCCGCAGGGATCAGTGCTGGGGCCTCAACTTTTTACAATCTACATTAATGACTTCGATGAAGGGACTGAGTGTAATGTAGCCAAGTTTGCTGATGATACAAAAATGGGTGGGAATTCAAATTGTGAGGGGGACACAAAAAATTTGCAAAGGGATATAGACAGGCTAAGTGAGTGCGGCAAAAATTTGACAGCTGGAGTACAATGTGGGAAAATGTGAGGTTATCCACTTGGCAGAAAAAAATAGAAAAGCAAACTATAATTTAAATGAACAACAATTGCAAAGTGCTGCAGTAGATGGACCTGGGGGTCCTTGTGCATAGAAACATAGAAAAATAGGTGCAGGAGTAGGCCATTTGGCCCTTTGAGCCTGCACCATCATTCAATAAGATCATGGCTGATCATTCACCTCAGTACCCCTGTCCTGCTTTCTCTCCATACCTTCTGATCCCTTTAGCCATAAGGGCCATATCCAACTCCCTCTTGAAACTGGTATCAACAATGCTCTGCGGAAGAGAATTCCACAGGTTAACAACTCTGAGTGAAGAAATTTCTCCTCATCTTGGTCCTAAATGGCTTACCCCTTATCCTTAGACTGTGACCCCTGGTTCTGGACTCCCCCAACATGAGGAACATTCTTCCTGCATCTAACCTGTCCAGTCCCGTCAGAATTTTATATGTTTCTATGAGATCCCCTCTCATTCTTCTAAACTCTAGTGAATACAGGCCCAGTCGATCCAGTCTCTCCTCATATGTCAGTCCTGCCATCCCGGGAATCAGTCTGGTGAACCTTCACTGCACTCCCTCAATAGCAAGAACATCCTTCCTCAGATTAAGAGACAAAAACTGAACACAATATTCCAGGTGAGGCCTCATCAAGGCCCTGTACAGCTGCAGCAAGATCTCCCTGCTTCAATACTCAAATCCCCCAGCTATGAAGGCCAACATGCCATTTGCCTTCTTCACCGCCTGCTGCACCTGCATGCCAACCTTCAATGACTGATGTACCATGACATCCAGGTCTCGTTGCACTTCCCCTTTTCCTAATCTGCCACCATTCAGATAATATTCTGCCTTTGTGTTTTTACCACCAAAGTGGATAACCTCACATCTATCCGCATTATACTGCATCTGCCATGCATTTGCCCACTCACCTAACCTGTCCAACTCACCCTGCAGCCTCTTACCATCCTCCTCACAGCTCACACTGCCACCCAGCTTAGTGACATCTGCAAACTTGGAGATATTACTCTCAATTCATTCATCTAAATCATTGATGTATATAGTAAATAGCTGTGGTCCCAGCATGGAGCCCTGCGGCACCTCAAGTCACTGCCTGCCATTCTGAAAAGGACCTGTTTATCCCGACTCTCTGCTTCCTGTCTGCCAACCAGTTCTCTATCCACGTCAATACATTACCCCCAATACCATGTGCTTTAATTTTGCACACCAATCTCTTGTGCGGGATCTTGTCAAAAGCATTTTGAAAGTCCAAATACATCACATCCACTGGTTCTCCCTTGTCCACTCTACTCGTTACATCCTCAAAAAATTCTACAAGATTTGTCAAGCATGATTTCCCTTTAATAAATCCATGCGGACTTGGACCGATCCGGTCACTGCTTTCCAAATGCACTGCTATTTCATCTTTAATAACTGATTCCAACATTTTCCCCACTACTGCTGTCAGGCTAACCGGTCTATGATTACCTGCTTTCTCTCTCCCTCCTTTTTTAAAGTGGTGTTACATTAGCTGCCCTCCAGTCCATAGGAACTGATCCAGAGTCGATAGACTGTTGGAAAATGATCACCAATGCATCCACTATTTCTAGAAACACTTCCTTAAGTACTCTGGGATGCAGACTATCAGGCCCTGGGGATTTATCAGCCTTCAATCCCATCCATTTCCCTAACACAATTTCCTGACTAATAAGGATTGTCTTCAGTTCCTCCTTCTCGCTAGACCCTTGGTCCCTTGGACCCCGAGCATTTCCGGAAGGTTATTTGTGTCTTCCTTCATGAAGACAGAACCTGACTGCAAGGGACCTGTGTTTGTCTTCACTAATCTTTTTCTCTTCACATATCTATAGAAGCTTTTGCAGTCAGTTTTTATGTTCCCAGCAAGCTTCCTCTCAGACTCTATTTTCCCCCTCCTAATTAAACCCTTTGTCCTCCTCTGCTGAATTCTAAATTTCTCCCAGTCCTCAGATTTGCTGCTTTTTCTGGCCAATTTATAAGCCTTTTCCTTGGATTTAACACTTTCCCTAATTTCCCTTGTTAGCCACAGTTGAGCCACCCTCCCAGTTTTATTTTTACTCCAGGCAGGGATGTACAATTGTTGAAGTTCATCTATGTACTCTTTAAATGTTTTCCATTGCCTATCCACCATCAGCCCTTTAAGTATCATTCGCCAGTTTATTCTAGCCAATTCAAGTCTCATACCATCGACGTTACCTTTCCTTAACTTCAGGACCCTAGTCTCTGAATTAACTATGTCACATGTCACTCTCCATCTTAATAAAGAATTCTACCATATTATGGTCACTCTTCCCCAAGGGGCCTCGCACAACAAGATTGCTAATTAGTCCTTTCTCATTACACATCACCCAGTCGAGGATGGCCAGCCCTCTAGTTGGTTCCTCGACATATTGGTCTAGAAAGCCATTCCTAATACACTCCAGGAAATCCTCCTCCACCGTACTGCTACCAGTTTGGTTAGCCCAATCTATATGTAGATTAAAGTCGCCCATGATAACTGCTGTATCTTTATTGCACAAATCCCTAATTTCTTGTTTGATGCTGTCCCCAACCTCACTACTACTGTTTGGTGGTACACAACTCCCACTAGCGTTTTCTGCCCTTTGGTATTCCACAGCTCTATCCATGCAGATTCCACATCATCCAAGCTAATGTCCTTCCTTACTGTTGCGTTAATTTCTTCTCTAACCAGCAACGCTACCCCACCTCCTTTTCCTTTCTGTCTATCCTTCCTGAATGTTGAATACCCCTGGATGTTGAGTTCCCAGCCTTGGTCACCCTGGAGCCATGTCTCCGTGATCTCAATTATATCATATTCGTTAATAGTTGCCTGCACATTTAATTTGTCCACCTTATTACGGATATTCCTCGCATTGAGGCACAGAGCCTTCAGGCTTGTCTTTTTAACATACTTTGTCCATTTAGACGTTTGATGTAATGCGGCCCTTTTTGATTTTTGCTTTGGGTTTCTTTGCCCTCCACTTTTACTTTTCTTCTTTCTATCTTTTGCTTCTGCCCCCATTTGATTTCCCTCTGTCTCCCTGCAAAGGTTCCCATCCCTCTGCCATATTAGTTTAACCCCTTCCCAACAGCACTAGCAAACACTCCCCCAGGACATTGGTTCCGGTCCTGCCCAGGTGCAGACCGTCCAGTTTGTACTGGTCCCACCTCCCCCAGAACCAGTTCCCATGTCCCAGGAATTTGAATCCCTCCCTCCTGCACCACTCCTCAAGCCACATATTCATCTTAGCTATCCTGCAATTTCTACTCTGACTAGCACATGGCACTGGTAGCAATCCTGAGATTACTGCCTTTGAGATCCTGCTTTTTAATTTAACTCCTAGCTCCCTAAATTCAGCTTGTAGGACCGCATCCCGTTTTTTACCTATATCATTGGTACCTATATGCACCACGACAACTGGCTGTTCGCCACCCCCCCCTCCACTCCCCGCCCCCCTCCAAAATGTCCTGCAGTCACTCCGAGACATCCTTGAGCCTTGCACCAGGGAGGCAACATACCATCCTGGAGTCTCGATTGCAGCCGCAGAAACGCCTATCTATTCCCCTTACAATAGAATCCCCTACCACTATAGCTCTCCCACTCTTCTTCCTGCCTTTCTGTGCAGCAGAGCCACCCATGGTGCCATGGACTTGGCTGCTGCTGCCTTCCCGTGATAAGTCATCCCTCCAACAGTATCCAAAATGGTGTATCTGTTTTGGAGGGGGATGACTGCTGGTGACCTCTGCACTGCTCTGCCTGATGGTCACCCATTCTTTATCTGCCTGAGTAACCTTTGCCTGCGGTGTGACCAACTCACTAAACGTGCTATTCACGACATCCTCAGCATCGTGGACGCTTCAGAGTGAATCCATGCGCAGCTCCAGTGCCGTAATGCGGTCTGTCAGGTGCTGCAGCAGGATACACTTCCTGCACATGTAGTCGTCAGGGACACTGGAAGAGTCCCTGACTTCCCACATAGCACAGGAGGAGCACGTGTCTGAGCTCTCCTGCCATGACTTAACCCTTAGATTAACTTAATTTGGCAACAATGTCAAAGGTTACCTACTGATAAGGAAATAAAAAGAAGAAATACAAAACGTTAGTATATAGGTATAGGAAGTAATCAGGAACGCAAATGGAATGTTAGCCTTTATTGCACAGGGGATAAAGTAGAAAAGCAGAGCAGTCCTGCTACAACTGTACAGGGTATTGGTGAGGCCACATCTGGAGTACTACGTGCAGTTTTGGTCTCCGTATTTAAGGAAGGATATACTTGCATTGGAGGCTGTTCAGAGAAGGTTCACGAGCTTGACTCTGGAGATGAGGGGTTTGACTTATGAAGGTAGGTTGAGCCTATACACATTGGAGTTCAGAAGAATGAGAGGTGATCTTATCGAAACATATAAGATAATGAGGGGGCTCAACAAGGTGGATGCAGAGAGGATATTTCCACTCATAGGGGGAACTAAAACTCAGGGGCATAGTCTTAGAATAAGGCGCACCACATTTAAAACTGAGATGAGGAGGAATTTTTTCTGAGGGTTGTAAATCTGAGGAATTCTCTGCCCCAGAGAGTTGTGGAGGCTGGTCACTGAATATATTTAAGGTGGAGATACAGATTTTTCAGCAATAAGGGAATAAAGGGTTATGGGGAGCGGGCAGGGAAGTGGAGCCGTATCCATGATCAGATCAGCCATGATATTAAATGGTGGAGCAGGCTAAAGGGGTCTAATGGCCGACTCCTGCTCCTATTTCTTACATTCTTATGCCTTCTTAAACACTTGATGTACCAGGCCGGTTACCTGCAGGGATCTGTGGACCTGCACTCCAAGGTCCCTTTATTCCTCTACACTTTTCAGTGTCGTACCATTTAATGTGTATTTCCCTTGCCTTGTTAGACTTCCCCAAATGCATTACCTCACACATATCTGGATTGAATTCCATTTGCCACTGTTCCACCCACCTGACGAGTACATGGATATCTTCCTGCAATCTGCAGCTTTCTTCATCATCAACCACAACCTATTTTAGTGTCATCTGCAAACTTCTTAATCATACCCCCAACATTCAAGTCTAAATCATTGATATATACCACAAAAAGCAAGGGACCCAGCACTGAGCCCTGTGGAACCCCATTGGATACAGCCTTGCAGTCACAAAAACACCCATCAACCATTACCCTTTGCTTCCTGCCTCTGAGCCAATTTTGGATCTAACTTACCGCTTTGCCCTAGATCCCATGGGCTTTTACTTTCGTGACCAGTCTGCCATGTGGGACCACCTTATCAAAAGCTTTGCTAAAATCAATCTACACTACATCATACCCACTGCCCTCATCGACCTCCTGGTTACCTCCTCAATCAAGTTAGTCATACATGACCTTACCTTAACAAATCCAGAAATAAGATGAGATTTCCACATTTTGTTATAAATTGCAGACTGTGCATGATATTATCATGGTAGTATCTGTAAAGTCCTTACTCTACAGCATGAAACCACACGAGGCACATTCTGGGAACAAGGTCACTCTGTGACCTTAACTCTTCATTCACAGGACCTCAAGTGGTGACCCTGCGTGGGACCTCCCTTGTTATACCTGTGTGATTAGGTAAGGAGTGTCTCCCACAAGTTCACCCCTTGTGGTCAAAGTGTGCATCTAGGTTGAGTGTATACATTGTGGTTACATACATGACATCACCTTCCCCCCCCCCCCCCAAAAGTCTTATTGGGATCATAGGTTTAGTCTTTCAGGTGGTTTACGCTCCCTCGTGGAGCGCCACAGTTGGGGCTCAGGTTGTTGTGACTGACGTGAGTGTCTGTCACTTGTGGTGATTCCGGCCTGACCGTAGGGACTGTGCAGTCTTCTGAATGCTCTTTTTGCTCGTTCACTGGCGGTGTTGTGAGCTCCATCTCATGGTCTTCTTCAGGTTCCTCCGTGTCGATGCTGAACCTTTTTTTTAAAAACTTGGTCCAGATGCTTACGGCATATCTGACCATTGTTGAGTTTTACTACGATGATCCTATTCCCCTCTTTGTCAATTACAGTACTCTCAAGCCATTTGGGCCCCATGGCATGATTGAGGACGAATACAGGATCATTTATTTCTATACATCTCCCCCTCGCATTACGGTCATGGTACTCGTTTTGTGATTTGTGCTTGCCCTCAACTATGTCGGTCAGGACTGGGTGAATGAGGGACAACTGAGTTTTGAGTTTCCGTTTCATGAGTAGCTCTGCGGACGGGACCCCCGTGAGAGAGTGCGGTCGGGATCTATCGGTCAGCAGGAGGCGCGATAGGCGGCATTGTAGGGAGGGCCCTTGAATCCTGAGCATACCTTGCTTAATGATTTGGACCGCACGTTCCACCTGGCCATTGGAGGCCGGCTTGAACGGCGCAGTCCTGACGTTGTTGATGCCATTACCTGACATAAACTCTTGGAATTCGTAGCTTTTGAAGCATGGGCCATCATCACTAATCAGGATGTCCGGCAAGCCATGGGTTGCAAAGATCGCACGGAAGCTTTGCACGGTGGTGGATGACGTGCATGAATTCAGAATGATGCACTCTATCCATTTCGAGTAAGTATCTACCACAATAAGGAACATCTTACCCATGAACGGGCCCACGTAGTCAACGTGAATGCGTGACCATGGCCAGGTGGGCCAAGGCCACGGGCTGAGCGGGGCCTCCCTGGGGGCATTACTTAGCTGGGCACATGTCGTACACCTGCGAACAGTGTTCCAGGTCTGAATCAATTCCAGGCCACCAAACGTGTGACCGGACAATGGCCTTCATCAGCACAATGCCTGGGTGCTCGCTGTGGAGTTCCCGGATGAATGCCTCCCTGCCCTTCTGGGGCATAACTACCCGGCTGCCCCATAGTAGGCAGTCGGCTTGGATGGAGAGCTCATCCATCCGTCTGTGGAATGATCTGATCTCCTCAGGGCATGCTCCGTGTGTGGCCGCCCAATCCCCAGTCAGGACACATTTCTTAATCAGGGATAGGAGGGGATCTCTGTTTGTCCAGATTTTGATCTGGCGGGCTGTGATGGGGGAGCCTGCGCTGTCAAAGGCATCGACAGCCATGACCATCTCGGCGCTTCGCTCCGCTGCCCCGAGTGGTGGCCAGTGGGAGCCTGCTGAGCGCGTCAGTGCAATTTTCAGTGCTGGGCCGGTGCCGGATGTAGTAGTCATAAGCAGCCAGCGTGAGGGCCCATCGCTGTATGCGAGCTGATGCGTTGGCATCGATAGCCTTGCTGTCAGATAACAGGGATGTTAATGGCTTGTGGTCTGTCTCTAACTCAAACATCCTACCAAAGAGGTACTGATGCATTTTTTTTTACACCAAAGACACATGCAAGCGCTTCCTTCTCGACCATGCCATATCCCCGTTCTGCTTGAGCGCGCGACCTGGAGGCATAAACCACAGGCTGTAGTTGACCCTCAGCATTGCCTGCTGCAACACGCACCCAACCCCATTAGGACAATGCATCACATGTAAGAACCAATTTTTTACAAGGGTCGTCAAGGGTCGTAAAGGGTCAACAACTTGTTTGAACAAAGTAGGTTTCGCGCTTGATCAAAAGCCCGTTCCTGACAGTCCCGCCAAAACCAATCGCAACCCTTATGCAGAAGCACGTGTAGCGGCTCCAACAACGTGCTCAAGTTCGGCAGAAAGTTCCCGAAATAGTTCAGCAGTGCCAGGAATGAACACAATTCCGATGTGTTGCAGGGCCTGGGTGCTTGTCAAATCGCCTCTGTTTTGGATTCGGTGGGCCGGATCCCATCTGCAGCAACCCTCCTGCCGAGAAACTCAACCTCAGGGGCTAAAAACACACATTTAGACTTCTTGAGTCGCAGGCCTACCCAGTCCAGTCGGCGTAGCACCTCCTCCAGGTTGTGGAGGTGTTCCTCGGTGTCACGACCCGTGATGAGGATGTCGTCCTGGAATACGATCGTTCCAGGAATGGATTTAAGCAGGCTTTCCATGTTTCGTTGAAAAATCGCGGCTGCTGATCGAATGGCACCTGTTGTAAACGAACAGTCCCTTGTGCGTGGTGATGGTGGTCAGTAGTTTGGACTCGTCGGCCAGTTCCTGGGTCATATAGGCTGAAGTGAGGTCCAACTTGGTGAACAGCTTGCCGCCTGCCAGCGTGGCGAAAAGGTCCTCCGCTCTCGGGAGCGGGTATTGATCTTGTAGGGACACCCGATTGATGGTGGCCTTGTAGTCGCCACAGATCCTGACAGAGCCATCCGCTTTTAGGACAGGAACGATGGGGCTCGCCCAGTCGCTGAATTCAACAGGCGAGATGATGCCCTCTCTCAACAGCCGGTCCAATTCGCTCTCGATCTTTTCCCGCATTACATAAGGCACCGCTCTGGCTTTGTGGTGCACTGGCCTGGCGTCCGGGGTGATGTTTATGACTACTTTAGTGCCTTTGAAAGTCCCGACCCCAGGTTGGAATAGTGAATCGAATTGTTGCAGAACGTGTGAGCACGAACTTCGCTCCACATATGACATTGCGTGAACATCCCTCCATTTCCAGTTCATCTCAACTAACCAGCTCCTCCCAAACAATGCGGGACCATTGCCCGGGACAATCCAGAGCGGCAGAGCGGCACAACTAACCCATTGTGTGCGACAGCCAACATTGCACTGCCTAGCACCGGAATGATTTCTTTAGTGTAAGTCCATAATTGTGTCTCAACACGTGCTAGTTTTGGTCTACTGGCTTCAAATGGCCATAGCTGCTCAAATTGCTGAACGCCCATGAGTGACTGGCTGGCCCCGGTGTCCAGCTCCATGCGTACAGGTATACCATTTAACAAAACCTTCATCATCATGGGTGGTGTTTTGGTGTATGAACTGTGAATATTCGCCACATGGACCCGCTGAACCTCGGCGTCCATCGATTCGCCCCAAAAGTCATCCTGCCTCGGAGGAGCCTTTTCTGGTCCATCCGCCTCATATTAGTCTGGTTGCAGGCTTCCTGCACATTCGAGCTAAATGGCCACTGAGATGGCAGTTCCTGCAGACGAACTGTTGAAATCTGCAAGATCTGGCTGGGTGTTTTCCCCCACACCTCCAGCGTGAGTTAAAGTTTCCATTGTTGGGAACAAAGGGACTATGGCTCGGCATTCCGCACTGACTGTCCCTTTGACTGCTCTTAAGTACCCTATTAGTGGGTGTCAATGGCCCCATCCCGGGCCACATTGTTCGCTGTGATGGCGTGAATGTCCGTTCAGCCTGCCATTGTCTCTGTTGAAGTCCTACTCTGGGGTCTATTGCTGCCTGGGGGGTGTCGAACTGCCCCTCCCTGCCTGCAGGGCTCTGAGCCGCATTGATGATGTCGATTCCCTGATCCCTTGCCGCGTTTGAGGCAGAATTGCGCGCGTATATTATTTTCGTCTCTTCCTCCCCCGCCATGAAAGTTTGAGCTCGCAATGCCACCGCTTCCAAGGTCAAATCCTTGGTCTCAATTAATTTGCGGAAAATCCTCGCATGACCGATGCCCTTGATAAAGAAGTCCCTGAGCATCTCCCGCCTGCAGGCATCTGTGAACTTAGAGGTTGGCCAAATGCCGGAGGTCCGCTACGAAGTCCGGTATACTCAGTCCTTCTTGACTTTGGTGGGTGTAGAGAATCTGTGTCGGGTCATATGTATGCTCCTCGCCGGTTTGAGGTGATCCCCGATCAATTTGCTAAGTTCTTCAAAGGTTTTGCCTGCCGGCTTTTCGGGTGCTAGTAGGTCCTTCATGAGCACGTAAGTCATTGGTCCGCAGCTGGTCAAAAGATGAACCCTTCGCTTGTCGGCCGCTGCATCCCCCAGCCATTCTTTCGTAACGAAGCTTTGCTGAAGCCACTCGACAAAATTATCCCAGTCTTCCCCAACACAGTACCGTTCCTCTGCTACCAGTGGCCATTCTCATGGGTCGTGAATTCCCGTTTCTCGTCGCCAATGTAAAGTCCTTACTCTACAGCATGAGACCACACGAGGCACATTCTGGGAACAAGGTCACTCTGTGACCTTAACTCTTTGTTCACAGGACCTCATGTGATGACCCTGCATGGGACATCCCTTTTTATACCTGTGTGATCAGGTAAGGAGTGTCTCCCACAAGTTCACCCTTTGTGGTCAAGGTGTGCATCTAGGTTGAGTGTATACAGTAATACAGTGGTGTTACATTGTGGTTACATACATGACATTATCAACAAAGATTTTCTGTACCCATCAGTCTTGGCTCAATGATAGCTCCACTCCACTCCAGAGACTTGAGCACCATAATCCAGACTTTCACTGAGGGAGTGCAAGGCTGTCGGAGGTGCCGTCTTTTGGATCAAATGTTAAACTGAGACTGTAAAAGATCCCATGGTATTATTCAAAGAGCAGGAGAGTTCTTGAATTATAATGGCAGAAATGCACCCTCAACCAACGTTAACATGTCCTTACTATACAGTATAAATGCACACGAGGCCCATACTTGAGAGAAGGGCACTCTGTGACCAGTTACCTTTATTACCAAGCCCTCAAGAGACAGACGGTGGGTGGAGCTTCCCCTTTTATACCAGAAAGTCCAGGTTAAGAGTGTCTCCCACAAGTTTACCACCTAGTGGTCATTGTTCTCAGTGTACAACTTAGGTCAGCTTATACATGGGTTACAATGACAGTTGAATACATGACATCACCTCCCCCCCCCCCCAAAAGTCTTATTGGGATCACAGGTTAAGTCTCTCTGGTGGTTTACACTCCCTTGTAGAGCACCTGAGTTGGGACTCCGGTTGTTGGGCGCTGGCCTGACTGTCTGCGGTGCCTCAGGCCTGTCCGGACTGCCCACAGTGACTGGGCTCTCCTCCACTTGGTTCCGGTGTTCAGTTACCTGTGGTGGAGTAAACTCTACATCGTGTTCTTCCTCTGCTTCTTCTATGGCGTTGCTGAACCTCCTTTTAGTTTGATCCACGTGTTTGCGGCAGATTTGTCCATTAGTAAGTTTAACTACCAAAACCCTATTCCCCTCTTTGGCAATCACCATGCCTGCAAGCCATTTGGGCCCTGCAGCGTAATTAAGGACAAGAACAGGGTCATTGACATCAATATATCCCGCCCTCGCATTCCTGTCATGGTAGTCACATTGTCTCTGACGCCTGCTCTCAACAATTTCTTTCATCGTAGGGTGGATAAGGGATAACCTGGTTTTGAGCGTCCTTTTCATTAGCAGCTCTGCGGGTGGAACCCATGTGAGCGCATGTGGTCGGGATCTATTGGCCAACAGGAGGAGAGATAAGCGGCTTTGTAGGAACCCCCTTGGATTCTAAGCATCCCGTTTGATTATCTGCACTGCTCGTTCCGCCTGGCTGTTTGAGGCCGGCTTGAACGGTGCTGTTCTGCCATGGTTGATTTCATTGCCTGCCATGAAGTCCTGGAATTCAGTGCTTGTGAAGCACGGGCCATTGTCGCTGACCAAGACGTCTGGTAGACCATGTCTACTACAACCAAAAATTTTTTTCCCATGAAAGGACCTGCGTAGTCCACATGGATGCATGACCATGGCTTGGCGGGCCAGGACCAGGGGATAAGGGGGGCTTCCCTTGGTGCATTGCCCAGCTGAGCACACGTGTTGCACCTGCGAACACCAAGTTCCAGGTCTGCATCTATCTCTGGCCCCCAAACGTGTGACCTAGCAATTGCCGCCTTCATGACAATGCCCGGGTGCTCATTGTGAAGTACTCTGATAAACACCTCTCTGCCCTTCTGGGGCATGACTTCTCGGTTTCCCCACAGTAGGCAATCGGCCTGAATCGAGAGTTCATCCTTGCGTCTATGAAACGGTTTAAACTCCTCAGGGCATGCCCCGTACGTGGCTGCCCAGTTCCCATTCAGAACACATTTCTTAACTAAAGACAGTAGCGGGTCTTTATTTGTCCAGACTTTAATCTGACGGGCTGTCACAGGTGAGCCTTTGCTTTCGAGAGCTTCAACAGCCATGACCATCTCAGCACCATGCTCAGCTGCCCCCTCAGTGGTGGCTGGTGGGAGCCTGTTGAGTGCATCGGCACAGCTTTCAGTGTCCGGTCTGTGCCGAATTGTGCAGTCATAGGCGGCTAACATAAGTGCCCACCTCTATGGCCTTGTTGTTGGCCAAAAGGGACGTTGGGGGTTTGTGATCTGTCTCCAGCTCAAATTTCCTGCCACAGGTACTGGTGCATTTTTCTTACTGCATATACACATGCTAGCGCTTCCTTTTCTACCATCCCGTAGCCCCTTTCTGCGTGGGATAGACTTCTGGAGGCATAAGCTACCGGCTGTAACTGACCATTGGCATTCACATGCTACAACACACACCCAACCCCATAGGACGATGCATCGCATGTTAAAACTAGTTTGTTACACGGGTCATATAACGTTAACAGTTTGTTGGAGCATAACAAATTGTGTGTTCTATCAAAAACCCTTTCCTGGCTGTCCCCCCCCCAGACCCAATTGCGACCTTTGCGTAGGAGCACATGTAGCGGCTCGAACAGCGTGCTCAATTTGGGAAGTTACCAAAGTAGTTCAGGAGCCCCAGGAACGAACGCAGCGCCGTCGTGTTACGGGGTCTGGGTGCTCTCTGGATCATTTCAGTTTTGGACGCAGTAGGTCTGATCCCGTCTGCTGCTACCCTCCTCCCCAGGAATTCTACCTCTGGAGCCAAGAAGACGCACTTCGACTTTTTCCGTCGCAGCCCTACCCGGTCCAGTCTGTGTAGTACCTCCTCCAGGTTGTGGAGGAGTTCTTCAGTATCTCAGTGATGAGGATGTCGTCTTGAAAAACCACCGTCCTTGGAATCGACTTGGAGGCTTTCCATATTTCGCTGAAAGATCACGGCGGCCGAACGAATCCCGAACGGACATCTGTTGTACTCAAACAACCCCTTGTGTGTCGTGATGGTGGTCAGCTTCTTCGACTTACTCGCCAGCTCCAGTGTCATGTAAGCTGAGGTCAGGTCCAATTTTGAAAAAAGTTTGCCACCGGATAGCGTCACAAAGAGGTCTTCCACTCTCGGTAGCGGGTACTGGTCTTGGAGTGACACCCGATTGATGGTGGCCTTGTAATCGCCATATATCCTGAACAACCCATCCGCCTTGAGCACCGGCACAATCGGGCTCGCCCAGTCACTGAATTCGACTGGCAAGATGATGCCTTCCCTCGCATTCTATCTTTTCCCGCATCACGTACGGCACCGCTCTGGCTGGCCTGGCGCCCGGGTTTATGTGAATCACTACCTTGGTCCCCATGAAAGTGCCGATGCCAGGTTGAAATAATTAGTCACATTTGTCCAGGACCTGTGAGCATGATACTCGCTCCACAGAAGAAATTGCATTAACATCGCCCCATTTCCAGTTCATGACAGCAAGCCAACTCCTCCCCAGCAGTGCGGGATCGTTCCCCGGGACAATCTAGAGTGGCAACCTGTTCTCCGAATCTTTGTGGGTCACGACTACCGTGGCGCTGGCTAGCACCGGAATGATCTCCTTTGTATATGTCCATAGCAGTGCATCAATCGGCAATAATTTTGGCCTCCTGGCCTTGGACACCCACAACCTTTCGAACTGTTTGATCCTCATCAGGGACTGGCTGGCCCCCGTGTCCAGCTCCATTAATACTGGGATTCCATTGAGGAGCACTTTCATCATTATCGGTGACGTCCTGGTATATGAACTGTATATGTGCTCCACATGAACTCGCTGAATTTCAGCTTCCAGCGATTTCCCCCAGTATTCATTTGGCCTCATAGGACTAACATTGGGCCCGTCCTCCTCGTACATCAACCTGGCTGTAGGCTTCCTGCACATATGCTGACGTTGCAGTTTCTGCAGGTGTATTGCTGATACCTGCAAGCTCTGGCTGGGTGTTTGCCTCCACACCTCCAGCATGAGCTGGAGGCCCCATTGTTGGAAACAAAAGGTCCATTACCAGTCGATCATCTCTGACTGTCTCTGTAACTGTCCTTAAGCGCACCATTAACAGGTGTTGATGGCCCCATTGTCTATTGCGATGGCATGAATCGCCGTTCAGCTAGCCATTGACTCTGTTGAATTCCCCCTTCGGGTTCGACTGCATGCTGGGGCATGTCCGATTGCCCTTGTCTGCCTAGAGAACTGTGTGCCATGTTAACAATGTTGACTCCCTGGTCGTTTGCCTCATTTGATTTTTGTTATACATCATTCTGGTCTCTTCCTCCTCTGAGATAAATGTCTGGGCTATCAGAGCCGCCGCTTCCAAGGTCAAGTCTTTGGTCTCAATCAGTTTCCTGAAAACCCCAGCGTGCCCGATGTGCTCAATAAAAAAGTCTCGCAGCATCTCCGCTCTGCATGCATTTGGGAACTTACATAGGCTCGCCAGTCGCCGGAGATCTGCCATGATGTCTGGAACTCTTTGCCCTTCTCGCCTCCGGTGCATGTAAAACCGGTGTCTCGCCATGTGTATGCTGCTCGCCGGTTTAAGATGTTCCCCGATCAACTTACTGAGCTCTTCGAATGTCTTGTCCACCGGCTTCTCTGGCGCTAGAAGGTCCTTCATCAGGGAGTACGTTCTGGATCCACAAACCATTAGGAGATGAGCCCTGCGTTTGTCGGCCGAATCCTGTCCCAACCATTCCTTAATGACAAAACTTTGCTGTAGTCTCTCAATAAAGTCATCCCAATCATCACCAACACAGTACCTCTCTTCTGTGCTGCTAGTGGCCATGCTCGCGTGGTTTAAATCCCAGTTTCTCGTCGCCAATAGTATGTCCTTACTATACAGTATAAATGCACACGAGGCCCATACTTGAGAGAAGGTCACTCTGTGACCAGTTACCTTTATTACCAAGACCTCAAGAGAGAGACTGTGGGTGGAGGTTCCCCTTTTGTACCAGAAAGTCCAGGTTAGGAGTGTCTCCCACAAGTTCGCTCCCTGTGGTCAGTGTTCTCAAGGTGTGCAACTTAGGTCAGCTCATACATGGGTTACAATGACAGTTGAATACATGACAAACGTCACTAAAACATATGGGGAATTTTCCCCAAAGCTGTTTTTTGACATACTTGAAGAGTTACACTCATTTTTTTGGGGCCCCAGTACGCCAAAAAAAAAATCATCCAAGTTACCCCATTTGAATTCTTCATTTTGCCGCCGCCTATCCTGTCCTTTAGTTTTGGGGATGGAGCCTAAGATCTGCACCAAAAAGTTCAGGTTGCCACGGTAACCAGGAATATATTGCGGGCTGAGGCTTGAAAGTGAAAAGTACAGCCAGCTCACAGCAACCTGCACGAGCATATTACAGAAATTTACCTACATTACGTTATTGAAGTGTAATGACTAAAGTCTATCTCCCCGCCTCTCTCCCGATGCTGGTCCCTGCTCCTATCCCTGGCTGAATGGTCTCCCCCTTCCTGGTCCGCGCTCCTATCCCTGGCCAAATGGTTTCCAGATCCACGATGCTCTCGCAAGTTGAATGGCCACCCGGTCCCCACTCCTATCCCTGGCTGAACGGCCTCCTCCCTCCCTCCACTCTCTCCTAACTATGCCCGAAAGGCTACCCCATCCCCCTCTCTCACCTCTTTGCTGCTGCTCTCTGGGCCCTGGAACTGCATCTGCTGCGCTGATTTACTTACCTGCGCCGATTTTCTTAACTCACCAGAAGGTTTTTCCCACAGAGGCCACATACGCCGTCCTAACAAAAATTGGATTAAATCAGAGCTGGCCAAACTTGCTTAAATGGCCAAAATTGGCGCGGGTTACGCCCCCTATACCAAAAATAAAACCTTAAAAAATCATAACTAATTGAGTTACGTTGGCGCACATTGATTGGGAAAACGTTTTTTTTTAAATAAACTTAGGCCAAAAAAAGCAGCCGCGCCAAAAAAACGGTGCAAATCACTGGGGAAAATTGAGCCCATTATCTGGTCATTCACTGGTATTTGTGGGACATCGTTATGCATAAATTGGCTGCTATGCAATGTCCCCCCTAATTTTTTTTTGGGGGGGGGGGGGGCGGTCCCTTTAACGGGCTGCGTGGCCCATTCAAAATTTTGCACATGCTCGAAATGTCCCAGTGAAAAGCTGTTGATCGACCTATGCAGAACCTTCAGACAGCTGCATGGCCTTAGCGGGAACGTTGCTTCTGTGTTTCCCTATATTACAAGTGAGAATACTTCAAAACTACTTCATTGGCTGTGAAGCACTTTGGGATGGTCCTGAGGCCTTGAAACACACTACATAAATGCAAGCTTTAAATTATCTAAGATGCAGTTAATTTTCTGAACTCATAACAATGGCATAGATCTGGTATACCCATGAACCCATTTATAATACGGTCAACATCCCTGGATGGCTGAGAAATATATTGCAGCGAAATAGAAAAGTCCAGCCTTTTTAATACTTTCCTTTCCTACCACCTGCATCTCAAATCTAGATAATTCTGGAATAAACCCAGTGATAAATAGTTAACAGCAGTTGTAATAATTTTGCCAATTTTGTGCGCACAAGAGAAACCTGGTTTTAATTCACTAAACTTTATTACTCCTCAGTAAAGCCACTCCAGCACTCAAAAGAATTTCACTATTTTCAATTAAATAAAAAACATTAATTCATCAAATACAGTGGATCAGTATTTTTCCACTTACCAGGGCATGTAATATGTGACATGACTCGAAGGGCCTCAAGCTGTACTGAAGAATAGTTTGCATGACTTTTCAATGTCTTCACTATTCTATTTAAAGTTAATCTCATGACATCCAGACTCAGAGTACTAAAAAGACATAAAGTGATTATAGCACAGTAACTATGGCATCAAATCAAAATATAGCGTACAGTATTTGTAGAATTCTGCTTTTACTTCATTTAAAGGTTTGCAATGAAAAAAACAAAATTAAATCTATATTCTTAAAACAAATCTACAATTTATTGTAGCAAACAATCTTTGCAGACTGCATAATGCAGTGGATTTGTATACTATCCTTTTACATCTGGGATCTAGGCTTGAATCCAAAACAGACTATTTGAACATAAGAAATAGGAGCAGGAGTAGGCCACCTGCCCCCTTGAGCCTGCTCTGCCATTTAATGATCATGGCTGATCTGATCATTTCCCTGCCCGCTCCCCATAACCCTTTATTTCCTTATTGCTCAAAAATCTGTCCATCTCCGCCCTAAATATATTCAATGACCCAGCCTCCACAACTCTCTGGGGCAGAGAATTCCATAGATTTACAACCCTCAAAGTTTTAAATGGACGGCCCCTTATTCTGAGACTATGTTCCCTTGTTTTAGTTTCCAGTGATTGGAAATATCCTCTGCATCCAGCTGGTCGAGCCCCCTCATTATCCTATTTGTTTTGATAAGATCACACCTCATTCTTCTAAACTCCAATGTGTGTAAGCCACACACATAAGTCAACCCCCTCATCTCCGGCATCAATCTAGTGAACCTTCTCTGAATTTATCCCGACTCTCAATTAGCCAATCCTCTATCCATGTTAATATATTACCCCCAACCTCGTGAACTTTTATCTTGTGCAGTAACCTTATTGAATGCCTTCTGGAAATCCAAATACACCATATCCACTGGTTCTCCCTTATCCACCCTGCTCGTTATATTCTCAAAGAACTCCAGCAAATTGGTCAAACATAATTTCTCTTTCATAAAACCATGCTGATTCTGCTTGATAGAATTATGCTTTACCAAATGTCTGCTTCCTTAATAATGGACTCCCGCAATTTGGATACAACTTTGCTCTCTATTGCCGGCGTGACTATCCAGTGTAAATGGCTCTGGACAGTTTCAACTCTGTTTCCAATATATATAGGTCTGCACCAGAACATATGCTATTTTTTCAGATCTAAACATGTAATTTCATTCAAGGAGGCCACAAGAACAGCAGGAGGGCAAAGGTTAGAAATTCACATTGATGCTATTGGAGGTGGTCTTGTGACATTGGGGGCTACACCTTTGAGACAGTGTATGAAAAGGGCTTTACTCTGCAAAGAGCACAGATTGTACCTGACTTGGGAGTTTTTGGCGCTGAGCACTACATGCAAAAAGTTAGAAAGTGCTCCAAATTTTCAACGAGATCCCCTACCTTGATAAGTGCAAACATTTACAAAAGAAATTCTAAAATTAAAAAGTACTCTAAATTCCACTATTATTAGGATAGCATATTCTTTATTAGCAGATCCTCTGCCACAACTCACGGCAACATTAAGCATATGTAGTTTTAAGAATAGGGGGTTATATCATGTAATATAGTATACCGATTCCAGGATGGAGCTGTGTACATTTAAGGTCACAATGTCGAATTGCTGTAAATAGATCCCGAGGTAATTAGAGGATGACTGATTGAATCAGATTTCCTGATTATTCAGGGAAGCTAGCTGTAAATCAGTGACTCTCATCCCCCAACATCAGCAGAGTTCTAACAAAATGATTAGCTTACTTTATGATTATTTTGCATCTCCATTAAAGTGTGATGATGCATGCTAGTGACAACAATTTAGAATATTTATGGATAAAAAAATTACAGTTGCTCATTGCTTGCAAGTCAGTGACATGTTTAATGAAGTGTTCCTGTGGTAATCAACATTCTGCTGACAGCAAGACTGTAACTGCGATGTGTGCACGCTCGGTCCGTGCAGCAGAGCTGGTCTCCAGTCGTCCTGGTTAACCCTTGCCACTGGACCAAGACCTATCTCTGTCAAGCCCATGTGGTGGCTGGTGTGCAACAGCCACCACACATTAAAAAAATGCACGCACAGGCATCTTCCACCCTTCAGGATGTAGTTCGGGATCGGGAATATTAGGGTAATTCATTGAAACACCTGTGAACTCACCCCTTTTTGGCGTGGAAGCATGTCACCTCGATACGAGGGACCGCCTATGATGAAACCCTTGCAGGGCTGAATATCTTTGGTCACTGTGATGTCTGTAGCTCCACACTGTGGACACCTGTGTTACTGCAGCTAGTGCTGGTTAATAAACAGAAGGTCACCTGACCAGGTCAAAAGATTCCAGAACCTGCAGCCATCTTACAGGTTGTGCGTTGTGTGCTCTCTGAAGACATCATAGTAACTATCAAATGTATACATGTACTTTCTATCTTACATCACTTATAAAAAAAAGTTTCATCCTGTGAATTTTAAATGTGGAATACTGCAAACTAGAATTATGAGGATATGAGGCAACACAACATATTTCTAAATTAGTAGTTCTCACCACACAAAATCAAAAACTGGAACCATTTTTATTTTTTCACAACTAAGAGGTTATCACAGGAAGTTCCTGAAACACCATAATTCTCAATGTTTTCAACTGAGCCACATTTGTGCAATAATCACTTATCATTGCACAATGTCCAATTTTTCCTAAGTTTAGAGTCAGCAGCAAGAGAACCTCGTCAGCAGTGGGGTCCCAATCTCAGCTATGTCATTAGGACAAATTCATCATGTGGTGACCAGAGAAAGAGAGAAAAAAAACATCAGATCCTAACTAATCTGGCACTGGCACAGCTTCTAGCTGGAAAAAAAAGAGGTCGCTCTCCTGCTTTCCCCCGTGGCCAGAGTGTTGTGCATGCCCTATGAATACCTCAAATATAGGTAGAAAAACTGAACTTCCAGTAAGGCATACTGCAATGACGCACAATTTTCCAGCACCATGGAGTGGTGGAATGTAGGCTTGCACATTGAGTTTTCAATCCCAGCAATGATGGTTTTGGAGATTAAATGAACCCCCCAGAGAAGAATGGAAGGAGAACAAAAGATACCAGCTCTTGTAGATAGCTCATGGCCAGCTCCAGAACAGCACTCAAAAAGCTGGGAGCAGTTAACCCAACACCTGAACGTTACACAGGAAAATCTGTGCTGTAACCTTAACTGGAGAAAAGGAGTAAGCAGCTTAAAAAGTGTTATGCTTCCTGAAAAAGCAACCTACAAACATTTACCTTCCCAGAAGTAGCTTATCTAGGAGCTTGCAAGCACTTTCCAGGACATCACAAGAGTCTGAATGTTTTTTCATTAGGTCCAGAATGTTGATATGTATCCCTTTTGCCAACAGAAGCTTTCTTATTTGTACTGTTAAACAAAATAAAAGTTTAAAAAAAATACTGGTTGCTTCAATATATTATTGGATGTTCTCTCATTTTTAACTCACCGCTTTGGTCTGCCAAAGTTGCCAGAGCATTTGCAGCTGCCTGAAACACTTCTTTTGATGTGGAATGTAATAACATGGCTGCCATCACCAGTCTGTGAACTGGGTAGCTACAACACAATAAGACATTACTTTAAAGTATTCTGATCAGAATTATACAAATAAGAAGAAACCTTTCAAAACATGCTTCAGTTACAAAAACACTGAAGTCACAGCTAAGCATATTATAAAATAAATGATGTCAATACCATGCTTCTTCATCTCCAAACTTTGTATGAAGATCATTCTGATACACAAGTAAGTTGTTCACTGCCCAACAAGCTGCTTCCTGAAAAAAAAATTATCACTTTTGTGTTTCACATGTTTTTGTAGACAAGCACTTTGCACCATCAACTAATCACAACCAGAATTTTTTCCTTCCAACAAAAACTGTCAGTGACTATTTTTTTCCTTTCTGAACCACCTATTTCAGATGTGCCTCCTTTAATCCTTTCTTTAATATAATTTGGCTAATCCAACATAACATCATCACACATCCTCTTATATACACCATGATGAAAAACAAAGTTAAGAGTTGAAAAAACAAATATCTCTTGTGTTATATATACAGGCCTGGGAACTGCGGTTTACACAAAATAAACCTTTTGTTCACAGCTGCCGCAGGTCAGGTGGCCCATTGCCGAGTTACTTTTTGTAAGCTATCCAGTTTTCAATGTATATCCTCTACAGATACCATCTTTGAAATTCACACTTTAATACTCAAATGCATTCATTTGAAGTAATGATCACAGAATAAAACTGTTTAGCACAACTATTAATGGTTCGAGCAGTGTAAATATGACACTGTTCTGAACCAGTGAGTGAAGGATTGCAAATCGAACAGGTTTATGAAGCTGGGATTTCAATACTGCAATGAAAGGTTTGTCACAACTTCATTTTTTGAAGAATTGGCTCCAGAATTTCGATGTGTGTGCACATAGAAACATAGAAAATAGGTGCAGGAGCAGGCCATTCAGCCCTTCTAGCCTGCACCGCCATTCAATGAGTCCATGGCTGAACATGAAACTTCAGTACCCACTTCCTGCTTTCACGGCATACCCCTTGATCCCCTGAGTAGTAAGGACTTCATCTAACTCCCTTTTGAATATATTTAGTGAATTGGCCTCAACTACTTCCTGTGGTAGAGAATTCCACAGGTTCACCACTCTCTGGGTGAAGAAATTTCTCCTTATCTCGGTCCTAAATGGCTTACCCCTTATCCTTAGACTGTGACCCCTGGTTCTGGACTTCCCCAACATTGGGAACATTCTTCCTGCATCCAACCTGTCCAAACCCGTCAGAATTTTAAACGTTTCTATGAGGTCCCCTCTCACTCTTCTGAACTCCAGTGAATACAAGCCCAGTTGATTCAGTCTTTCTTGATAGGTCAGTCCCACCATCCCGGGAATCAGTCTGGTGAATCTTCGCTGCACTCCCTCAATAGCAAGAATGTCCTTCCTCAAGTTAGGAGACCAAAACTGTACACAATACTCCAGGTGTGGCCTCACCAAGGCCCTGTACAACTGTAGCAACACCTCCCTGCCCCTGTACTCAAATCCCCTCGCTATGAAGGCCAACATGCCATTTGCTTTCTTAACCGCCTGCTGTACCTGCATGCCAACCTTCAATGACTGATGTACCATGACACCCAGGTCTCGTTGCACCTTCCCTTTTCCTAATCTGTCACCATTCAGATAATAGTCTGTCTCTCTGTTTTTACCACCAAAGTGGATAACCTCACATTTATCCACATTATACTTCATCTGCCACGCATTTGCCCACTCACCTAACCTATCCAAGTCACTCTGTAGCCTCATAGCATCCTCCTCGCAGCTCACACTGCCACCCAACTTAGTGTCATCCGCAAATTTGGAGATACTACAGTTAATCCCCTCGTCTAAATCATTAATGTACAATGTAAACAGCTGGGGCCCCAGCACAGAACCCTGCGGTACCCCACTAGTCACTGCCTGCCATTCCGAAAAGTACCCATTTACTCCTACTCTTTGCTTCCTGTCTGACAACCAGTTCTCAATCCACGTCAGCACACTACCCCCAATCCCATGTGCTTTAACTTTGCACAGTAATCTCCTGTGTGGGACCTTGTCGAAAGCCTTCTGAAAGTCCAAATATACCACATCAACTGGTACTCCTTTGTCCACTTTATTGGAAACATCCTCAAAAAATTCCAGAAGATTTGTCAAGCATGATCTCCCTTTCACAAATCCATGCTGACTTGGACCTATCATGTCACCATTTTCCAAATGCGCTGCTATGACATCCTTAATAATTGATTCCATCATTTTACCCACTACTGAGGTCAGGCTGACCGGTCTATAATTCCCTGCTTTCTCTCTCCCTCCTTTTTTAAAAAGTGGGGTTACATTGGCTACCCTCCACTCGATAGGAACTGATCCAGATTCAATGGAATGTTGGAAAATGACTGTCAATGCATCCACTATTTCCAAGGCCACCTCCTTAAGTACTCTGGGATGCAGTCCATCAGGCCCTGGGGATTTATCGGCCTTCAATCCCATCAATTTCCCCAACACAATTTCCCGACTAATAAAGATTTCCCTCAGTTCCTCCTCCTTAATAGACCCTCTGACCACTTTTATATCCGGAAGGTTGTTTGTGTCCTCCTTAGTGAATACTGAACCAAAGTACTTGTTCAATTGGTCTGCCATTTCTTTGTTCCCCGTTATGATTTCCCCTGATTCTGACTGCAGGGGACCTACATTTGTCTTTACTAACCTTTTTCTCTTTACATACCTATAGAAACTTTTGCAATCGCCTTAATGTTCCCTGCAAGCTTCTTCTCGTACTCCATTTTCCCTGCCCTAATCAAACCCTTTTGTCCTCCTCTGCTGAGTTCTAAATTTCTCCCAGTCCCCAGGTTCGCTGCTATTTCTGGCCAATTTGTATGCCATTTCCTTGGCTTTAATACTATCCCTGATTTCCCTAGATAGCCACGGTTGAGCCACCTTCCCTTTTTTATTTTTACGCCAGACAGGAATGTACAATTGTTGTAATTTATCCATGCGGTCTCTAAATGTCTGCCATTGCCCATCCACAGTCAACCCCTTAAGTATCATTAGCCAATCTATCTTAGCCAATTCATGCCTCATACCTTCAAAGTTACCCTTCTTTAAGTTCTGGACCATGGTCTCTGAATTAACTGTTTCATTCTCCATCCTAATGCAGAATTCCACCATATTATGGTCACTCTTCCCCAAGGGGCCTCGCACAATGAGATTGCTAATTAATCCTCTCTCATTACACAACACCCAGTCTAAGATGGCCTCCCCCCTAGTTGGTTCCTCGACATATTGGTCTAGAAAACCATCCCTTACGCTCTCGTTCATGCAGGATGGGGGAGGAAGATATAGTCCCTTTAACAAGAGCCATCACACACTCCTATATTTAATAGCCTTCGAGGGACGAAGAAATGTTTGTTTTAACTATAAATAAATAACAAAATACACACTTGAAGAACCTTGAAATTCAAGAATGAATGAGATTTCCTTCATCAAATAACCCCCTTTATTCCATAATCATAAAAGACAAATAGCTAAAAGAATATATCCTGTCATAGTATAATGGGCCGACATGTCAAAACATCAAACCAATGAAACTATTCCTTCATGCGCTTTTTTATATTCTAGAAAGCAATTTGAGCGAACTAAAACCAGCAAGAAGTTAAATTGAAATTAACTTTTTCGTTGGTTCAAGTGCCACAGGCAATATCTAGGGCCATACAGGATGTTAATCTAGTCTCAGATTAATGACAATCAGCCAAAGACTGATTTGATGGATCAGTGGACAGGAAACAATAACACAGCAGAACTCGAACGGGTTTATTTTATACTTGCAAAATGGACATTATCTCCCCTTAGGCAATTCACATTTCTGAGTGGGATACATCAGACTGAAAGAATGCCACCACTTCGACTTGTTCCACTGTTGTTTCACGCTCTTACTTTTTTCCTCCCCTCCTCACCTCAATGGGGTTCAGTTCCACTGCCATCAACAACTCTCTACTGTCTAAGTAGCTATTTATCAGTGAGCCTAAACAATTAATATTTGACTGCAAGAGGCATCACAATCAGGCCCAATCATTTCCTCACCCAATGTCCAGCAGGAATCACTGGACAGTAATCAGAAATGAGAACTCTGGAAGCTTATTCCCCCTCCCTTGGGTAAAGATGCTGAGGCAGAGAAAATCAGCAAATACAGTGAAGGCCAGGAATCAAATCTGGATGCAGCCTAGTCTATCTGGTTTAATACCACACTGTACAGTGCACACACCGGTTGAGCTACTCAAAGCTTTTTTTGTTGTTTTCCTTAACAATAACATGGTATTCTCTGCTTTACAGAAGACTTTTCAAAACAAAATAAACCTAACTCTACTGGAGGGATGGGTTGGGGTGGCGGGGGGGGGCGGTGGGAGGGGGTTATTCAGTAGGTTTTCAGTGTTTCAACTGAACTTAAACCTTTTAGAAAATTTCAGTATTACTTGATACATCAATTTCAGCAAAGCAAAACAATGATACTGGTGTACTTTAAAAGTTTTAAATAACTGTATATTTTAAAAATATGAAAATCAAACATTTCAAGTGAGAACACGAGAAAATATTAGGAGCAGGATTAGGCCATTCAGCCCCACGACCCTGCTCTGCCATTCAATAAGATCATGGCTGATCTTTGACCTCAACGCCACTTTCCTGCCCTATCCCCATATCCCTGGATTCCTCTGTAGTCCAAAAATGTATCTATCTCAGCCTTGAATATACTCAACGACTGAGCATCCACAGCATTTTTGGGGCAGGGAATTCTAAAGATTCACAACCATCTGAGTGAAGACATTCCTTCTCACCTCATTCTTAAATGGCCAGCCCTTGTCCTGAGACTATGCCCCCTAGTTCTAGACACTGCAGCCAGGAAAAACAATCTCTCAGCATTTATCCTGTCGATCCCAATCAGAATCTTCTCATTCTTCTAAACTGTAGGCCCAATCTCTCCTCATAAGACAGCCCTCTCATCCCAGGAATCAATCTAATGAACCTTCATTGCAACGCCTCCAAGGTAAGTATATCCTTCCTTAAATAAGGAAACCAAAACTGTATTCCAGGTGTAGTCTCACCAGAGCCCTGTACAATTGTAGCAAGGCTTCCTTACTCATGTACATAAGAACATAAGAATTAGGAACAGGAGTAGACCATCTAGCTCCTCGAGCCTGCTCCGCCATTCAACAAGATCATGGCTGATCTGGCCGTGGACTCAGCTCCACTTACCCGCCCACTCCCCATAACCCTTAATTCCCTTATTGGTTAAAAATCTATCTATCTGTGACTTGAATACATTCAATGAGCTAGCCTCAACTGCTTCCTTGGGCAGAGAATTCCACAGATTCACAACCCTCTGGGAGAAGAAATTCCTTCTCAACTCGGTTTTAAATTGGCTCCCCCGTATTTTGAGGCTTTGCCCCCTAGTTCTAGTCTCCCCGACCAGTGGAAACAACCTCTCTGCCTCTATCTTGTCTATCCCTTTCATTATTTTAAATGTTTCTATAAGATCACCCCTCATCCTTCTGAACTCCAATGAGTAAAGACTCAGTCTACTCAATCTATCATCATAAGGTAACCCCCTCATCTCCGGAATCAGCCTCGTGAATCGTCTCTGTACCCCCTCCAAAGCCAGTATATCCTTCCTTAAGTAAGGTGACCAAAACTGCACGCAGTACTCCAGGTGCGGCCTCACCAATACCCTGTACAGTTGCAGCAGGACCTCCCTGCTTTTGTACTCCATCCCTCTCGCAATGAAGGCCAACATTCCATTCACCTTCCTGATTACCTGCTGCACCTGCAAACTAACTTTTTGGGATTGGTAAAGTGGTGAACAGAGCTGTCTTTCAAACACCTGCCGCTGGTTCGATACCTGTCCATTGAAAGCAGGCTGGTTTTAATATAATGGTCATACGTTTTAAAGTTTAATTTGTTTTAATTGCCGGTGTTTTTAGTGTCCCCTTCCCTTTTATAGGGGGCACTGGGGAAAAATTGTGATTTTAGTGCCCAAAAAAAAAAAAAAGAAAACAAAAAAAAACAAAAAAAAACAGGAAAAAAGGGCCTTGTAAATGTCTGGTGTGTCACCCAGGTCGGGTGGCACGGTTTAATGTGTTTTGTTTTGCAGATAAACTCCAAAAAGAGTTTCATGCACAAGGACCCCCAGGTCCCTTTGCACAGCAGCATGTTGTAATTTCTCCCCATTCAAATAATATTCCCTTTTACTGGTTTCCCCCCCCCCCCCCCCCCCCAAGGTGGATGACCTCACATTTTCCGACATTGTATTCCATCTGCCAAACCTTAGCCCATTCGCGTAACCTATCTAAATCTCTTTGCAGCCTCTCTGTGTCCTCTACACAACCCGCTTTCCCACTAATCTTTGTGTCATCTGCAAATTTTGTTACAATACACTCTGTCCCTTCTTCCAGGTCATCTATGTATATTGTAAACAGTTATGGTCCCAGCACCGATCCCTGTGGCACACCACTAACCACCAACCCTCGAGCAATAAAGGCCAACATGCCATTTGCCTTCCTAATTGCTTGCTGTACCTGCATACTAACTCGGTGTTTCTTGTACGAGGACACCAAAATCCCTCTGAATACCCAACATTTTATAGCTTATCATTTAAAAAATATTGTTTTTCTATTCTTCCTACCAAAGTAAGTAACCTCACAATTCCCCACATTATACTCCATCCTCACATCTTATTTTTCCACCTAGCTTTGTATTGTCAGCAAATGTGGATACAAAGCACTCCATCCCTTCATCTAAGTCATTAATACAAATTGTAAATAGCTGAGGCCCAAGCACTGATCCTTGCGGTACCACACAAGTTACAGCCTCCCCATCTGAAAGTGACCCTTTTATCCCTACTCTCTGTTTTCTGTCTGTGAACCGATCCTTTATCTAATATATTACCCCACCCCCATGTTCCTTTATCTTGCTCAACAACCTTTTATGTGCCACCTTTTTTTTGAACTCGTTCCGGGAGTGGGTGTCGCTGGCAAGGCTAGCATTTATTGCCCCTCCCTAATTGCCCTCTTGAAGGTGGTCGTGAGCTGCCTTCTTGAACCGCTGCAGTCCTTGTGGTGAAGGTACTCCCACAGTGCTGTTAGGAAGGGAGTTATAGGATTTTGATTCGACGATGAAGGAACGGCAATATATTTCCAAGTCAGCATGATGTGTAACTTGGAGGGGTACGAGCAAATGATGGTGCTCCCATGCGCCTGCTGCCATTATCCTTCTAGGTGATAGAGGTTGCGGGTTTGAGAGGTGCTGCCGAGAAAGCCGTGGCTAGTTGCTGCAGTGCATCTTATAGGTGGTACACATTGCAGCCACAGTACATCGGTGGTGGAGGGAGGGAGTGAATGTGGTGGATGGGGTGCCAATCAAGCGGGTTGCTTTGATCTGGATGCTGCTGAGCTTCTTGCGTGATGTTGGAGCTGCACTCATCCAGGCAATTGAAGACTATTCCATCATACTCCTGACTTATTCCTTATAGATGGTGGAAAGCCTTTGGGGATTCAAGAGGCGAGACACTCGCTGCAGAATATCCAGCCTCTGACCTGCTGATCCAATTAAGTTTCTGGTCAATGGTGACCCCTAGGATGTTGATGTGGGGGATTCGGCGATGGTAATGCTGTTGAATATCAAGGGGAGGTGATTAGACTCTCGCTTGTTGGAGATGGTCATTGCCTGGCACTTGAGATGTGAATGTTACTTGCTACTTATCAGGCCATGCCTGAACGTCATCCAGGTCTTGCTGCATGTGGGCATGGACTGCTTCATTATCTGAGGAGTTGCGAATGGAACTAAACACTGTGCAATCATCAGCAAACATCTCCACTTCTGATCTTTTGATGGAGGGAAGGTCCACACTTCTGACCTTATGAAGCAGCTGAAGATGATTGGGCCTCGGACACTGCCCTGAGGAACTCCTGCAGCGATATCTTGGGGCTGGAATGATTGACCTCCAACAACCACAACCATCTTCCTTTGTGCTAGGTCTGACTACAGCCAGTGGAGAGTTTTCCTCCGGATTCCAATTGACTTTAATATTACTAGAGTTTCTTGATGCCACACTTGGTCAAATGCTGCCTTGATGTGAAGGGCAGTCACTCTTGCCCAACCTCTGGTATTCAGCTCTTTTGTCCATGTTTGGATCTCGGCTGTAATGAGGTTTGCAGCCGAGTGGTCTTGGCGTAAACCAAATTGAGCATCGGTGAGCAGGTTATTGGTGAGTAAGTGCCACTTGATAACACAGTCAACGACTCCTTCCATCACTTTACTGATCATTGAGAATCGACTGATGGGGTGGTAATTGGCCAGATTGGATTTGTTTTGCTTTTTGTAGACAGGGCAGTCCTCAGCAATTTTCCATTGTCAGGTAGATGCCAGTGTTGCAGCTGGAGTGGCTGGAGCACAAGTCTTCAGCACAACAGCTGAGATGTTGTCGGGGCTGATCGCACTGGATACAGCAAAGGCTCTCAACTGTTTCTTGATATCACTTGGAGTGAATTAAATTGGCTGAAGACTGGCTTCTGTGATGGTGGGGACCTCAGGTGGGGGAGGGGGGGGGCTGATATGGATCATTCACTCAGCACTTCTGGCTGAAAATGGTTGCAAACGCTTCAGCCTTGTCTTTTGCACGTGCGTGCTGGGCTCCGCCATCATTGAGGATGAGGATATACATGGAGCCTCCTCCTCCCATTAGTTGCTGAATTGTCCACCACCATTCACGACTGGATGTGGCAGGACTGCAGAGCTTTGATCTGATCCATTGATTGTGGGATCGCTTAGTTCTGTTTATAGCATGTGCCTTCCACTGCTTATCATGCATGTAGTCCTGTGTTGAAACTTCCCCAGGTTGATACATTTTTAGGTATGCTTGGTGCTGCTCCTGGCATGCTCTTCTGTATGCCTCATTGAAGCAGGGTTCATCCCTTGGCTTGATGGTAATGGTAGAGTGAGGGATAAGCTGTGCCATGAGGTTACAGATTGTGGTGGAGTACAATTCTGCTGCTGCTGATGGTCCACAGCATGGATGCCCAGTTTTGAGCTGCTGAATCTATCCCATTTAGCACGGTGGAAGTGCCACACAACACAATGGAGGGTGTCTTCAGTGTGAAGATGGGACTTCATCTCCACAATGACTATGCGGTGATCACTGCTACCAATGCTGTCATTGGCAGATGCATGGGGAGGACGAGGTCAAGTAGGTTTTTCCCTCGCGTTGGTTCTCTCACCACCTGATGCAGGCCAAGTCTGGCAGCTATGTCCTTCAGGACTTAGCCAGCTCGGTCAGTTGTGGTGCTACCGAGCCACACCCAGAGTACATTCTGTGCCCTTGCTATCCTCAGTGCTTCTTCTAAATGGTGTTCAACTACACTCGCCTCAGAGAGAAGGTTGTGGGTTTAAGTCCCACACCAGAGACTCGAGCACAAAATCCAGGCTGACAATCCAGTGCAGTACTACAGAAGTGCTGCACTGTCAGAGGTGCCATCTTTCGGACGATATGCTAAACTGAGGTCCCGTCAGCCTGCTCAGGTGGACCTAAAAAATTCCATGGCACTATTTCAAAGAAGAGCAGGGGAGCTATCCCCAGTGTCCTGGCCAATATTTATCCCTCAAATGAAACAAAAACAGATTATCTGGTCATCATCACATTGCTGTTTGTGGGAGTTTGCTGAGCGCAAGTTGGCTGCCGCATTTTCTACATTAAAAGAGTGACTACATTTCAAAAGTACTTCATTGGCTGTAAAGCGCTTTGAGCCATCCAGTTGTCGTGAAAGGCACTATATGAATGCAAGTCTTTCTTTTTCTTTTCAACATGGAGGGTACTGATTCATCAGCTGAGGGAGTGCGATAGGTGGTAATCAGCAGGAGGTTTCCTTACCCATACTTGACCTGAAGCCATCAGAGTTCATGATGTCCACAGTCAATGCTGAAGATTCCCAGGGCCACTCCTTCCTGACTGTGCCGCCACCTCGAGTCCAGTGGGACAGGACATACCCAGGGATGGTGATGGAATACCTTTTGGAAATCCAAATATGCTACATCCACTGGTTCCCCTTTATCTACCCTGCTAGTAACATCCTCAAAGAATTCTAATAAATTTGTCAAACACGAGTTACCTTTCATAAAACCATGTCGACTCTGCCTAATCATATGATGATTTATGTGCTCTGTTTCCACTTCCTTAAAGGATTCCATCATTTTCCCAACGACTGATGTCAGGCTAACTGGCCTGTAGTTCCCGATATTTTCTCTCTCTCTCGCGCTCTCCTTTCTTGAATAGCGGGGTTGCATTTGTTACCTTCCAATCCACTGGGATCATTCATGAATCTAAGAAAACAGTAATATCCCTTACCTGGACCTTTGTGTTCTCCTTGTACAATTCCAAAGCTTTACAGCAAGCCTCCATCCAGCAGAGATCATCTTTTCTTTCATCAAGATTCTTGTTCACAAATATTGTTTCAGCTTCGTAAAGAGACATTAAAGACATTAGAACTTTATTTGATGTAAAGTGATTTGAATCAAGTGATTCGTCACTCCGATCTAATCAGAAACTGGGATGTATTGTATAAATTGTGATACTCACACAGCAAATGACACTGCACATAGGAAAAGGAAGAAATTGTTGTGATTAATCTGATGAGGTCAGACTGTGCCAAATCATTAGCTTTGAGCAGCAATTTGACAGGAACAGACTTGATGGTTCGTGTTAAATAGAAATACAAACAGGACAATCAGAATTTGAAAAGACAAAAAGGTATTTGATGTTTTTGGGATAGACCCTTAAATATTAACCTTCGCTTTTTCTTTACAGATGCTGAAAACTTGCTATGCATTTCCAGCATTTTATTTTGGTACAGCTTGCCAATTCAATTTTTGAGTATTTAATTTGGATTTAACCCAAAATTCAGTCGTTTCACATCATTTTATTTTGGAAAAAAAGCTTTAATTCATCCCTGTAAATTAGATTACATGGTATTACATTAGAGCTTCAAGGTAAGGCGCCATGGAGACCTAGGACAGCAGATGAATTACCCTTTCACCTCTCTGCTGAGTTCTCAATTGCAGCCATTCGACTTAGGGAAAGTGCCAAGTGAAGGCCTGGTGTCTCCAAATGGGCAATGGGAGAGAGAAATGGGAAATGAGAAAGCACACCCCTCTCATGATTTCTAAAGGCTCTCCAAAATCAACATTAGTATTTTGGTGAGATGATTTTCAAAAGGATGATGAAGAGCATTTAGAAAGCAGGAAGTTGTGCTCCACATCTTTGAACAAAGTTTCAACTTAATTCTTATACACATATTTTTGGAATGTTGCTTACTTAAAAGAGCCAAACTGCTCAGAGCTGCAGCCTGCAATGGACCATTCTCTGGATATTTCAGAACTGCTTTAATGACAACCTCATGTACTCCATTCAGTACCAAAATATTGTAAAAATTATCTGGAAAACAAAAATTAAGTTCAGTTTATTAATTTTTTCAACTTCTCTTCAATAAAGTACTTTCCAACATGGATAGGGTTTACTAAAACTGTAATATAATGTTAATAAATAAATTAAACTTACCAAGTGTAAACCTCTGAAATAAACAGCAACCAATTTCATGAATTGCCTCACTGTCAGGAAATCTCTTCATTATATCAGTTACCAGACTGTAACATTTTTCATTTCCAGACATCAGAATTTCTACATTATTTTCTAAAAATAAAAATGCACTGTCAATTTTGCATATAGGAAAACTAATTCTCAACTCCCTTGTGCTTATTGTTTGAGCATCTATCTTGAAGTAACTGGTCAAAGATTTGTCACATGGTCTCCATTGTCACACCTCAAAGCTAATGACAGACATAATTCAAGAACACTAACCCCATTTTCTCTCCCTTTGCAACTGTTAGAAATCAGTTGTGGACTGTCACTCTCTGGATAGGCTCAAATTAGCAACTATAGTTAGCAAAATATAAAGTAGGAAGAACATAAGAACATAAGAAATAGGAACAGGAGTAGGCTATACGGCCCCTCGAGCCTGCTCTGCCATTCAATAAGATCACGGCTGATCTGATCATGGTCTCGGTTCCACTTTCCTGCCTGCTCTCCATAACCCCTTATCCCCTTATTGTTTAAGAAACTGTCTATTTCTGCCTTAAATTTATTTAATGTCCCAGCCTCCACAGCTCTTTGAGGCAGCAAATTCCGCAGATTCACAACCCTCAGAAGAAATTTCTCCTCATCCCAGTTCTAAATGGGCAGCCCCTTATCCTAAGATCATGCCCTCTAGTTCTAGTCTCCCCCCACCAGTGGAAACATCCTCTCGCATCCTCCTTGACCAGCCCTCTCATAATCTTATACGTTTCGATAAGATCAGCTCTCATTCTTCTGAATTCCAATGAGTAGAGGCCCAACCTACTCAACCTTTCCTCATAAGTCAACCCCCTCATCCCCGGAATCAACCTAGTGAACTTTCTCTGAACTGCCTCCACAGCAAGTATATCCTTTCGTAAATATGGAAACCAAAACTGCACACAGTATTCCAGGTGTGGCCCCACCAAAACCCTGTATAGCTGTAGCAAGACTTCCCTGCTTTTATACTCCATCCCCTTTGCAATAAAGGCCAAGATACCATTGGCCTTCCTGGTCACTTGCTGTACCTGCATACTATCCTTTTGTTATTTGTTCATCCATCCCATCAATTACAACTTAAATGATCATTTTTTGAACAATTTGATAAACAGTCCTGAAAAGAGTTTATTAAGCAAATCGACTTACGTGGACCAGCCAAAGGAAGCAGAGCCCTCAGGGCATGCAGTACCATCTCTTCATGTTCACTAAAGTTTTTTATGGCTTCCAAAATGACACAGTGATCTTTCTCTTCCACAAATTCAATCACTTGCTCATCTGGAACTTAAATCAAAACCAAACATTATATAAAGCAGGCATCAAAAATAAATGGAGAACAAAAGCCCAGGGACCTGTACAAGATGAACGGGTTGCACCTTAACAGGGCTGGGACATAGAAGCATAGAAACATAGAAAATAGGTGCAGGAGTAGGCCATTCGGCCCTTCGAGCCTGCACCGCCATTCCATGAGTTCATGGCTGAACATGCAACTTCAGGACCCCATTCCTGCTTTCTCGCCATACCACTTGATCCCCCTAGTAGCAAGGACTACATCTAACTCTTTTTGAATATATTTAGTGAATTGGCCTCAACAACTTTCTGTGGTAGAGAATTCCACAGGTTCACTACTCTCTGGGTGAAGAAGTTTCTCCTCATCTCGGTCCTAAATGGCTTACCACTTATCCTTAGATTGTGCCCCCTGGTTCTGAATTTCCCCAACATTGGGAACATTCTTCCTGCATCTAACCTGTCTAAACCCGTCAGAATTTTAAACGTTTCTATGAGGTCCCCTCTTATTCTTCTGAACTCCAGTGAATACAAGCCCAGTTGATCCAGTCTTTCTTGATAGGTCAGTCCCGCCATCCCGGGAATCAGTCTAGTGAACCTTCGCTGCACTCCCTCAATAGCAAGAATGTCCTTCCTCAAGTTAGGAGACCAAAACTGTACACAATACTCCAGGTGTGGCCTCACCAAGGCCCTATACAACTGTAGTAACACCTTCCTGCTCCTGTACTCAAATCCACTCGCTATGAAGGCCAACATACCATTTGCTTTCTTAACCGCCTGCTGTACCTGCATGCCAACCTTCAATGACTGATGTATCATGACACCCAGGTCTCGTTGCACCTCCCCTTTTCCTAATCTGTCACCATTCAGATAATAGTCTGCCTCTCTGTTTTTACCACCAAAGAAGATAACCTCACATTTATCCACATTATACTTCATCTGCCATGCATTTGCCCACTCACCTAACCTATCCAAGCCACTCTGCAGCCTCATAGCATCTTCCTCGCAGCTCACACTGCCACCCAACTTAGTGTCATCCGCAAATTTGGAGATACTACATTTAATCCCCTCGTCCAAATCATTAATGTACAATGTAAACAGCTGGGGCCCCAGCAAAGAACCTTGTGGTACCTCACTAGTCACTGCCTGCCATTCTGAAAAGTACCCATTTACTCCTACTCTTTGCTTCCTGTCTGACAACCAGTTCTCAATCCACGTCAGCACACTACCCCCAATCCCATGTGCTTTAACTTTGCACATTAATCTCTTGTGTGGGACCTTGTCGAAAGCCTTCTGAAAGTCCAAATACACCACATCAACTGGTTCTCCCTTGTCCACTCTACTGGAAACATCCTCAAAAAATTCCAGAAGATTTGTCAAGCATGATTTCCCTTTCACAAATCCATGCTGACTTGGACCTATCATGTCACCTCTTTCCAAATGCGTTGCTATGACATCCTTAATAATTGATTCCATCATTTTACCCACTACCGATGTCAAACTGACCGGTCTATAATTCCCTGTTTTCTCTCTCCCTCTTTTTTTAAGAAGTGGGGTTACATTGGCTACCCTCCACTCCATAGGAACTGATCCAGAGTCTATAGAATGTTGGAAAATGACTGTCAATGCATCTGCTATTTCCAAGGCCACCTCCTTAAGTATTCTGGGATGTAGTCCATCAGGCCCTGGGGATTTATCGACCTTCAATCCCATCAATTTCCCCAACACAATTTCCTGACTAATAAGGATTTCCCTCAGTTCCTCCTTCTTACGAGATCCTCTGACCCCTTTTAAATCCGGAAGGTTATTTGTGTCCTCCTTAGTGAATACCGAACCAAAGTACTTGTTCAATTGGTCTGCCATTTTTTTGTTCCCCAGTTATGACTTCCCCTGATTCTGACTGCAGGGGACCTATGTTTGTCTTTACTAACCTTTTTCTCTTTACATATCTATAGAAGCTTTTACAGTCCATCTTAATGTTCCCTGCAAGCTTCCTCTCGTACTCTATTTTCCCTGCCCTAATCAAACCCTTTGTCCTCCTCTGCTGAGTTCTAAATTTCTCCCAGTCCCCAGGTTCGCTGCTATTTCTGGCCAATTTGTATGCCACTTCCTTGGCTATAATACTATCCCTGATTTCCCTTGATAGCCACGGTTGAGCCACCTTCCCTTTTTTATTTTTACGCCAGACAGGGATGTACAATTGTTGTAGTTCATCCATGCGGTCTCTAAATGTCTGCCATTGCCCATCCACTGTCAACCCCTTAAGTATCATTCACCAATCTATCCTAGCCAATTCACGCCTCATACCTTCAAAGTTACCCTTCTTTAAGTTCTGACCATGGTCTCTGAATTAACTGTTTCCTTCTCCATCCTAATGTAGAATTCCACCATATTATAGTCACTCTTCCCCAAGGGGCCTCGCACGAGATTGCTAATTAATCCTCTCTCATTACACAACACCCAGTCTAAGATGGCCTCCCCTCTAGTTGGTTCCTCGACATATTGGTCTAGAAAACCATCCCTTATTCACTCCAGGAAATCCTCCTCCACCGTATTGTTTCCAGTTTGGTTAGCCCAATCTATATGCATATTAAAGTCACCCATGATAAATGGCGCACCTTTATTGTATGCACCCCTAATTTCCTGTTTGATGCCCTCCCCAACATCACTACTACTGTTTGGAGGTCTGTACACAACTCCCACTAGCGTTTTCTGCCCCTTGGTATTCCGTAGCTCCACCCATACCGATTCCACATCATCCAAGCTAATGTCTTTCCTCACAATTGCATTAACTTCCTCTTTAACCAGCAACGCCACCCCGCCTCCTTTTCCTTTCTGTGTATCCTTCCTAAATGTTGAATACCCTTGGATGTTGCGTTCCCAGCCTTGGTCACCCTGGAGCCATGTCCCCGTGATACCAACCACATCGTATCCGTTAACTGCTATCTGCACAGTTATTTCGTCCACCTTATTCCGAATATTCCTCGCATTGAGGCACAGAGCCTTAAGGCTTGCCTTTTTAACGCACGTAGACCCTTTAGAATTTTGCTGCAAAGTGGTCCTTTTTGTTTTTTGCCTTGGGTTTCTCTGCCCTCCACTTTTACTCATCTCCTTTCTGTCTTTTCCTTCTGTCTCAATTTTGTTTCCCTCTGTCTCCCTGCATTGGTTCCCATCCCCCTGCCATATTAGTTTAACTCCTCCCCAACAGCACTAGCAAACACTGCTCCTCGGACATTGGTTCCGGTCCTGCCTAGGTGAAGACCGTCCGGTTTGTACTGGTCCCACCTCCCCCAGAACTGGTTCCAATGCCCCAGGAATTTGAATCCCTCCCTGCTGCACCACTGCTCAAGCCGTGTATTCATCTGAGCCATCCTGCGATTCCTACTCTGACTAGCACATGGCACTGGTAGCAAACCCGAGATTACTACTTTTGAGGCCCTACTTTTTAAATTTAGCTCCTAGCTCCTTAAATTCGTCTCGTAGGACCTCATTCCATTTTTTACCTATATCGTTGGTACCAATGTGCACCACAACAACTGGCTGTTCACCCTCCCTTTTCAGAATGTTCTGCACCCGCTCCGAGACATCCTTGACCCTTGCACCAGGGGTCCAATGTCCTCGCAGGGAGGTTAACTAGTACTGTGTGGGAGGGTTTAAACTAATTTGGCAGGGGTAGGGGCACCAGATGAAGCATTGGAGAGGAGAAACAATATCTCTCCCAGTCCTCTGTGCACAAACAGCATTAGAATAAGTAGTTCAGAAATAGGAGGGATCAGACAGGAGGCAAATGCTAAGTAGACTAAAATGGGTTTAGGGTGCATATGCGTAAATGCCCGGAGCATGGTAAATAAGTTTGGTGAACTGCACGCATAAGTCTCCACTTGGCATCATGATATAGTGGCTCAAACAAGGGGAGAAATGTGCACGTTATATCCCTAGCTATAAAAGGTATTCAAAAAAGATAGGAAAGGGACAAAAAGGGGGGGCGGGGGGAGTAGTATTGATCAAAGATACTGTTAGAGCGGTAGAACAGAATGATGCACTTGAGGGTCCAAAGACAGATGATGAGAATTAAGGAACAATGGAGGTGCTATTAATGCCGCTGGGTATAGTTATAGGCCACCAAAAAGATGGGAAGGAGATAGAGGAGCAAATTTGTAGACAAATTGCAGAAAGATACAATAATTATAGAGTAGCAATAATAGTGGGCTTCAATTATCCTAATGCAGACTGGAAAAATAACAGTGTAAATGGCAAAGTGGGGGAGGAATTCTTTAAATGCATACAAGAGAACTTTCTTGATCAGCATCTTTACAGCCCAACAAAGAAGGAAGCCATACTGGATCTAGTTCTGGAACATTAAGTAGGGCAAGTTTCAGAGGGAGAGCAATTGGGAAACAGTGATCACAATATTATGTTTAGAGTAGTTATAGAAAAAGACAAGGAAAAATCTATTGTGAAAATATTCAACTGGAGGGGAGCTAATTTTCGTGAGTTGAAAAGGGATCTGGCTCAGGTGGACTGAAATCAAAGATTGGCAGGTAAAACAGTAAATGAGCAATGGAGGCCTTCAAAGAGGAAATAGTTTGGGTACAGACTAAACACATTCACAGGAGGGGAAAAGAATGGGCATCCAAAGCTAGAGCTCCTTGAATGACTAAAGATAGAGAGGTTAAAATGAAACAGAAAAAGACTTTTGATAAGTGTCGGGTTCATAATTCAGTAGATAACCAAGCAGAATGCAAAAGGTACAGTGGAGAACTGAAAAAGGAAATAAGAAAGGCAAAGAGACTGTATGAGAATAGATTAGCAGGCAATTTAAAAAACTTTTGGGTTCCCTTTTTCTAAGTATGTAAATAGTAAAAGGGTCATCAAAAGGAAAAGTGGGGCCAATAACAAACCAAAAAAAAAATCTTCTTGGAGGCTATGGTACTAACTGAATACTTTGCATCTGTCTTCACTGAAAGACAGGGTGCTGCCAATGTTACAGTAAAAGGAGGTAATAGAGAAATTGGATAGGATAAAAATAGATCAAGAGGAAGTACTTAAAAAGGGTGGCAGCGCTCAAAGTAAAAAAAAGTCACCCAGTCCAGATGGGATGCATTCTAGGTTTCTGAGGGAAGCGAGGATGGAAGTTTTGGAGGTTCTGGCCATAATCTTCCAATCTTCTTTAAATATGGGAGTGGTAAGCAAGAGGACTGGAAGATTTCAAATGTTACACCCCTTTTTAAAAAAATGGGCAGAGAAATAAACCTGGCAATTACAGGCCAGTGAGTCCAACGCCGTTGGTGGGGAAACTTGGGTTAATAAATGAAAGCCAGTACGCACTGTTAAAGGCAAATCATGTCAACTAACTTGATCAAGTTCTTTGATTAAGTAACGGAAAGGGTTGATGAATGTAGTGTGGTTGATGTGTATATGAACTTTCAAAAGGCATTTGATAAAATACTACATAATATACTTTAGAAACGTTGGAAGCCCATGGGATTAAAGCAATGGGTGCATGGATTTGAAATTGGCTAAGGGACAGAAAGCAGAGAGTAGTGATGAATGGTTGTTTTTCAAATTGGAGGGAAGTGTGCAGTGGTGTCCACCAGGGGTCAGTGTCAGGACTACTGCTCTTTTTAATATATTAATGACCTGGACTTGGGTATACAGGGCATAATTTAAAAGTTTGCAAATGACAAAACCTGGAAAAGTAGTAAAACAGTGAGGAGGACAGTAACAGACTTCAGGAGCACATATATAGATTGGTGAAATGGGAAGACACGTGGCAAATGAAACTTAATGCAGAGAAGTGTGAGGTGATTCATTTTGGTCGGAAGAATGAGGAGGGGCAATATAAACTAAGTGGTGCAAGAACAGAGAGACCTGGGGCTATACGTATACTTCTTTGAAGGTAGCAGGACCAGTTGAGAAGGCTTTTAAAAAGACATATGGGGTCCTTGGCTTTATAAATAGAGGTAGAGAGTACAAAAGCAAGGAAGTTATGTTGAACCTTTATAAATCAAACACTGGTTAGGCCCCAGCTGGAGTACTGTGGCCAATTCTGGGCACCACACTTTAGGAAGGATGTCAATGCCTTAGACGGTGCAGAGGAGATTTACAAGAATGGTTCCAGGGATGAGAGGCTTCAGTTACATGGAGAGACTAGAGAAACTGGGCTAGTTCTCCTTCCAGCAGAGAAGGGGCGATTTAATAGAGGTGTTCAAAATCATGAATGGATTTGATAGAGTAAATAAGGATAAACTGTTGCCAGTGGCAGAAGGATTGATAACCAGAACACAGAGATAGATTTAAGGTCATTGCCAAAAGAACCAGAGGTGACACGAAAAAAAACATTTAGGCAGCGAGTTGTTTTGCTCTGGAATGGACTGCATGAAAGGGTGGTGGAAGCAGATTGCATAATAACTTACAAAAGGAAATTTGATAAATATTTGAAAAGGAAAAATTTTCAGGGCTGTGGGGAAAGAGCAAGGGAGAAGGACAAATTGGATAGCTCAAGATCAGCACAGGCACGATGAGCCAAATGGCCTCCTTCTGTGCAGTATCATTCTATGGCTCCATGATGCCATGACAGTTGACAAACAAAGCAATGACCTACACAAGGGTTTTAACTAAATATATTTCAGCCATTTTCAGAATTAAGGCAAAACAAGCACCTAAACTATACATTTACAGTTGTCTGCAATTGTATACAGGGGTTAGTGACCATAGAAAAAAGTGATAACACAGGAAGGAAAAAAATGAATTCAGAGATCAAATATACCAGGTAAGGTTCAAAGGAAAGCAAAAATTAAGAGAAACAGAGGAGGGCATGGGAGTTTGTACTTTTGAGAAACCATCTTAACATGAAATTGCATGTATACACTTTCCCAACATTGGAGTGGAACTAATATTGTGGTTTATCATCTTTCCATTGCTATTCTCTTCACACATTGCTGTTAGCTTTTATACTAAACATTCCAAATGCAAAAATATTTAAGGAGACGTAAAATTGCTCAACGTGCATGCATTTTACCCAAACATCGAATTACTGGTGTTTGCCTTTAGTTTGAAACCCCTCTCCCCCCCAAAAAAAAATCCTCTTATTTAAAGTGCATTTAGAATAGTTGTTCCACTGAATTACCTTTTCCTAAAAGTGTGGACAACACTTGACATCCATGCATCTGAATTCCACAATGACCAGCAAATGTCTGCATTCCCTCAACAACCAAAGAAAAAACATCCATTTCTTCATCTCGAAGCAATAATGAAATTTCATCTGCAACGTGATTTCAAAAGCAGCAATTTTCTTAAGGTGTTCATACAAATGCCAACATTACACTAACGTAACAAAATGAAAAAAAAGTTAACAGAGAACATAGCCAAATATTCAACCCTCCTTTTAAACTAACAATGAATAATGCATAAAAGGTTCACTGTGGAGTAAACTTGGACCAAACAGAGCACACAAATGCTATGTATATAAATGACTATGGAAATCTACTTCACAAATGCACTTGTCGGTGTTTAGATTGGATAAAAATGGTTTAACACAAAATTATTAATTCTGAGTTCTGAAGGAAGGCCCCACCCAAGCTGCTGATTAATCTGCTGCACATTTCCAGCGTATTCTGTTCCTTCAGATTTCCAGCTTTCCTCTTTACCTCTACAAATGTTATGCACCACATTATGGCCCCAAGTTTCCACATGATTTGCTCCTGATTTTTAGGAGCAACTGGTGGAGAACGGAGTACCTTAGAAATCGGAATTCTCCACATTTAAGTTTTCTGCAGTTCTCGTCAGGTAGAACAGTTTCACTTTCGAACAGAATTTTTTTTTCCAAAAGGGGGCGTGTCCGGCCACTGACACCTGATTTGAAAGTTTCCACAGTGAAAACGTACTCCAAACTAACTTAGAATGGAGCAAGTGAAGATTTTTGTAGGCTTGAAAAAACCTTGTCTACACATTAAAAAATCAGGCGCAGATTACAAATTAGGCGTCGGGAACGAGGTGGGGGGGGGGGGGGAAGGGAAATCATTACATTCCACAATAAATCCTTAGTTATACTTATACAATTATTATACAAATAAATCCAGCCTGAATAAAAATTTATAAGCAAAGAAAAGATTAAATAAACCATGTTCCTACCTGTGTGAAAGTGCTTCAGGCAGGCCTTTCAGGCAGCGGTTTGCCGTCGGGACTGACCGATGGCAGGGGGAGGCAGGGAGAAGGCTGCAGGAAGCCTCATTACTTGAGGCAGCCGTTTGCCGTCGGGCCCGACTGATGGCAGGGGGCGGTGGGGGGGGGGGGGGAGGGAGGGAGAAGGCTGCAGGAAGCCTCATTACTTGAGGCAGCCGTTCCCGACGGCAAGGGGGGGGGGGGGGGAGGGAGGGAGAAGGCTGCAGGAAGCCTCATTACTTGAGGCAGCCGTTCCCGACGGCAGGGTGGGGGGGGGGGGGGGGGAGGCAGGGAGAAGGCTGCAGGAAGCCTCATTACTTGAGGCAGCCGTTTGCCGTCGGGCCCGACCGACGGCAGGGGGAGAAAGCTGGAAGAAGCCTCAGTGCTGATCATGGAAGGGCAATGTGGTTTTATTAAAAAATGTTAAAAATTGAACAGTTACAAAGAATTTGAATAGTCTCAAACAAGTGCATGTGTCCCGTTTATCACAGTCTATCTTTAATTACAGAATGCATTCCCTCACCCTCACACACAGAAATATCAAGAAAATTAAAATACAAGCCTTTGCAAGGGTTCAATAAACAAATTTTCACTTTTTCTGCAGCACTTTTTAAAATGGCCAAGTGCCAATGTTTCCTTCAGACTGCGCGTGCGCGAATGCTCCAAAGCGCACGCGAAGGGTTGCTGGCACAAAAAAAACTCATTTAAATTGTACCCGCCCCCTCCTACTTACAAAATCGGCGCGAGTGGTAGGCTCCGCCCCCTGGGCGCCGCGCCAAGCAGACATCGAGCTGCAAAGCACTCGAGAATAGCGCGTTTATTTTCAGGCGCCGTTTTCGGCGCGAAAAACGGGCACCCAGCTCGGAGGGGCGCCTGTTTTGCTGCGTGTGGAAACTTGGGGCCTATATTTTTGACAACAATGAGTGTAATTTTTCCAGATGTCCATATCCATCATCATAAAAATGATGTGGTTCATGGATATTATCTAAAGTCCCACATCCAAATGATTAAACTCAACCATGTATAATATTTTGGGAGAAAAACTTCCCACATCTTTATTGAGGCCAATGATAATTAAAGACTGAAACTAAACTGATAGTGAACTCTCAGACTTCAGTTACAGTTAATAACAGGTTGCAATATGGATAATAGACATCCAATAATGAATAGCTAGTTTAACAGTCTTCTGAATTCTAAAAAGGATATGACTGCTTGTATGTACAATATATATATTTTTAATATATGCACTGTGGGACAGCACTTTCTATTTGGCTCTTATTCTGTACTGGTGGGAGTCAAGTCTACCACCATGCTCATTCACTTGATGCATGATGAAAGATTAATAACTGTTACATAATCACAAGGTTAGTGAATTAATCTGCAGTTGCTAACCAGGCAGTCATAATATTACAAGTCGGGCTTGTTATTTGTGAAAGCATCATCTACTTTGATTTTTGCTGAGTGCAATTTTCCTGGTCAATTAGATTGAAAGTGCTGATCCCACATTCTTATTCTGCACGACAAACTAACATCGCAGACAGGTTTTGATATTTGAATTCTGGGTCAATTGAAATTTTCAAGACTGAGATCAATAGATTTTTATTAGGTAATGAGTATCAAGGGATTATGGATCAAAGGCAGGTAAACAGAGTTGAGCTACAGAGTAGCCATGATCTAGTTGAATGGCAGAACAGACTCGAGGGGCTGAATGGCCTACTCCTGTTCCTATGAATCAGAATAGGTTGTGTCAATGAGAAATGAACTGCTGAAATGAAATTATTGCAGTTAAAAAAAGCCTATCCTCAGGGAAAGCTGTTTGATCGGTGGCTGTACTTAGTGCATATTCCATCAGTAAGGATGGACTCTCGCCTCACAAATAGATCAATAGATGCATCGTAGAAACTATTCTAATGTACAACCACAGGTGCCAAACACCCAATTCCTGAGCAAAACTGCAAACTATTCAACAGTTCATCTAACTCCCAGAATCAAATCAACTGAAGTCTGCAAAATTATACTATGCATACTTGCTCACATGATTTTCCCAACAACTGCCTATAATTTGTTTATTTTCCTGTGACAATCACTAGCCCAAATTATAAGGAAATTATGATGGTATAATGACAATTATGAACCTACTGTACATTATATTGATTTTCATGCATGTGTTCGGTCTCCAGTGCTGCCAGGAAATATACATAAAGAAAAGGTACGTGTTAACAATGTTGGACTTATTTTACAGAATTTAACTGGAATTACTGTACCTGACTGAACAAGAAGTGTTAACACCTTAAGGCCATGCAGCAGTATGGTGGGATGAAAATTGTAAGTGAACAACAAATTCAGGATCTGTCTAAAATATAAAAGAAGAAAAGAGACATCAAATACTGCAATAACACTTTTTTTTTTAAAAAGAGCAATTTCAATATGAAATAGTTTCTTATGCTACTGGTAATTTATATTTTTTTAATTACTGCTGTAATCACGATCCCTCCTACCCTGGTAGCTAAAGTGCAGTGCTGAGCCATATAAATACCAGAAGGTCTGAGCTGAGTTAGCCAATTTCAGTCAAATCAGTTGTAATGCTAAAAAACACTTTCAGCACCCATGGGCAAGGGAAGGGAAATTATTAAAAGTCAGCCAGGCTTCCCACTCCAGTAACTGCTGCTGAAAACATGCACAATCTTGAGGGCACCAGGGTGCTTGGTCAAGTTGCTTTCTTGATGGTAAATGAAACATTCAGCAATTTGTCTTCATTTGACGAGTTCTAATGTTTTTATTCCATTCCAACTTCACTGCACAGGCAGTAATGTGCTCTGCAGAAGAATAGTGTACTGACGCTCACTATCCAGGTTCATACAGGAAGAATGGTCACACGGGGAAGCTACTAGAGGCCTGTGGTACCACACCCCATCAAGAAACAGCACCTTCAGGAATGTAGAGAAGAAAATTGGTGGGAAAGTAAATAAAAATAAAGTAGTGTGAAATATTCTAAGTATTACGGTGATTACGAGTCACATAAACATAGGCAAGAGCATGTAAACAGCTCAATCCACATCTTTGAGTTGCAACTGTGCTACAAAAACATGAAAAAGCAGTTTAGGTACACAAACCTAGTAGAGGATTTTAAACTGGTAAAATTAATGAGTGGCAAGGAAATGAGAGTCTGCATGCACACATGTGCAAGAGAACAGAAAGCAGTTCTTTACATATAGATATAGAGGGGGAAGAATCAGGTAAAACAACAAGAGTTGAAAAAGATAACAGAAACATTAAGCAGCTACACAAGTATAAAAAAAACGCCAATCAGTTAAAAATCAGTAGAGGTCAGAACTGATTAGGCCAAGGTGCATAGATGTAATTCAGTGCCCATATATTCTGTCCTTATTTTTACATATTTCCATTAATACATCCTTCTGTCCACATTTATAAACAGAAACTACCTATGTAACTTGTCACACTGTAATTAGACCCTTCCACCAGTTTTAAAGATCCCAAAGTACTATTCAAAGAGGAGCTGAAAGCACAATTCAAATAGGAATTGAAAGCTCTTTTGGTGTACGGCAAATTTACTTTTAGAATATGAACATCAATTCTAATTATGTTGAAATTATTTCACACGCATTTCTTCCTAGTCATGTGAATGGAGAAAATACTTACTGATGCACTCCAAGAACATCCCAGTCCTTTCCCACGTCTTGGGGTGCAGCCAATTTGTTAATTATGTCTGGACAGAGCTCAATCAGTTTACACAATAAAGACCAACCTGTCTGGTCAAAGTAAAAAAAGCACATCCATGAAGCATATTAATATATATTTGTTTCTATTCATTTTACCATTTGTCAGCATTACAATTTCAAACCTGCTTAGTATTTTGTGACTAAATAAAGACGAAAAGACTTGGGGCGAGAAATTGACTAGCCTTGCACCCGTTTTTTTCCAGCAATATTTTTTGACGGTAAAAGGTACTTACCTAAATTGGCCAAAGTTGTGCGCTGGCAGTTTTGAAATACTGCTGAAAAGCGGACCGCCGGCATGCAACACCGAAAAAAATGCAACCGCTTAAAATTGGCCATTCGGCACACCCATAGTTAGGAAGAAAAAAACGCCGGAGAAAACCCTGCGTTGCAGCCCCAGAAACAGCGGTAAGTATGAAGAGCTGCAAAAAGTTAAAGTTTTTACTTTTAAAATTATTTTTCCGCGATTCGCGAGCTAAGTATCGTGTGAATGTTTTGTGATTTTTTTGTGTGTTTTCTCCCTCCTTCCAGGGCCTGTCTTTTTAGCGGTAATCGGCCTCGAGCTAAAGTTGGCAAGGGCCGCTGTTTCCACCGCGAATCCTCATGCAACGGCGATTTTTTACCGTCGAGCGCATTTTGTTGCCAATTTTACCCCTTTAAAAATTACGGTATTTTTGGAAAAAAATGCCGCAAAAACCAAAAGACCAATTTCTAGCACTTGGATTTATATAGCGCCTTTCACAACCACTGGACGTCTCAAGTGCTTTACAGCCAATGAAGTACTTTTGGAGTGTAGTCACTGTTGTAATGTAGAAAATACACAATAGAAATTAACAATGCAACAGTAAGCTGGACTTTCAAATGCTTTTAAACATCATGAATTTACAATAGCACTGCTCCAATCATTTGGAGGATTTTCTGCTATATTCCGACAGGAGTATTATACCACACACAAGAGAGATATAATTCAACAGTAACTTTTGCAAAATGGAAAGCTTCAGTATAAACTCCTCTAAGAGTTTTGGTAGAATACAAATTGGTCCATGGAAAAGTTAAAAAGGACCAAGACATTCAAATATCCTTATTTTTTTATACCTTAATTGAAAGTAGGGCTGGCATTTTTGTCAGGACAGGCTTCAAGAAGGAAGCTAAAGAACACTTGCTTTTAAAAAGTCAGAAAATACATCAAGATAGTTTAAATACAAGAATGAAAGAAAAAGTATTCTCTTCCATTTTAATCTTGGCATGACTGTGTCATGTATATAACTGTATCCTAACATGCTATACATGACTGTAATAAGATATGACCTGTAACCAAAAGCATATCTTACCACCAGGGGTGCACTTGCAAGAGATAGGTATATAAGGACAGGTCTCAGGCAAGTGCAGCATTCCAGAGCTGTGAAATAAAGGTGCAGGTCCAGAGTGACCTTGACTTCACTACATGCCTCGTGTGAATCTGTACTGATGGAACAGGACTTTACAGTGGCGACGAGTTACAGGATTACAGAATGGCAAACCACGGATCAGATGAAAAGTACAATGCGGGAGACAATTGGGAGGACTTGATAGAAAGGCTCCAGCAAAGCTTTGTAACCAAAGACTGGTTAGGAGACGACAAAGCAGACAAGAGAAGAGCCCATCTCTTGACCAGCTGTGGCTTGAAAACATACGCTTTAATGAAGGATCTGTTGGCACCTGAGAAACCAGCAAGCAAGTCGTTTGAAGAATTGAGCACACTCGTAAGAAACCACCTGAAGCCAGCGAGCAGCCTACACATGGCCAGACATAGGTTCTACAACTGCAGACGCTGTGTGGGCCAGAGCATATCCGTCTTTGTGATGGAACCTTGGAGGTTGACTAGTTTATGTGAGTTCTCCGATGAACTGAGGAGAGAAATGCTGAGAGACTTTTTCATTGAAGGAATAGACCACGCAGGCATATTCCGAAAGCTCATGGAGACCAAGAACCTGACCTTAGAGGCAGCAGCACTGGTTGCACAGACATTCTTGGTAGGGGAAGAAGAAACGAGGTTGATTTACAATGCAGGTACGACAACTAACTAAATATCGGAACAAGAAGTTCACAGCACTAAACAAGCTGCTACCCCCACACACAGACAAAACCTGGAGAACAGGCTCTCGACAGCAGGCAGAAGCCATCAAGGGCCACAGGAACGGCCGTTCACACCTCATCAACCCATAATGCGAGCAATCAACTACAAACTGAGAGAAGCTCAAGAGAGATCAGCCAGACGCAGCTCATTCTTTGGGAACACTTTGAATAATGGAACAGGTCTGAGCTGGAGGTGTGGGGGTGGACACTCGTCAAGGGGATGTCAATTTCAGCAGGCTGTTTGCAGAAATTGTGAATATACAGGGCATTTGGCCCGCATGTGCAAAAAAAACGGCAGCTCAGCTGGTATACGAATCGGATTGGTCGGAAAGCGGACCAGAAGATGGTGGGGACAGTACCCGGGACACCGATGTACAGCGGGTCAACACGATCAATAGCCGCTGCTTCTACAACAGGACGCCTCCTATAATGATGAGGGTCCTACTCAACGGGATATCTGTCAACATGGAGCTGGATACGGGAGCAAGTCAATCTCTCATGGGCCCTCAACAATTTGAACAACTGTGGCCGCATAAAAGAAACAGACCAAAACTCACAAGGGTCGACACCAAACTAAGGACCTATACCAAAGAAATCGTACCAGTCCTCGGCAGCGCCATACTCTCTGTCACACAAAGGGACAGTGAACCGATTTCCCCTGTGGATTATCCCCGGAGACCCCCCCCCCCCAGCACTGCTGGGGAGAAGCTGGCTGGCAAAACTAAACTGGAAATGGGATGATGTCCATGCCATGTCATTAGAGGAACGGACCTCCTGCTCAACAGTTATAAAGCGATTTGAACATCTCTTTCAGCCAGGTGTGGGCACTTTCAAAGGGGCCAAAGTAAAAATCTACATCACACAGGATGCTAGACCGGTCCATCACAAGGCCAGAGCTGTACCCTATGTGATGAGGGAAAAGATTGAACACGAACTAGACAGGCTTCTGCGGGAAGGCATTATATCACCTGTGGAATTTAGCGACTGGGCAAGTCCCATCGTCCCAGTCATGAAGCCTGATGGATCCGTACGAATCTGTGGGGACTACAAATCTACCATAAACAGAGTCTCCCTACAGAACCAGTACCCGCTGCCCAGAGCGGAGGACTTATTTGCCACCTTGGCTGGAGGTAAACTTCTCTCAAAATTAGACCTCACATCTGCGTATATGACGCAAGAATTGACCGAGGAATCCAAGCTACTCACCACCATCAACACACACAGCCCTTTTCATGTAGAATCGATGCCCATTCGGCATCAGGTCGGCAGCTGCCATATTCTAGCGCAACATGGAGAGTCTGCTCAAGTCCATCCCGGGGACGGTTGTATTTCAAGACGACATACTTATCACGGGCAGGGACACCGACTCCCATCTCCGTAATTTGGAGGAAGTACTAAAGCGGTTGGATCGGGTAGGCCATCGAGTCAAGAAATCCAAGTGCCTGTTTCTCGCACCCGAGGTTGAATTTTTGGGCAGAAGGGGATTGCCGCTGATGGAATCAGCCCAACAGAATCCAAAACAGAAGCAATTCGCCTGGCACCCAGGCCCCGGAATGTCTCAGAACTGCGCGCCTTTCTCGGGCTACTCAATTACTTTGGGAACTTTATGCAGAACTTAAGCACGCTGCTGGAGCCTCTCCACGTGCTACTCAGGAAGGGGTGCGATTGGTTTTGGGGAGGACGCCCATGAATGCGCCTTCAATAAGGCACGCAACCTTCTGTGTTCCAACAGTGTTTTGACTTTCTTTGACCCAGGTAAAAAGCTAGTTCTCACATGCGATGGTCAGCGTATGGTGCCGGGTGCGTTTTGCAACATGTCAATAGTGCGGGCAAATTAAAACCCATAGCACTTTTGCGGGGGGAGCGCGGGTACGGAATGGTAGAGAAGGAGGCGCTCCCGTGCGTGTACAGTGTCAAAAAGATGCACCAATATCTTTTCAGGGCCAAGTTCGCGTTAGAAACCGACCACAAGCCCCTCACGTCCCTCTTATCCGAGAGCAAGGCAATAAACACCAACGCCTCGGCGCGAATTCAACGGTGGGCACTCATGCTGGCGTCCTATGACTATACCATAAGGCACAGACAACTGTGCCGACGCGCTCAGCAGGCTACCCCTGGCGACCACGGAAGGGTCTGACAAACAGGACTGTGAAATAGTCATGGCAATCAATGCCTTTGAATCCACAGGTTCACCCATGACGGCTCACCAAATCAGAGCCTGGACGGCCAGCGACCCCACGTTATCCTTAATAAAAAGATGTGTTCTAACCGGTGACTGGGCAGAGGCTCGTGATGCCTGCCCCGAGGAATTAAAACCCTTTCACAGGTGCATGCATGAGCTATCACTACAAGCAGACTGCCTGATGTGGGCAGCCGAGTAGTCATGCCTCTGCAAGGCAGAGAGGCATTTATCCGGGAGCTCCACCGGGAGCACTCGGGGATCGTTCTCATGAAGGCCACAGCCAGATGCCACGTCTGGTGGCCTGGTATTGACACGGACTTGGAGCTCTGCGTCCGAAGGTGCACCATTTGTGCCCAACTCAGCAATGCCCCCAGGGAAGCTCCGCTGAACCCCTAGCCCTGGCCTACCAAACCGTGGTCGCGGGTGCACATAGACTATGCGGGCCCATTCATGGGCAAAATGTTCCTCGTAGTTGTAGATGCATTTTCAAAGTGGATCGAATGCACCATTTTAAACTCGAGCACAACCTCCACCACTGTGGAGAGCCTCGCAACCATGTTTGCAGCGCACGGAATCCCTGACATATTGGTCAGTGACAATGGTCCGTGCTTCACCAGCGCAGAATTCCAAGATTTTATAATTGACCACGGCATAAATCACGTCAAGACGGCACTGTTCAAGCCGGCCTCCAACGGCCAGGTGGAGAGAGCAGTGCAAATCATTAAACAAGGCATGCTTAAAATCCAAGGTCCCACGCTGCAGGGTCGCCTGTCGTGACTGCTGCTGGCATACGGATCTCGTCCGCACTCACTGACTGGGATCCCCTCCGCGCAACTGTTGATGAAAAGGACTTAAAAAACAAGGCTCTCATTAGTCCTCCCAGACATGCACGAAATCGTTGAGGCAAAGCGCCGTAAGCTGACTGAGTACCGTGACAGAAATTCGAGGGGGAGATGGAATGAGATAGGGGACAAAGTATTTGTACTAAACTATGGCAGGGGTCCCAAATGGCTTGCAGGGACAGTAACGGGCAAGGAAGAAAACAGGCTACCGATAGTACAAATGGACAATGCAAAACCTGCCGGAAGCATGTAGACCAAGTCAAAAGCAGATTTACCAACAACACTGCGGAACCAGAGGCAGACTACAATGTGGAACTCGCACCACACCTGGTGGACAGACAGAGGGAACAACCTGAGGAAAGGGCAATCCCAACAGACAGCCCAGGCGAGTCAACAACAATCACACCAATCGAAACAGACAGCCCAGGCGAGATACCAGCAACCACACCCAAAGAAAAACAGACACCAAGGCAAACAACTGAACCACAACTCAGACGCTCCACGCGAGAGCGTAGACCACCTGAGAGACTGAACCTATAAAGACAATAAGACCTTGGGGGAGGGCGATGTCATGTATCTTACATTATTATATATAACTGTATCCTAACATGCTATACATGACTGTAATAGGATATGACCAGCATACCTTACCACCAGGGATGCACTTGCAAGAGACAGGTATATAAGGACAGGTCTCAGGCAAGTGCAGCATTCCAGAGCTGTGAAATAATGGTGCAGGTCCAGAGTGACCTTGACTTCACTATATGCCTCGTGTGAATCTGTACTGAGGGGACAGGACTTTACAGACAGCTGTTGGCTCTTCAAATCATTTCTGCATAAAAAATTGCAGTACCCTGTACTTATTAAATATTGCTTATCCATAAAATTAGATTTTTTATTTAACAACATAGCCCTGAGATTGCTGGTAGCTCCAGGGAAGTGACAGGCATAGTGAACAATTTGGTAGGAAGATTGAGGAGTGAATGCATTTTGGAATTGTTCCTCCAACACACCTGTTGCTTAATTTGCACAACAGATCCGTAGTAGATATGGAAGTCAGTAAGTGAAAGTTAAGTGCTTGCTTCTTTTTCACTGAACAACCCATTACAAAAATAAAAGCTGCTTAAGCTAAAAAGACAAAAGCATTTGAGAAATAGCATTTTTTAATGTATAATGAATTTTGAAAGATATTTGTGTAAAGTGCTTTGTTGAAATAGCAGTGATATTTGTATTACTAATTTAGTACACTCTTTTAAATATGTGTTTTAGTAGTATTGGTTGAAAGATAAATATTGGCCAGGATATCAAGAAAATTCCTTTGTTATTCTTCAAAGAGCAGGCCAGGGAGCCGAAGGAGCAGCGTGGCAGCCTGGCCCAGCATTTTGCGTGGCCCCCGGCCTGCAAGCACCATCGGAGCAGGCCGGGGAGTGGAAGGAGCAGCGTGGCAGCCTAGCCCAGCAGTGTACATGGCCCCCGGTCTGCGAGCACCATCGGAGCAGGCGGGGAGCGGAAGGAGCAGCGTGACGGCATACCACTCCAGGGAGCAGCACGTACTGGAGCAGGAGAGCAACAGCAGTGAAAAGGGACATCACCAAGATCCAGGTCGGTGATTGGAGCGTGGGTAGGTACATCAGGAGTGGCGAGATCGGGGTGAAGGAACGGCAAGAGACTGTAGAGGGACATGATCAGGGCCCAGGAGAGGCGCGAGTTTGGGGCCCAGAAGAGGCGAGGGTCCAGGGGCAGCACGGGCCAGCCCACACTGCGATATGTGTGCGCACTAGGTCTGTGCAGCAGAGCAGGTCTCCAGTCGTCTTGGTTAATCCTTGCTACTGGACCAAGACCTAGCTTTGTCAAGCCCATGTTGTGGCTGGTGTGCAACGGTCACCACACGTTAAAAAAAATCCAAGTACAGGTATCTTCCACCCTTCAAGATTTAGTTCAGACTTGGAATTTTAGGTCTATCATTGAAACACCCGTGAACTTTTTGACGTGGAAGCGAGTCATTCTCGGTTCGAGGGACTGCCGATGATGATGGAGATCATTTACATTCACCCGAGAGGGCAGGCAGCACCTGGGTGTGACATCTCATCTGAAAGACAGCACCTCTGACACTGCAGCACTTTGATATCCTGAGGCCCTGAAAAGGTGCTATATAAATGCGTTTTTTTTTCTCTCACTTAAGTCATCATTTACAGCATTGTATTTTGAGCCCAGATGACCTTTCTGGAGATCAACATAATACGTTTTTTTTTGAAGGATTCGCCATATACATTACAAAATAAAAATTAAATCTCATGTATTTCAATGATCAAAACTTAAGACTGTAGTGAGTTTTCTTTCAGCCTTAAGGTAACAGAAAAGGATTACCTCTGATTACATGAAGCTCCAATATTGTCATATTCTTGTGCACCCACACAACTATATTCTTGTGCCAGCATTATACTGCTTCTTTAGTGCTTACACAAAAGCAAAATTTTTGCCATCAAATGGAGTAAAACTTGCTGACAACAGTGGGCACACCTAATCTTGTTGCAGCAAAATCTTGCTGTTCTGGAGAAAATTATTTTATTTGTTTTTAAAAAAAATTCTACTTTCACTCCTATTCATGCTACTTCATCCATTGTAAGGCAGTTTAAGGTTGTTCTGGGTTGTTGGTGCTTCGGTGTTGTAGTGAATTACTTATATTGGACAAGCGACCTGGAGGTCATGAGTTCAAAGGCAAGTTTTGAAACTGAACTTTGTATCTTCCAGTAATTTGTGGGCAGGCATGATCATGAAGTTACAAGATTGTTGTAAAAACCAAAATGGTTCTCGAATGACTTTTAGAAAAGGGGACTGAAAAGGAAGCTGGTTATTCTGCGGCGAGTGTCTCACCTCAAGAGTCCCCAATGCCTTTCCACCATCTACCAGCACAGGTCAGGAGTGTGCTGGAATATTTTCCACTTGTCTGGATGAATGCAGTTCCAACAACACAAGGAGCTCAACACCATCCAGGACAAAGCAGCCCGCTTGATTAGCACCCCACCTTCAACATTCACACCCTCCACCACAGTCGCACCATGGCTGCAGTAAGTACTATCTATAAGATGCACTGCAACAACTTGCTACGGCTTCTTCGGCAGTACCTCCCAAACCCACGACCTCTCCATCATAGGCAGTCCCTCGGAATTGAGGAAGACTTGCTTCCACTCTGAAAATGAGTCCTTAGGTGGCTGAACAATATGATAACCACAGTCCCTGTCACAGGTGGGACAGATAGTCGTTGAGGGAAAGGGTTGGTGGGACTGGTTTGCCGCACGCTCTTTCCTCTGCCTACGCTTGTTTGCTGCATGCTCTCGGCGATGAGACTCGAGGTGCTCAGTGCCCTCCCGGATGCACTTCCTCCACTTAGGGCGGTCTTTGGCCAGGGACTCCCAGGTGTCGGTGGGGATGTTGCACTTCATCAGGGAGGCTTTGAGGGCGTCCTTGTAATGTTTCCTCTGCCCACCTTTGGCTCGTTTGCCGTGAAGGTTTTCCAAATAGAGCGCTTGCTTTGGGAATCCCCAGCAATTAAGCACTGACCACACTTGATCAGCTCCGCTGGGCAGGCCACATAGTCCGTGACCTCTACCACCTAGGACAAGGGCAGCAGGCGCATGGGAGCACCATCACCTGCAAGTTCCCCTCCAAGTTACACACTATCCTGACTTGGAAATATATAGCCGTTCATTCATTGTCTCTGGGTCAAAATCCTGGAACTCCCTCCCTAACAGCACTGTGGAAGTACTTTCACCACAAGGATTGCAGCAGTTCAAAGTGGCTCACCACCACCTTCTGAGGGGCGATTAGAGATGGGCAATAAATGCTGGCCTTGCCAGCAATACCCACAACCTGGAACGAATAAAAAAAAACTGTCATCCCTAACTGGTTTGGCCAACATGCGACTCCAGCCCCACACTAAGTGGTTGACTCTTAATGCCCTCTATGGTAACCATGGATTAGCAATAAATGCAGCCTTCCTGGATTTAAGCGGCTGCTTGAAGCACAATCCTCCTGCTGCACACAGGGTTGATATGCATCTCCTATTTCCAAGAGTGCTGCTTTCCTATTCAAATCCACATAAAGCCCTCAGTTTGAAAAAAAATACAATTAGCTGAACGTTTTTATTCACCATCAGTCCTTGCTCTCAGTGGGAAAAACATATCAAAACAAGTTAGAGGTGGCCTCAAATCATTTTCATTCTGCATGTTCTACAATTATCCTGCTTTAACAAAAAAATAAACTCAGGCAGTTTTCTGCACTTATATTCTAATTCTATCAATTGAACAAGGCCAACAAACTGCCCAATCAGTACAAAATTCACAACAGTAGGCCAGCTAGCATTGCTCTGTGCATTGTCATCTGCAGCACTCTCACACAGTACTGCAAATGGCCAATTGTGGTGCTGTTCAAGTGTCGTCAGGTATAGTACTTGAAATATAACTTGAGGTGTATACAATTATTTTCAGATCTTGTGTCAATGATGAGGAGTGACAACTGACATACATGAGATCTAGATTGAGTCCAGGCTATTTTGGTGAGGATAAATTTTCATTCAGAGACACATGATGTTCATGGAAAATATTTGGTAAACGTTTTAAACAGTTGGAGAGTGACACTTGTGCATAATAACATGCTAATGTTTCCATGTGGTTCATACCACTTAAGTTGTGCAAATTAATACATGCAACGTTTCGTGAAGTTTGCTTCTTTTAGGGGGAAGAGATCATTTTAAAACGTATTACATGGAGCAAAACGTATTAACTGTACTACTCACGCCATCATATCTTTAAGTGACATAAACAGAAAGTAGGTCATAATAAATAAAAAGGTCACAGCCTACCTGTTGAATACTGGCAACGTCGGTAAAAGAGTCCAGAACTACCAGCAACGGCATGTGGACGTTCTTATTTCCGAATAAAATCGACGCTATTTAAAATGTAAACAACCAGAGCAGGGCATGAAAACATGACGGATCTATTTTCTGATAATGGCTTTTTTGATGTACATAAAAATTCTCACACCAACAGCGCGCACTTACCATTTTGAGTGGTGGTGAGGAGAGTCAAATCTTCTAAAATCTGAAGCGAAGTGTTGACTTGCTTCCCCTGCTCTACGTTTTGGAGACGAACGAGGAGCTTTTTAAGGTTTTCTTCCAGATGCTCAGAGTCCGCCATGGTTTGTCGACAGTTTCAATATTGAACACTTTTCGTGTTTATATGAAGACAAAACCATCCGGTGCGTGACAGCGTCCAGGGTTTGACCAGGCGGTGACTTCCTTCAAAAGTGGTTAGGGTATGATTGTTCGGGCCTCGGCCAGAGTGGTGCTGCTCAAAATAATTTTTTACAAAATAACTGAGTTACAAAAGTTCCGTTTCAGCTGCAGGGACTTTCCGAGCAGGGGCTTCACCACAACACTTCCCAAGGTTCCGCGGTTACTCGCCAGCTATCGGCAACCATCTGTTTTTTTTAAAAAAAAAGGATCACAAGCAACAGCTCCATTTATTTCTAAAAATAAAATCGGCATTGGTTTTGTTGGGTAGTCGAAAACCGGCGTCAAATGGCCGTCAGAAACTGCAGAGAAGGCACTCCCTTTGCTGCAGCGACCGAAGAAAATTTGACAAGTTGCCAAGGCCCTCATAACGTAACACCAGAATAAAAGCACAATAGCTATCACCAGTTACAGTTTATGTTTCCAGTTTATCAATTAAGTTACCACTTGCTTGGCACCTTATTCTTTTGCTCAGGTTGGTGTCTGACGCAGGAAAAAAACCGTCACGTTCGAGTCACTGATAATGTTATTCCCATCTGTCGGGTTTCCGTTTCCCACAAATGGATTGCAGCTCAATCGAAACATTTCTGATCGTGCCCCATAAATTCACTAAACTTGATTTGAGAATATAATCCAGACTGAGATTCCAGTGCAGTATTGAAGGAGTACTGCACTGTCAGAGGTGCCATCTTCTCAGTAAGGCGTTGAACTGAGGCCGGTCTGCTTTTTCAGGTGGACCTAAAAGATTCCATGGGATTATTTCCATGAACAGCAGGGGAGTTAGAACATAAGAAATCAGAGCAGGAGTAGGCCAAAAGGCTCTTCGAGCCTGCTCCGCCATTCAATAAGATCATGGCTGATCTGATCATGGACTCAGATCTCCATAACCCCTTATTCCCTTATCGTTTAAATTTATTTAATTCCCAGCTTCCACAGATCTCTGAGGCAGAGAATTCCACAGATTTGCAATCCTCTGAGAGAAAAAATTTCTCTTCTTCTCAGTTCTAAATGGGTGGCCTCTTTTCTAAGATCATGCCTCTAATTCTAGTCTCCCCCACCAGTGAAAACATCCTCTCTGCATCCACCTTGTCAAGCCCCCTCATAATCTTATACGTTTCTGTAAGATCACCTCTCATTCTTCTGAATTCTAATGAGTAGAGGCCCAACCTACTCAACCTTTACTCATAAGTCAACCCCCTCATCCCCAGAATCAACCTAGTGAACCTTCTCTGAACTGCCTCCACAGCAAGTACATCCTTTCGTAAATATGGAAATTAAAACTGCACGCGGTATTCTAGGAGTGGCCTCACCAATACCCTGTACAGCTGCAACAAGACTTCCCTGCTTTTATATTCCATCCCCTTTGCAATACAGGCCAAGATACCATTGGCCTTCCTGATCACTTGCTGCACCTGCGTAATATCCTTTTATGTTTCATGCACAAGTACCCCCGGGTCCCGCTGTACTGCAGCACTTTGCAATCTTTCTCCATTTAAATAATAACTTGCCCTTTGATTTTTTTTCTGCCAAAGTGCATGACCTCATACTTTCCAACATTATACTCCATCTGCCAAATTCTTGCCCACTCACTTAGCCTGTCTATGTCCTCCTGCAGCCTCTTTATGTCCTCCTCACACCTTTGTATCATCAGCAAACTTAGCTACGTTATACTCAGTCCCCTCTTCCAAGTCGTTAATATAGATTGTAAATAGTTGGGGTCCCAGCACTGATCCCTGCGGCACCCCACTAGTTACTGATTCTCTGTTCCAACCCGACTCTCTGTTTTCTGTTTGTCAGCTAATCTTCTATCCATGCTAATATATTACCCCCAACCCCATAAACTTGTATATTGTGCAGCAACCTTTTGCGTGGCACCTTGTCAAATGCCTTCTGGAAGTCCAAATAAACCACATCTACTGGTTCCCCTTTATCCACCCTGTTTGTTACATCCTCAAAGAATTCCAGCAAATTTGTCAAACATGACTTCGCCTTCATAAATCCATGCTGACTTTGCCTGACCAAATTTTGCTTTCCCAAATGTCCTGTTACTGCTTCTTTACTAATGGACTCCAACATTTTCCCAACCACAGATGTTAGGCTAACTGATCTATAGTTTCCTGCTTTTTGTCTGCCTCCTTTTTTGAATAGGGGCGTTACATTTGCAGTTTTCCAATCTGCTGGGACCTCCCCAGAATCCAGGGAAATTTTGGTAAATTACAACCAATGCATCCACAATCCTTGCCACGATGTCTCTTAAGACCTTAGGATGCAAGCCATCAGGTCCAGGGGATTTATCTGCCTTTAGTCCCATTATTCCGCCGCTTTAGTGATTGTGATTGTGTTAAATTCCTCCCCCCCTATAGCCCCTTGACTATCCACTGTTGGAATATTATTAGTGTCCTCTGTTATATATGTAACCCTTGGCAACCTGTATCACACCATCACCAGAGGGCCTACCTGTTGGAGTCCCAAGGGAGCACTGTATATAAGCAGGCCTCCCACACTGTACCTGCACTCTGGAGTTTAATTAAAGGAGCTAAGGTCACACATACTCATTGAATACAGTACTCAGTTGTATCCTTTATTATGAGCATAACAATTGGCGACGAGGTAATGAGCAACCACACGAAAATGCAAAGAACTGTTGGTATCCTGGAGAAATTCTCAGAAGGGGACGATTGGGAGGCTTTCGTGGAGCAACTCGACCAATACTTTGTGGTCAACGAGCTGGAAGGGGATGAGAACACTGCTAAACGAAGGGCGATCCTCCTGTGGGGCAACAACCTATAGCCTCATGAAGAATCTTCTAGCTCCGGTGAAACCAACAACCAAATCCTATGAAGAATTGTGTACGCTGGTCCGGGAGCACAGAAATTCAAAGGAAAGCGTTTTGATGGTGAGGTATCGGTTCTACACGTGTCAATGGTCAGGAAGTGGTGAGCTACGTCGCCGAACTAAGGCGCCTTGCAGGACATTGCGAATTCGATGGATTCCTTGAACAAATGCTATGAGACTTTTTTGTGCTTGGCATTGGCCATGAGGTTATCCTTCGTAAAATATTGATTGTTGAAACACCGAATCTGAGCAAAGCCATAACAATAGCCCAGGCATTTATGTCCACCAGCGATATCACCAAACAAGTTTCGCAGCATAAAGAGGTTTCGGCTAGTACTGTACACAAAGTAACGTCGTTTTCAAGCAGGAATGCATATGGCAGAACGTACACGCCGGCAGCTGCATGACCTCAACTGACCCAAAGTACACCATCAATCGTTAATGCGAGGCAGTTAACACCTTGTTGGCGTTGGGGAGGTGATCATCGGGCCTATCAATGCGGCTTCAAACACTATGCGTGCAAAGGCTGTAGAACAATGGGACACCTCCAGCGAATGTGCAGACGAGCTGCAAACCCTGCAACCAACTACGCTGCAGAGGAAGATCGATCCATGGTGGATCAGGCTGAACTAGAGACTCGAACCGAGGAGGCAGAAGTGTACGGGGTACACACCTTCACCACGAAATTTCCACCGATAATGTTGAAAGTTGAACGGAATGGAATTCCAGTATCCATGGAACTGGACACAGGTGCGAGTCAGTCTATAATGAGCAAAAAGGCCTTTGACAGGTTGTGGAGCAACAAGGCACACAGGCCCAAGCTTAGCCCCATTCACACTAAGCTAAGAACGTACACCAAAAAGCTGATCCCTGTTATTGGCAGCACAGAAGTAAAAGTTACCTATGATGGAGCAGTGCACGAACTCCCATTATGGATTATGCTAGGGGATGGCCCCAAACTGTACGGCAGAAGCTGGCTGGGAAAAATCCGCTGGAACTGGGACGCCATCCAAGCGCTTTCATCTGTCGACGACGCCTCATGTGCCCAGGTTCTGAGCAGATTCCTGTCGGTGTTTGAACCAAGCATTGGAAGTTTCTCGGGGGCGAAGGTGCACATCTACCTGGTTCCTGGTACACGACCCATCCAGCACAAGGCACGGGCGGTACCATACATGATGCGAGAGAAAGTGGAGATCGAGCTGGACAGGCTGCAGCTGGTGGAGTTCAACAAGTGGGTCAGTCCAATTGTTCCGGTTCTCAAAGGCGACGGCACGGTCAGAATTTGTGGGGACTATAAAGTAATGATTAACCGTTTTTCGCTACAGGACCAGTACCCGCTACCCAAGGCAGACGACCTATTTGCGACCCTGGCTGGAGGAAAGACATTCAGCAAGTTGGACCTGGCCTCAGCCTACATGACGCAGGAGCTGGAGGAATCTTTGAAAGGCCTCACCTGCATCAACACGCACAAAGGTCTGTTCATCTATAACAGATGCCCGTTTGGGATTCGTTCAGCCACGGCAATTTTCCAACTGAACATGGAGAGCCTGCTCAAGTCAGTTCCAAGCACCGTAGTTTTCCAGGATGACATACTGGTCACAGCTCGGGACACCATCGAACCACTTGAAGAATCCGGAAGAGGTTCTAAGTCGGCTAGATCGCGTGGGGCTCAGGTTGAAACCCTCGACGTGTGTTTTCCTGGCGCCAGAAGTCGAGTTCTTCAGAAGAAGAATTGCAGCAGATAGCATCAGACCCATCGACACCAAAACAGAGGCCATCAAGACCACAGAACATGACGGAGCTGCGGTCGTTCCTGGGACTCCTCAACAATTTTGGTAATTTCCTACCCGGGTTAAGCACCTTGCTAGAACCCCTACATGTGCTACTGCGCAAGGGAGATGACTGGGTATGGGGGAAATCACAAGAGACTGCTTTTGAGAAAGCCAGAAATCTGTTATGTTCCATCAAACTGCTTGTTCTGCATAACCCATGTAAACGATTAGTGCTAGCTTGCGATGCATCGTCATATGGGGTCGGATGTGTGTTACAACAGGCTAACGAATCGGGAACATTGCAACCGGTCGCCTATGCGTCCAGGAGTTTGTCCAAGGCCGAAAGGGCTTACAGCATGATTGAAAAAGAAGCTCTGGCATGCGTTTGCCGGGTGAAAAAAATGCACCAGTATCTGGTCTCAAGTTTGAGCTAGAAACTGACCATAAGCCACTCATATCGCTATTCTCAGGGAGCAAAGGGATTAACACCAATGCCTCTGCCCGCATCCAAAAATAGACGTTCATGCTGTCGGCATACAACTAGGTAATCCGCTACAGACCAGACACAGAGAAATGCGCTGATGCTCTTAGTCGATTACCATTGCCCACCACCGGGAATGGCACAGCCTGCAGACTTGCTCTTGGTGATGGATGCATTCGAAAACGAAAAGTCACCCGGTTATGGCTCGCCAGATCAGGACCTGGACTAGCCAGGATCCTTTACTGTCCCTGGTAAAAAACCGTGTCCTCCATGGGAGCTGGCCCAGCGTCCCAGCGGAGATGCAGGAAGAGATCAAGCCATTCCAGCGGCGCAAAGACGAAATGTCCTTATAGGCGGACTATCTTTTGTGAGGTAATAGCGTGGTTTTGCCGAAGAAAGGCAGGGAAACATTCATATGCGACCGACACAGTACCCACCCAGGCATAGTAATGATGAAAGCCGTAGCCACATCCCATGTGTGGTGGCCCGGCATCGACTCAGACTTAAGAGTCATGCGTGCGCCAATGCAACACTTGCTCTCAACTAAGCAATGCACCGAGAGAGGCACCGCTAAGTTTGTGGTCGTGGCCCTCCAAACCGTGGTCTAGGATCCACGTTGACTTTGCGGGCCCATTTCTTGGCAAAATGTTCTTGGTTGTTGTGGATGCTTATTCAAAATGGATTGAATGTGTAATAATGTCTGTAAGCACGTCCACCGCCACCATCAAAAGCCTATGAGTCATGTTTGCCACACACGGCCTGCCGGATATCCTTGTCAGCGACAATGGGCCGTGTTTCACCAGTGCTGAATTCAAGGAATTCAAGACCCGCAATGGGATCAAGCACATCACATCTGCCCCATTCAAGCCCGCATCCAATGGCCAGGCAGAACGGGCAGTTCAAATCATCAAGCAAAGCTTGAAACGTGTGTCGGAAGGCTCTCTGCAGACCTGACTGTCCCGAGTCCTCCTCAGCTACCGCACCAGATCCCACTCGCTCATCGGGGTTCCTCCAGCCGTGCTGCTCATGAAAAGGCGCTCAAAACAAGGCTCTCTCTTGTCCACCCTGATCTCCATGATCACATCGAGGGCAGGCAGCATCAACAAAACATGTACCATGATCGCGCAAACTTGTCACGCGATATTGAAGTCAATTACCCTGTATCTGTGCTCAACTAAGGACATGGTCCCAAATGGCTTGCTGGCACGGTCATAGCAAAAGAAGGAAGAAGAGTGTTTCAGGTCAAATTGGCCAACGGACTAACGTGCAGAAAGCATTTGGACCAAACCAATTGCGGTTCACAAACAGCCACGAGCAACCCGAAGAGGACACCACCAACTTCGACCCTCCAACACACACACAAGTGGCAACCGACATCACGGTTGACCACGAAGCCGAACTCACCATCCCCAGCAGCCTGGCAAGGCCAGTTGCCCAGCAGCCAAGTGAAGAATCAACCAACTCACCCACACCTGCAATTGTACTGCGACGATCGACAAGGGAGCGAAAAGCCCCAGATCGCCTCACCCTGTAAATAAGTGTACTATTGACTTTGGGAGGGAGTGATGTTATGTATGTAACCCTTGCCAACCTATAGCACACTACCACCAGAGGACCTACCTGCTGGAGTCCCAAGGGATCCCTGCATCCCTTGGGAGCACTGTATATAAGCAGGCCTCCCACGCAGTACCTGCATTCTGGAGTTTAATTAAAGGAGCTAAGGTCAGACATACTCATTGTATACAGTACTCAGTTGTATCCTTTATTATGAGCATAACATCCTCTACCATAAAAACTGATACAAAATACTTGTTTAGAGTTTCTGCCATCTCCATGTTCCCCATTACTAATTCCCCTGTCTCGTCCTCTAAGGGACCAACATTTACTTTAGCCACTTTTTTCCTTTATATATACCTATAGAAACTCTTACTATCTGTTTTTATATTTTGTGCTAGTTTACTTTCATAGTCTATCTTTCCTTTCTTCATCATTTTTTAGTCATTCTTTGCTGGCTTTTAAAAGCTTCCCAATCTTCTGTCCTCCCACTAGTCTTGGCCACTTTGTATGCCCTTGTTTTTAATCGGCTACCGTCCTTTATTTCTTTAGTTAGCCACGGATGGCTTTCTTTTCTCTTGTACCCGTTCCTCCTTACTGGAATATATCTTTCTTGAGAGTTGTGAAATATTTCTTTAAATGTACACCACTGTTCATCAACCGTTCCACACTTCAATCTGTTTTCCCAGTCCACTCTAGCCAACTCTGCCCTCATACCTTCATAGTCTCCTTTATTTAAGCTTGGTGTCCTGGTCAATAATTATTCCTCAATCAACATCACTTAAACAGATTATCTGGTCATTATCTGCCACATTTCCTACTTGTCAACATTGACTACACTTTAAAAAAGTACTTTGTGGTAGTGAAGTGCTTTGGGAGGGCCGGATGTCATGAAAGGCGCTATATCAATGCAAGTTCTTACTTTCTTTAATACTTTAATATGTCATTTACAATCCGACCAGTTCATTTCTGTAGAGATGAAAGGAACTTATTGTCAATTTTCTTATAAAAAATACTGTATGTTAGGTAACGAACACTATATACCAAGGATGCTCAACCTTTTGGAGCTAGGGGCTGGAGACACGTGACAAAATTAGTGAGTAGGCCATCAGTAATTGAGGCAGAAATATGAGCTCCCATACACAAAAATGCAAATTTCCCCAAGGGATACTGACTTATGAGATTTTGGTTTGATTGCCAAAAATGTGACGGGGAAGTGAAAATAGAATCTTGAAAGCATGTGCGCGGATAGTAACGAGTTACAGTTCACATTTATATTGGCCCAGAAATTCCAGATGGAGACTTCTTTCGGACGAACGCCTCCGACCCGAAAATGTTTCCGAGAATACCTGGTGGTCCTGGAGGCGCCTTCGATTTCGGTGGAGAGGCCTTCTCTTCCCGCAATGCAGAGCACGCTCCTGTCCTCGAGGTTCCAATGCAGAAGGTGCAGTCACACAACCAATCAGGTACAGTATTCTCAGTAATAGCAATGAGAACTCCGTATAGAAACATAGAAAATAGGTGCAGGAGTAGGCCATTCGGCCCTTCTAGCCTGCACTGCCATTCAATGAGTTCATGGCTGAACATGCAACTTCAGTATCTATGAGTTCTCATTGCTATGAGAAAAAAGAAACCCAAACACACTAAATACAACATAAAAAATAAAAAAAACACCTCACATAATTAAAATTAATTGAAATTAAAGTTAATAAATGTCTTAGAAAAAAAAATATTTTTCCGATTTTTTTAAAGTTTTATAATTAGGATTTAAAATTAAGGTTTAAAATTAGGGTTTTAACAGAACAAAAAGGGTTTTAAAATTTTTTTAAAATATGTTTTAAAATGTTTACACTGGTAAAAATAGGCTATAAGAACCTAAGAACATAAGAAATAGGAGCAGGAGTAGGCCATTTGGCCCCTCGAGCCTGTTCCGCCATTTAATAAGATCATGGCTGATCTGATCATGGACTCATCTCCACTTCTCTGCCCGCTCCCCATAACTCTTTATTCCATTATTGCTCAAAAATCTGTCTAGCTCCGCCTTAAATATATTCAATGACCCAGCCCCCACAGCTCCCTGGGGCAGAGAATTCCATAGGTTTACAATACTCAGAGAAGAATTTCCTCCTTATCTCAGTTTTAAATGAGCGGCCCCTTATTCTGAGCCGATGTCCCCTAGATTTAGTTTCCCCTATGAGTGGAAATATCCTCTCTGCACCTACCTTGTCGAGTCCCCTCATTATCTTATATGTTTCGATAAAACCACCTCTCATTCTTCTGAACTCCAATGAGTATAGGCCCAACGTGCTCAACCTATCTTCATAAGTCAACCCCCTCATCTCTGGAATCAGCCGAGTGAGCCTTCTCTGAACAGCCTCCAATGCAAGTATATCCTTCCTTAAATACGAACACCAAAACTGTGCGCAGTACTCTAGATGTGGCCTCACCAATACCCTGTACAGTTATAGCAGGACTTCTCTGCTTTTATACTTTATCCCCCGTGCAATAAAGGCCAACATTCCATATGCCTTCCTGATTACTTGCTATACCTGCATACAAACCTTTTGTGTTTCATGCACAAGGACCCCCAGGTCCCTCTGTATTGCAGCACTTTGCAATTGTTCTCCATTTAAATTATAATTTGCTTTTCTATTTTTTCTGCCAAATTGGATAACCTCACATTTTCCCACATTAAGGGCCCAAGTTTCCACACACACCTAGAATGGCGCAGTCCCGACCTGGACGCCCATTTTTCACGCCACAAAGTGCACCTAAAAAAAATCCTCGATATTCTCCACCTCCCTGCAGGTCCTCTGGCCCTCGGCGCAGCGCAGCACGAGCTGTAGGGGGGCGGAGCCAGGTCCCTGCGCTGAAAACAGTGCCGGGACCTCTGCACATGCGCGCTACAGTGGGCACGCAAATGCAGTAGCTCCAGGCGCCGAACTGTGTGGGAGGGGCCCGAAGCACGCAGTCCCTAGCCCTGGCCGAATGGCCTCACTGGGACTGCGTGAATAAGGCTCCTCCCACGGCCAGCTCCTGCTTCCCCCCCCCGACCAGACCCGACACCTGCTCCCCCCCCCCCCCCCCCCCACCTCCGGACCAGACCCGACACCCGCTCCCCCACCCCCCCCCCCCCGACTGGACCCGACCCGACCCGCGCTCCTGTTCCCGCTCCCTGCCTCCCCGACTGGACCCGACCCGATCCGCACTCCTGTTCCCGCTCCGCCCCCCCCCGACTGGACCCGGCCCGAACCGACCCGCGCCTCCCCGACCCGACCCGCGCTCCTGTTCCCGCTCCCCGCCCCCCCAACCCGACACCCCCCCACTGGACCCGACCCGATTCCCGCTCCCGGACTGGATCCGACCTGATCTCGCCCCGTCTCTCTCTCTCTCCCTCCCTCCCCCCCTCTCTCTCTCTCCCTCCCTCCCCCCCTCTCTCTCCCTCCCTCTCCCTCCCCCCTCTCTCTCTCTCTCCCTCCCTCCCCCCCTCTCTCTCCCTTCCTCCCCCCCACCCCTCTCTCTCCCTCCCTCCCCCCGACCCGAACCGAACCGAACCTCCCCGACCCGACCCAACGCCACCTACCTGTAAATCTGGTGCTGGGGACAGGCCCTGCCCGAAGTCTCAGGCCGGCCCGTTCAGCCTTCGGTCCCGAAAGGCCTGCCTGAAGCACTTTCACACAGGTAGGAAGATGGTTTATTTAATCTTTTCTTTGCTTATAAATGTTCATTCAATTTGGATTTATTTGTATAATATTTGTAGAAGTATAAATAAAGATTTATTGTAGAATTTAATGACTTCCCTTCCCCCCCCCCCCCCCACCTCGTTCTGGACGCCTAATTTGTAACCTGCGCCTGATTTTTTAATGTGTAGAACAGGTTTTTTAAGTTCTACAAAAATCTTCACTTGCTCCATTCTACTTTAGTTTGGAGTACGTTTTCACTGTGGAAACTTTCAAATCAGGCGTCAGTGGCCGGACACGCCCACTTTTGAAGAAAAAATTCTGTTCCAAAGTAGAACTGTTCTACCTGACTAGAACTGCAGAAAAAAAAATGTGGAGAATTGCGATTTCTAAGATAGTCCGTTCTCCACCAGTTGCTCCTAAAAATCAGGCGCAAATCATGTGGAAACTTGGGCCCTATACTCCATCTGCCAAATTTTTGCCCACTCACTTAGCCTGTCTATATCCCTTTGCAGATTTTGTGTGTCCTCCTCACAATTTGCTTTCCCCCATCTTTGTTTCATCAGCAAACCTGGCTACATTACACTCAGTCCCTTCATCCAAGTCATTAATATAGATTGTAAATAATTGAGGACCCAGCACTGATCCCTGCGGCACCCCACTAGTCACCGTTTGCCAACCCCAAAATAACCCATTTATCCCAACACTCTGTTTTCTGTTAGTTAGCCAATCCTCTTTCCATGCTAATATATTACCCCCAACCCCATGAACTTTTATCTTGTGCAGTAACCTTTTATGTGGTACCTTATCGAATGCCTTCTGGAAATCCAAATACACCATATCCACTGGTTCCCCCTTATCCACCCTGCTCATTACATCCTCAAAGAACTCCAGCAAATTTGTCAAACATGATACCCCTTTCATAAAACCACACTGACTCTGCTTGATTGAATTATGCTTTTCAAAATGTGTTGTGTAGACAATAACTGTTAGACTGAGTACTGTTTAACTCCAAGAGGTATGACCTTGGCTCTGCTTTATTAAGGCCCAAAGTGACTAATATACAAAACGGCTGGCCTTTTATACTTGGGCTGCACACACATGCGTGCAGCCCAATGGGCTCCAACAGTGATGCCATCTAGTGGCTAGTGATCCCAAAAGTACATACATGACAATACCCCCCTCTGAGATATTAACACAGTCTTTTATAAATTGAGACAGTCCGGTGTTTTATGCTCCCGGGTTGACCGTCTTAGTTCAACTCCAGCCTTGGGTGAGTGTTCAGAATCTGTTTTGACTGGTGGCTGGGTGGCTGACCTGGTGGGAGTGGCAATAGCCATGTCAGGGATTGAAAGTCCATTTTCATTGAACATGTCAGTGATTGAAAGTCCCGATTCACTGATGACCACTGAGTCCTCTGATGACTGGGGGTAGGTTGGTTGGTCATCGCTTGTCTCTTCCTCCAACTGTTCCGGTTCATCTGTGTGCCGCAGCTTTGTCTGATCCATATGTTTCCTGCATGTTTGCCAAATTTTGAGCTTGACAATAAATACTCTGTTACCCTTCTTGGCCATGACAGTACCAGCGATCCACTTGGGCCCCTGACCATAATTCAGAACATATACAGGATCATTTACAGAAATATCACGTGACACAACTGCGCGATCATGATACCCTTGCTGACTTTGTCTTCTATATTCAACATGATTATTTCAAGTCAGGGTGTACAAGAGATAGCTTGGTCTTAAGACCTCTCTTCATCATTAGTTCAGCAGGCGAGACCCCAGTAAGCATGTGTGGTCTTGTCCTGTAACTAAGCAGTATGCATGACAGGAGGGTCTGCAGAGACCCTTAGGTTACTCGCTTCATACTCTGCTTTATGATTTGGACAGCAAGTTCTGCTGGCCCATTGGATGCAGGTTTGAACGGTGCTGACCTTACATGTTTGATACCATTGAGTTTCATGAACTCTTGAAACTCCTGACTTGTGAAGCATGATCCGTTGTCCCTAACAACGATGTCAAGCAGACCATGTGTCGCGAACATGACACTGAAATTCTCAATGATAGCTGTGGATGTGCTGGATTACATGATTATATACTCTATCCACATTGAATATGCATCCACCACAACTAAAAACATCTTCCCCAGGAAGGGACCTGCAAAGTCTTTGTGGATCCTGGACCATGGTTTGGACGGCCACGACCACAGACTCCGCTGGTGCTTTGCTGAGCTGCATGCAAGTGTTGCACTGATGCACACATAATTCCAGCTCAGAGTCAATTCCCAGTCATCATACATGAGACCTGGCAATGGCTTTCATCATTACAATGCCGGGATGTGTGCTGTGTAGCTCACGTACAAATTTCTCTCTCCCTTTTTTGGGCATAACAACACGATTGCCCCACAATATGCAATCCGACTGAATAGACAGTTCGTCTTTGCGACAAATGTAAGGTTTAGTCTCCTCGCACATTTGCTTGGGTATGGCAAACCAATCAACTTTGAGGATGCAACTTGTCACCACTGATAAAATCGGGTTCTGGCTGGTCCAGGTCTTAACTTGTTGAGCCGTGACAGGGGTTCCTTCACTCTCAAAAGATCCATAATTAAAAATAGGTTAGCCGGTTGTGGCGTTTCCACCTCCGATGTGGGCAACGGCAGATGGCTTAGAGCATCGGCACAATTCTCGGTGCCAGGTCTATGACGAATGACATAATCATAAGCAGATAATGTCAGCGCTCACCTCTGGATGTGGGATGAAGCATTGGTATTGATACCTTTGTTTTCAGAGAAAAGTGAAATGAGCGGCTTGTGATTTGTCTCCAGTTCAAACCCAAGACCAAAAAGGTACTGATGCATCTTTTTAACCTCATACACGCAGGCTAGTGCTTCTTTCTCTACCATGCTGTAGGCTCTTTCCGCTTTAGACAAACTTTTTGAAGCATACGCGACTGGTTGAAGTTTATCCGACTCATTAGCTTGTTGGAGTACGCAACCAATTCCATATGATGAAGCATCACATGCCAATACTAAAAGTTTACATGGGTCATTATGTATCAGCAGCTTGTTAGAGCAAAGCAGATTAGTGTTTTTTTCAAAAGCTCCGTCTTGAGAAGCACCCCACACCTAGTGTCGTCTTTTCTTAGCAGCATGGGCAGTGGTTCTAATAAGGTGCTCAATTTAGGTAGGAAGTTACCGAAGTAGTTGAGTAGACCCAGGAACAAATGCAGCTCCGTCACATTCTGCGGCTTAGGTGCATTCTTGATGGCCTTGGTATTCGCGTCCGTGGGCCTGATGCCGTCAGCAGTAATTTTCCTCCCCAGGAATTCGACCTCTGGTGCCATGAAGACGCACTTCAAGCGTTTCAGTCTGAGTCCCACTTTGTCCAGACGATGTAGAACATCTTCCAGGTTGTTCAGATGTTCCTCGGAGTCACGACCTGTGATCGGGATGTCATCTTGGAACACGACGGTTCTGGGAACGGGCTTCAGTAGACTCATCATGTTCCTCTGAAATATTGCTGCAGCCGAGCGATTTCCAAAAGGGCACCTGTGATAAATAAACAGTCCTTTATGTGTGTTAATGCACATAAGTCTCTTCAACATCTCGACCAGCTCCTGTGTCATGTAGGCCAACGTCAAGTCCAGTTTGATGAACGACTTCCCTCGGCTAGCGTTGCAAACAAGTCATCAGTCTTCGGTAATGGGTACTGATCCTGTTTCGAAACCCTGTTGATCGTAGCCTTGTAGTCTCCACAGATTCTGACTGTGCTATCACTTTTCAGCACAGGAACAATGGGGCTGGCACATTCATTAAATTTAACTGCTGATATGATCCCTTCATGCTGGAGTCTGTCCAGTTCGATTTTGACCTTCTCCCTCATCATATACGGAACTGCCCGAGCTTTATGATGGACAGGTCTTGCATCCGAATCCACGTGGATCTGCACCTTGGCCCCTGTGAAGTTGCCGATGCCTGGTTCGAACAGAGAGGGGAACTTGCTTAGTACTTGGGCACATGTATCTTTCTCTGCCTTGATGTCGTTCCAATCGCATCTGATTTTTTCAAGCCAGTTCCTGCCGAACAGTGTTGGGCCATTGCCTGGGACAATCCATAGTGGTAACTCATGAACCGCACCGTCATACGACACTTTAATTGTGGCATTGCCAATCACCGTTATGAGTTCTTTGGTGTACGTCCGTAACTTGGCATTGACTGGACTCAGCCTGGGCCTCACAGCCTTAGTATCTCACAGCTTGTCGAATGCCCTCTGGCTCATTATCGATTGACTCGCCCCTGTGTCCAGTTCCATCGATACCAGCACCCCATTAAATTTCACGTTGATCATTATTGGTTTGCTCTTAGTTAGGAACGAGTACAGTCCATACACTTCCTTCTCTGGTATCTCAGATTGCGTATCCGGATCCGCTCTAGTCTGACCATCATCCTCTACCTGGTGTGTTGCATAACGCTTGCTCATCTGTGGACACTTGTGCTGGAGATGCCCCACTCTCAGACAGCCTTTGCAACTATATTGCTTAAATCGGCACTGCTGGTGCCGGTGATTTCCCCCACAATGCCAACACGGAGAAATAGGATGCATTCCCGCTGGTGGACTTTGGGCAGCCACAGGTTTCGCGTATGCAATCGGCTAGGCCCTGCCATGTGCTGCTCTGCCAAACGTCGAGTCAATCATATTTACAGTACTTGCTGAGTTTCGATTTTTCACTGATACCTGCTTTAGACTTCTATCCGTCGTCATGCATGACTGAGCGATCGTGATACCCTTACTGACTTTGTCTTCAATATTCAACATGATCATTCAAGTCAAGGTGTACAAGTCCCAAAAGTACATACATGACAAAATGTCCCGCTGCTGCTTCCTTAATAATGGACTCCAGCATTTTCCCTACGACAGATGTTAGGTTAACTGGTCTATAGTTTCCTGCTTTTTGTCTGCCTCCTTTTTTAAATAGGGTTGTTACATTTGCGATTTTCCAATCTGCTGGGACCACCCCAGAATCCAGGGAATTTTGGTAGATTACAACCAATGCATCCACTATCTCTACAGCCACCTCTCTCAAGACCCTAGGATGTAAGCCATCAGGTCCAGGGGACTTGTCCACCTTTGGTCCCATTATTTTAATCAGTACTACTTCATTAGTGATAGTGATTGTATTAAGTTTCTCCCTACCTATAGCCCCTTGATTATCCACTATTGGGATGTTTTTAGTGTCTTCTACCACGAAGACCGATACAAAATGTTTGTTCAACGTCTCTTCCATTTCCCTGTTCTCCATTATTAATTCCCCAGTCTCATCCTCTAGGGGACCAACATTTATTTAAGCCACTCTTTTCCTTTTTATGTACCTGCAGAAACTCTTACTATCTGTTTTTATATTTTGTGCTAGTTTATTTTCCACTCTATCATTTTTTTAATCGTTCTTTGCTGGCTTTTAAAAGTTTCCCAATCCTCTGGCCTCCCACTGGTCTTGGCCACATTGTATGCCCTTGTTTTCAATTTGATACCATCCCTTATTTCCTTAGTTAGCCACGGATGGTTATCCCTTCTCTTACAGTCTTTCCTTCTCATTGGGATATATCTCTTTAAATGTCTGCCACTGCTCATCAACCGTTCGATACTTTATTTTCCCAGTCCACTTTAGCCAACTCTGCCCTCATACCTTTGTAGTCTCCTTTATTTAACCCTTAGGACAGCTTTTACCAGGCACAAGAGTTTTAAGAACATTTGCTGGGCAAGAGATGGGCAAATACCGCAATCTTGCCCATGCGAATGTCCTTGCTGCCGAGATGCGTGCAAGCTGTCAAGCCAGAACTTGACAGATTGGAAAAGCTGGTTTTCGGTGCATGCGCATCGCGGGTCAAAAACCAGCTTTTGCAATGCCTTCCCAGGTCCGTACACACTCCGTATGGACCCGGGGAGGCCAGAATTTCAGGGCCATTAATATGAAAGGATATTATATGGAGGTTGCTGTAATAAGAATTGAAGGAAAGGTGAATGGCCAATGATGTCTTGAGAAGAAAAGAGGATCCTTGTGATGGAGAAATGGCATGTGATCTGCATTGGTGTTGGACAGTTGGAAAGGTTGATGTACAGGACAACAGAGATTCTTGCCATCAAATGAGAGAGAAAGCTGGGAAACCTAGATTTGCAAGAACTGAGTTGAGAGTGTAATTTGGGGGCGCTGGCAGTAATCAGGCAGCGATCTTTGCAAGAAGTATACTTTGGAACACAGGAACAGGAGTCGGCCATTCAGCTCCTCGAGCCTGTTCTGTCATTCAATGAGATTATGGTTGACCTGTATCCTAACTCCATCCACCCTCCTTGGCTCCATATCGCTGAATACCTTTAGCTAGCAAAAATCAATCGATCTCAGATTTAAAATGATTAATTGAACTAGTATTTACTGCTTTTTGTGGGAGCTCCACACTTCTACCACCTTTAGCATGTAGAAGTGTTTCCTAACTTCTCTGCTGAATGGCCTGGCTCTGATTTTAAGGTTATGTCCCCTTGTCCTAGACTCCCCCACCAAAAGAAAACGTTTCTCTCTTTCTACCCTATTAATTCCTTTCAAAACCCTAAAAATAAAGAATCAAATCATACCTTAACATTCTATATTCCAGGGAATACAAGCCTAGTTTATATAATCACTCCTCATAATCAAACCCATGGGGTCCAAGTAACATTCTGGTGAATCTGCGCTGCACTCCTTCCAAGGCCAATATATCCTTTCTAAGGTGTAGTGCCCAGAACTGTATTTCCGAGGTGGTCTAACCAGAGCTTTGTATAGCTGTAACAAAAGTTCTCCCCTTTATATTCTAGCCCTATAGTTATAAAGGCTAACATTCCACTGGCCTTTTTGATTAATTTTTGAGCCTTACTACATTTTATTGATCTGTGGATATGGATCCCTAAATCTATTTGGACCTCCACCTTTCACCATTTAAAATATATTCGGATCTATCTTTTGTAGGTCCAAAATGGATCACCCCACACTTATCTGCGTTGAAATTCACCTGCCACATTTTTGCCCACTCACTTGATCTATCAATGTCTCTTTGTAATTTTATGCTCCCATCCAAAATCATTATCGGCCACCAATCTGTGTTTGTTTCATCAGCAAACTTGGTAATATGGCTCACTATTGTGTTTGAACTAAGTCATCAATTAATATAGCCCAGCTGCTATCTTGTTTATCTTAGAAAGTCTTTAGCTCTAAGAAATAAGGAAGTTCAATAAACTACATCCATAGTTGAGGCCTTGGCAGAAATTCTTGTGGGACACCACAAGTCCCTTCCTTCCAATTTAAGCACATACCCATTGTGCATACTCTCTGCCTTCTTATCATCATACGCAGTCCCTCGAAATGGAGGAAGACTTGCTTTCACTCCAAATAATGAGTTCTCAGGTGACCGTACAGTCCAATACGGGAATTACAGTCTCTGTCACAGGTGGGACAGACAGTGGTTGAAGGAAAGGGTAGGTGGAGAGCCTGGTTTGCCGCACGTACCTTCTGCAGTCCGCGCTTAGTTTCTGCATGCTCTCGGCGACGAGACCCGAGATGCTCAGTGCCCTCCCGGATGCTCTTCCTCCACTTTGGGTAGTCTTAGGCCAGGGATTCCCAGGTGCCGATGGTGATATTGCACTTTATCAAGGAGGCTTTGAGGGTGTCCTTGAAACGTTTCCTCTGCCCACCTGGGGCCCATTTTCCGTGTAGGAGTTCCGAATAGAGCGCTTGCTTTGGAAGTCTCGTGTCGGGCATGCGGACGATGTGGCCCTCTCTGTCTTCTACCGCCCAACTAATCTCTTAACCAGGTCAATAATTCCCCTTAAATTACACAAGCTTTAATATTAACTAATGGTCTCTTATGTGAAAGTTTATCGAATGCCTTCTGGAAGTCCAAATAAACACATCCATAGTCCCCTGTCTACTGTTGGACGTCTTGGAGAGTTAAAAGTTAATAATTGAACTTCCTTATTTCTTAGAGCAAAAGGCTTTTCAAGATAAACAAGATAGCAGCTTTGCATGACAGACAAAAGCAAGGCATACCTTCTGCTTTTAAAAGGTTAGTATGCAGGTACAGTAAGTGATCAGGAAGGTGAATGGAATCTTGGCCTTTATTGCAAAGGGGATGGAGTATAAAAGTAGGGAAGTGTTGCTACAGTCTTATAGGGTATTGGTGAGGCCACACCTAGAATACTGCATTCAGTTTTGGTTTCCATATTTAAGAAAGGATATACACTGTACTTGCTTTGGAGGCGGTTCAGAGAAGGTTCACTAGGTTGATTCCGGTGATGAGGGGTTGATTTATGAGGAAAGGTTGAGTAGGTTGGGCCTCTACTCATTGGAATTCAGAAGAATGACAGGTGATCTTATCAAAACATATCAGATTATGAGGAGGCTTGACAAGGTGAATGTAGAGAGGATATTTCCACTGATAGTGGAGACTAGAACTAGGGGGCATTATCTTAGAATAAGGGGCCGCCCATTGAAAACTGAGATGAGGAGGAATTTCTTCTCTCAGAGGGTTGTAAATCTGTGGAATTCGCTTCCTCAGAGAGCTGTATAAGCTGCATCATTGAATAAATTTAAGACAGAGATAGACAGTTTCTTAACTGATAAGGGAATAAGGGGTTATGGGAAGCGGGCAGGGAAGTGGACCTGAGTCCATGATCAGATCAGCCAAGATCGCATTAAATGGCAGGGCAAGCTCGAGGGGCCTACTCCTGCTCCTATTTCTTGTGTTCTTATGTAATGTCTGAGTATTATCTACAAGAAATGCATGTGCAAGAAAATAAGTGACTATTAATAATATTCCTCAAAGGATTCAAGAACAGTTAGATCAAGAAGTCTCTTTGATGTAAATAACTACAATTTTTTATATAAATAGACTGTTTTCAAAGGATTCGGAAACAGATGCATCATAAGGTCTTATCTGTGACATGTACCTTAGATGTCGGCAAACTAAGGTGTACAAAGGAGCATGGTTTTTAACAGTTATTTGGAGAGCTTGAAAGATAGATACAGAAACCAAAAAGCTACTCTCTGTATGCAGTTAGGCTGATCACCTATGCTGTATATGAATAATGTCTGCTCCATACACTTCACCAACAAGTGTCTCGTGCTTACTTGAAGCGTGTCATTGTGAACCATAAGAAGGAAGTTGACAAACAGTTGCTCCTAAAAACTGGGCATGTTAACTCATCCAACAATACATGGTTGGTATGATTTAATATCAATGGTGGGTATTGTTAAGTTCAGAATGACTCCACGTGACTGTGTTGTAGGCTCAAACCATTGTGACCTTGGTCTCTTAAATATAACTCCAAAGTGAGGCAGCAGCGTGGTGGCCTACCTTTTGCACCTGCTTGCTCCAGGGTACACAGGTGACCCATAGTGGCAAGTCTTACACACAGGTGAGGTTCACATACATAACATCACTTCCCCCAAAGTCTTGAGTACAAGTTATTTACAGGTTGAGGCGATCTGGCGGTCTGCGTTCCCTGGTCGATCGCCTGAGTTGAAATCTTGACATGGGTGAATTGGTCGGGCCATCATTGCACGGCAGCTCGGCTGGTCTGATCGGACTGTCGGGCAAGGTGGGTTCATCCTCGTGGTTGACAGCGAGGTCAATTGCTGGTTGGATGTGTGTTGGTGGATCATAGATGGTAGGGTCTTCTTCAAACTGTTCTTGGTTGTCCGTGAATCGCAGTTTGTTCTGATCCAGGAGCTTTCTGCACGTTTGCCCTTTCAACAATTTCACAACAAACACTCTATTCCCCTCCTTGGCTAAGACAGTGCCAGCAATCCACTTGGGACTGTGACCGTAATTTAGAACAAACACCGGATCATTGACCTCAATGTCGCGCGAGGCCGCCGCGCGATCATAGTACACGTTATGCTTGTGCCGCTGGGTTTCTACATGATCATTGAGATCCGGTGGGCTAAGGAGAGCCTGGTTTTGAGTGCTCTCTTCATTAACAACTCTGCAGGGGGAACCCCGGTGAGCGAGTGGGGGCGCGTCCGGTGGCTGAGCAGGACCCAAGATAACCAGGTCTCCAAGGAGCCGTCCGTTATGCGTCTCAAGCTTTGCTTGATGGTTTGGACTGCCCGTTCCGCTTGGCTGTTGGATGCGGGCTTAAATGGGGCAGACCTGACATGCTTAATGCCATTGCAGGTCATGAACTCGTTGAATTCCGAGCTGGTGAAACATGATCCATTGTCATTGACAAGGACATCGGGCAAACCATCGGTGGCGAACATGGCCCTAAGGCTTTTAATGGTGGCAGTGGACGTACATGGTGACATTATTATACATTCAATCCATTTTGAGTAAGCGTCCATTGCTACTATAAACATCTTCCCTTGAAAGAGGCCAGCAAAATCTACGTGGACCCTGCACCACGGTTTGGAGGGCCAAGACCAAAGGCGCAGGGGGGCCTCCCTGGGTGCGTTGTTCAGCTGTGAGCAAGTGTCGCATTGATGTACGCATGACTCCAATTCGGAGTCAATGCTAGGCCACCAGACGTGCAACCTGGCGATAGCCTTCATCATGACTATGCCTGGGTGGGTACTGTATAAACTGTAGGTCATGTATAAACGTTTCCCTGCCCCTTTTTGGCAAAATCACGTGATTCCCCCATCGGAGACAGTCCAAATAGACTGACAGTTCATCCTTGCGTCGGTGAAAAGGCTTCATTTCATCTTGCATTTCCCCGGGAACCCCTGACCAGCTCCCATTGAGGATGCATCTTTTTACTAGTGATAGCAGGGGGTCTTGGCTGGTCCAGGTCCTGATCTGGCGAGCTGTGATGGGTGACCCCTCACTCTCAAAAGCATCCATTACCAGAAGCAAGTGTGCGGGTTGCGCCATTTCCACCCCGGTGGTGGGCAATGGCAGCCGACTGAGGGCGTCAGTGCAGTTCTCAGTGCCTGGTCTGTGGCGGATTACTTAGTCATATGCAGACAATGTTAGTGCCCATCTTTGGATGTGGGACGAAGCATTGGTGTTGATACTCTTGCTTTCTGAGAGCAGTGAAGTAAGCGGTTTGTGGTCGGTTTCGAGCTCGAACCGGAGACCAAATAGCTATTTTCATAACCCCGTATACACAAGCCAACGCTTCTTTCTCAACCATACTGCAGGCTGTTTCAGCGTTGGATAAACTTCTGGGTGCATATGCAACCGGTTGCAGTTTGCCTGACCCATTTGCTTGCTGTAACACACAACTGACCCATCACGACGCATCACATGCTAGTATTAAACGTTTACATGGGTCATACAATACAAGTAATTGTTAGAGCATAGCAGGTTTCTGGCCTTATTAAAGGCTGTCTCTTGAGATTTACTCCAAATCCAGTTGTCACCCTTGCGTAGCAATAAATGCAAGAGTTCCAGAAAAGTGCTCAAACCCGGTAGAAAGTTACCAAAGTAGTTGAGGAGTCCCAGGAACGAACGCAGCTCCGTCACATTCTGTGGTCTGGGTGCATTCTTGATGGCCTCCGTCTTGAAGTCGGTGGGTCTGATGCTGTCTGCCGCAATCTTTCTCCCCAGAAATTTGACCTCTAGCGCCAGGAAAACACACTTGGAACGTTTCAGCCTGAGTCTCATCCAGTCGCTTTAGAACCTCTTCCAGGTTGTGTAAGTGTTCAGTGGTGTTGCGATCAGTGATCAAGATGTCGTCTTGGAATACCACTGTGCATGGAACCGATTTCAGCAGACTCTCCATGTTCCTCTGGAAGATGGCCGCCGCCAAGCAAATCCCAAAGGGGCATCTGTGGTACACAAACAGTCCTTTGTGCGTGTTGATGCACGTCAACTTCTTTGACGGTTCAGCCAGCTCCTGTTTCATGTAAGCGGAGGTTAGATCTAGCTTGGTGAACGACTTTCCCCCTGCTAACGTTGCGAATAAGTCCTCCGCTTTGGGTAGTGGGTACTGGTCCTGTAGCGAGACTCGGTTGATCGTCACCTTGTAGTCCCCGCAGATTCTGACCGTCTCATCGCTCTTTAGTACCGGCATGATTGGACTGGCCCACTCGTTGGACTCGACTGGCGATATGATTCCCTCTCGTTGAAGTCTGTCTAGCTCGATTTCAGCTTTCTCTCGCTTCATGTATGGGACTGGTCGGGCCTTGTGATGAATGGGCTGTGCCCTAGGTACAAGATGGATCTGCAACTTGGCACTTGTGAAGTTGCCGATGCCTGGCTCAAATAGCGCAGGGAATTTGTTTAGCACCTGGGCGCACGGGGCATCATCCATCGAAGACAGTGCTTTGATGTCGTCCCAGTTCCACTGGATCTTGCCTAGCCAGCTCCTGCCGAACAGAGTTGGACCATCGCCTGGTACAATCCATAGTGGTAAATCATGCACCATTCCGTCATACGATACTTTCACTGCCGCACTGCCAATAACAGGTATGAGTTCTTTGGCGTAAGTCTGCAGCGTAGTGTGAATCGGGTTCAGTTTTGGCCTCTGTGCCCTGTTACTCCACAGTTTCTCAAAGGCCTTCTGGCTCATAATCGATTGACTCGCCCCAGTGTCCAATTCCATGGAGACTGGAATGCCATTAAGTTTAACTTTTAAATTATCGGAGGGCTTTTGGTAGTGAAGGTGTGTACCCCATACACTTCCTCCTCATCCTCCGGTTGAGTTGCCTCTCCTGCTCATTCAGCGTGATTCGCGCTGGATCGGTCGCTCTCTGCTGACTCTGTCATGTGGTGAGTCCGAGGTCGCTTGCACATTCGTGGAGGTGCCCCATTGTTCCACAGCCTTTGCACACATAGTGCTTGAATCAGCATTGATGGGCTCTGTGACTGCCCCCGGACGCCAGCATGGTGTTAATGGATTCACATTAGCACTCCACAGCGGCCTCTGAGTCACCCTAGGCCTGACCCCTGCGGTCATGTGGGCCCTACCATGTACAGTTCTGCCTGCTGAACGCATTATTTTATGCACAGTACTTGCCGCTGAGCTTTGATTCTGTGAAGATATCTGTTTCGTGTTGTCGCTCGTGGATATGAAGGCCTGGGCTATCGTGATGGCCTTGCTCAGATCTAAGGATTCGGCAGACAGTAGTTTGCGGAGGATGGCCTCGTGGCCAGTTCCGAGCAGGAAAAAGTCCCGCAACATTTCCCCCAAAGATCCTGCAAATTTGCACTGTCCCGCGAGGCATCTTAGATCAGCGACAAAGCTTGCCACGTTCTGGCCCTCGGAGTGATAGTGCGCGTAAAAGCGATACCTGGCCATTAAGATGTTCTCCTTCGGCTAGAGGTGTTCAAGCCAGCGTACACAGCTCTGTTTAAGTCTTGTCTGTTGGTTTGTCTGGGACCAGTAGATCTTTGAGGAGGCCATATACCGACGACCCACATGCAGTGAGGAGAATCGCCCTGCGCTTGGTCTCCGTCTCAGCCGTGTGCAGCTCGTTTGCCACGAAGTACTGGTCGAGATGCTCAACGAAGGCTTCCCAATCATCACCCTCAACAAGTCTCTCAAGAATACCAACGGCAGCCATTTCCACGTGAAAGTTCATGATCTGTAATTCGTCGTCAGTTGTTAAGTTCAGAATAACTCCATGAGACTGTGTTGTAGGCTCAAACCATTGTGACCTTGGTCTCTTTAATATAACTCCAAAAGTGAGGCAGCAGCGTGGTGGACTGCCTTTTATACTTGCTTGCTCCAGGGTACATAGGTCTCCCGCAGGTGTGCCCCCTAGTGGCAAGTCTTACACACAGGTGAGGGTCACAACCTAACAGGTATAACCAGATCCTGGGAATAGCGATCCAGGGAATATGATGGAATCAGACAAATTGGAAGATCTGCCAGCCAAGTTGGTCCCTTTGAAAATCTTTGACTGGATTGGAGGAAAAAGGGGACCTTACAGGGGTTCCAAAGAAATTTTAAACAAGAGTTTGGAGGAGTTTGAGCAGGCACTGAAGAATGTGTGACAGGTGAAACAAAAAAATAGCAGACAGAAAATGGTTCTGCTTCAGCAGAAGCAAACAAATAGGAGACAGAAAACATCATCATCATAGGCGGTCCCTTGAACAAGGGTGACTTGCTTCCACATGAGTTCACAGATGTTTCAATGAAGGACCCGATATTCCAGTCCTGACCTCCATTTGAAAGGGTGGAAGATGCCTGTGCGTGGATTTTTTTAACGTGTGGTGACCGTTGTACATCAGCCACCACATGGGCTTGACAGAGTTAGAGTTAGACCTTTATCCAGTGGCAAGGGTTAACCAGGATGACTGGAGACCTGCTCTGCTGCACGGACCTAGTGCGCATATATATCACAATGTGGGCTGGCCCATGCTGCCCCTGGGCCCTTGGTTCTTCTGGGCTCCATACCCTCATTTGCCATACCTCCACCACGATCTCTCGCCACTCCTCTGCCACAAACATTCGCCGCACCTCCGTCACAATTTCAGCGTTCCTCCACCACAAAACACTCGCCGCACCTCCGCACCAAAATTTGCTGAACCTCCTCCACAATCACCCACCGAATCTCAGCCCCGATCCCTCAACACTCCTCTGCTGTACCTGGGCCCCGCCGATGTTCCTGCTCACGCTCCAAACAGCGACCTGGGTCCTGATGCTGTCACCCAATCGCCCAACTCGAAGCCGTCGCATACCTGGAACAGCTCACGCTGGAATATATCTTTGCTGAGAGTTATAAAATATCTCCTTAAATGTCTGTCACTGCTTATCTACCGTCTTACCCTTCCTTTGTAATTGCCTTTAAGTTCAGGGCAATAGTATGAGACCCAAGTTTCTCAGCCTCAAATCGAACTTGAAATTATACCATGCTTTAATCACGTTTCCCAAGAGGATCCTTTACTATGAGATCATGAATTAATTCAGTCACATTACATGATTTAAAATAGTCTTCTCCCTGGGTTCCATGGAGACAGAAAACATACCTGTTGCAAAGGCCAAAGTGGATGATCTCATAAAAGAGGAAGAACAGTCTGATCTGTTCATGAATTTGGTAAAGGAAGCTGAGGTTGAGAAACTGATGCAGAAAGTTAGATATAAAAGCAATGCAAGCAGCTTACTCAGAATCACTTAAAAGTTTCTGTAGGAATGGGCTACCTCAAAACTGATATGTTGTTCAGTGAAAAGCTAAAGGTGGGAGTTGTAAGCATGGTCAAAAAGGATTGGAATTGGATTGTTGAAACCAGTCGTGAGAAAGGCAGTGAACCAAGAAAAGGACTGGGACTTTCTACTGGATATTCAGTTCCCTTCACCCTTTATTCTTTCGGGCTAGACTTTCCACTTAGATCGCTAGGGCCCGAAAAATGGGCGATGTTCCAGCCTTCAGGATTGCTGGAAGATCGCCCATTTTTGGGATCGCTACTTTCGGCTTTATTGGGGGGAGCGATAGCCCAGCGATGTGAAATGGGCCCTAGCAATGCGAAATGAGCCTCGGCGATGTGGAAGGCAAGGCTTCCCTAGCAACAGCCT